>NW_012149507.1:8856401-8911121 GCF_000956105.1 Propithecus coquereli | reverse complement strand
TGCGCACCATCCAAGGGATGGACACGCTTGAAACTCGGACTTGGGGGGGAGGGGGGAGGCAAGGGCAACATACATAACCTAAACATCCGTACCCCCATAATATGCTGAAATAAAAAAAACAAACAAAAAAAACCAAACAAACAAAAAGATGTGGGTGCTGGGTTTGCTCTTTGCTGCTAGGGTGTGATTGCTTCTAGGCCCTCTTAGTGGACAGGGCTAGGTAATATATTTATGTATACTGACCCATGTATACACACATATCTATAAGTGGTAACTATCTACCTATTCTTGTATCTATTAAACTAACTGTGAGTTCATACTGATGTCTCCAACTCTAATCCAGCACCAGAGTTTTTTTTTATCCTTCCCTTCTTGTTTATCTGCAACTTTCATCTCTTACAGTGAAAAATCTGGTTCCTATAACCTTACATTTGTTTACTTAATTGCTCAACCTTAGTATATATGTAAAGCAGTCACTATAAACATTTTAAATGCAATTCTGTATCTACGAATTTATACTACTGTACATTCATACTATTATGCAGCAATATTTGGACAAGACTATTCATTGAAGCATTGGATTCTCTTTTCCTTTCCTTTTAAACTATTTTAGATTAATTTTTAAAACCTTTTTAATGTAGACATTCTCAAGTATACACAATAGTAGAAGTAAAAATATTCTGAACCCTATGGAACCATAGTCCAGTTGTAACAATTTTTATTATTTTGCCTATCTTGCTTTTTCCCACATTCTTTTTTTGTATTTTAAAGCAAATCCCACATATCATATCATCTCACCTGTAAATACTTCAGCAAACATGTCCAACATATACGTTTTTTTAAACATAAACACAATGTCATTTATCATATCTAAAAAAAAATAGAATCTCTTCTTTATATGATACCCAATCTATTGTAAAATTTCTCCAGCTGTGTGAAAAAAAGTCTTTTGTAGTTGGTTTGTTTGAATCAGAATCTGTAGTAGACACAATAATGGTCCCCCCCACCACCTCCTACCCTCTGCATTTTATCCCTGGAAACTGTGTTACCATGTTAGCTTACATGCAACAGGGACTTTGCAGATGTGATTAAATTAAAGATCTTTAATTGGTGAGATTATCCTGGATTATCTGGATGTATCCAATTTAATCACAAATTTCCTTATATGAGAAAGGTAGGAGGGTTGGAATCGGAGAAGGAGATGACAGTGGAAGCAGAGGTGGAGTGATGCCATTGCTGGAAGGGGGCCACAAGCCAAGGAATGTGGACAATCTCCAGAAGCTGGAAAAGGAAAGGAATGGATTCACCCCTAGAGCCTCCAGAAGGAATGCAGTCTGACTGCATTTTATCCGTAAGGCCCATTTTCAGACTTCTGACCTCCAAAAGAGAATACATTGTGTTGTTTTAAGCCACTAAGTTTGTGGTAATTTGTTATAGCAGCATAGGAACAAATACCATACAAACAAAGTCTACATACTGCATTGGGTTGTTATATATATTAAGTTTTTTCTAAACTTTAACAGTTCTGTTTCTTTATGTTTTTAATTTGTTGAAAAAAATGGGTCATTCATCCATAGAATCTTCTGCATTCTAGATTGGCTCATTTTTACCTCATGGTGTCATTTAACTTATTGCTCTATATCCTTTATTTTCTAAATATTAATATTAACTTTTTTCACATTGCAAATTTTTATTCAAAGAATATTTTGGTGCATATTTATGAATACAAAGAGTCACCATTTTACATGAAATCTATTATTCTAATAAACTTTTCCACTATGTACATAGCATATAAAAGGGATGACCAAAGTATAACATTATAGACATATGAATCATAGGCTGGATGTGTACATTTAAAAAGTGGCAAGTTGAAGAAACAAAATTACAGCCATAACAACCTTTCATTGGCTTTATAGACCTGAATCATAGCATTTCTAATATGATAGTTATTTTTTTTAATTTCAAAATATTAAGGGGGGGTACAAATGTTTTTGTTACATGGATACCCTGTATAATGCTGAAGTCAGGGCTTTCACTGTGCCTGTCACCTGGACAGTGTTCATAGCACCCAATAGCTAGGTTTTTATACCCCAATGATCCTCCCAAAGATGGATTAAAGGCTTAAAAGTAAGGCATGAAACCATAAAAATTCTGGAAGAAAATATAGGAAAAAGTCTTCTAGACATAGTTCCTAGGCAAAGAATTTATGACTAAGACTCCAAAAGCAAATACAGCAACAACCAAAATAAATAAATGAGACTTAATTAAAAAGCTTCTGAACAGCAAAGGAAATAATCAAAAGAATAAACAGGCAACCTACAGAATGGGAGAAAATATTCACAAACTATACATCTGACAAAGGACTAATATCTAGAATCTACAAAGAACTCAAACAAATCGGCAAGGAAAAAACAAGCAACCCCATCAAAAAATGGGCAAAAGACATGAAGAGAATTTTTTCAAAAGAAGATAGACAAATGGCCAACAAACATGAAAAAAGGTTCATCACTAATCATCAGGGAAATGCAAATTAAAGCCACAATGAGATACTACCTTACCCCTGTCAGAATGGCCATTATTAAATTGTCAAAAAAAGAGAGATGCTAGGATGAATAGAGAGAAAAAGGAACACTTGTACACTGTTGGTGGGACTGCAAACTAGTACAACCTCTGTGGAAAACAGGATGAAGAACTAAAACTTGATCTACCATTTGATCCAGCAATCCCAGTGCTGGCTGTCTACCCAAAGGAAAAGAAATAATTTTATAAAAAAGACACCCACACTCGAATGTTTATCACAGCACAATTCACAATTCCAAGGATATGGAATCAACCTGAGTGCCCATCAACTAATGAATGGATATGTGGTATATATATGCAATGGAGTACTACTCAGTTATAAAAGGGAATGAAATAATGTCTTTTGCAGCAATTTGAATGGAACTAGAGAACATTATACTAAGTGAAATAACTTAGGAATGGGAAAACAAACAACACATTTTCTTACTAATAAGTGGGAGCTAAATGATGGGTACAAAGAGACATAAAGGACATTAGAAACTAATATTAAGTTTTAAAGGCTTATTTATAATCAGGTTCAATATTTGGGGGGGGCAGTATATTTCATAGATGGTGTCTTGTACTTCCTATCACATCACATCAGGAGAAAATTAACAGTTGTTCCATTTAGTGCTGCTAGCCTGATCCACCCACTAGAAAGCTTCTGTCAATATTTTACAGAGGGTTTTAGCACCTACTGATGATTGTTGCTAATATCCATTATTTCACTAAGATTTCCAAAATGGTGATGTATTAGTGGGAATTCTATATAAAGAAGAACTTTTGCTTATCACATTGACTATTTGTTAACTGTGAAATAAAGTTTGTATATGAAAGTAGGATAAAATGCTTCAGTCCCTTCATTTATGAAATTTTAGAATGAAATATATACTCTTATCTGTACCTTGTGTTTTAACTTACTGTTATATTCTGGAGAGCCCTACATATAATTCCTCATTCCTTTTTACAGCTGCACAGTATTCTGTGTTTGGACATAGCATGGCACAGCCATTCAGTTCCATACTGATGAATATTTGGGTTATTTCCAGTCTTTGGGAAAGAATGGGAAAGAACAGTATATACTGTAAAAGAACTGTATATACTTGCTATAACCTCCTTGGGACCCTGGCTTCTGATTTTGTCAGTGAGTTCTGTACCTGAGAACTGGCTCAGATCTTGAAACCAAGCAAGGGATTGTATCTTTTTATTGGGGTAGTTACCATTAACTCTGGTTTCATCCATCTTTGATTTCTTTTGATGACTTAGATTGAGCAATACCCTGTTGGCTGCCCATCTATCTAGCTCCAAGGGTACTGTGCCCTAATAAAAAATCTGTATCTTACTGTGGTTCAGGCCTCCCCCACCCAACTTCCACAGTGACCTTGCTGTTCCTTGTGATAATTATGCCTACCTTGCTTCTAATGCCTTAGCTTTGTCACCTGGCCTCTATAATTCGGGGAGCCTATTATCCCCATTGCTATCAGTAAGACTAGTTCTTTTTTTTAAATAAACTTTTATATGTTTATTTATTTTTTTTGAGACAGAGTCTTGCTCTGTTTCCCCAGTTGGGGTCCATGGCTTGATCATAGCTCACTACAACTTCCATCTCCGAGGCTCAAGTGATCCTTCTGCCTCAATCTCCCAAGTACCAGGGACTACAGGTGTGTGCCAGCACACCTGGCTATTTTTCTTATTTTTTGTAGAGATGGGGTCTTCCTATGTTGCCCAGGCTGGTCTTCAATTCCTGGCCTCAAGCAATCCTCCTGCCTTGCCCTCCGAAAGTGCTGGGATTACAAGCATGAGCCACCACACCTGGCCCCAGAAACTGCAACTTTAAGGGAAATGATGTATAACAAAACCAATTTTACCATAGGCCAACTGATAATTGATATAAACAAAACTTAAATTTCTTTTCTTTTTAGAGACAAAGTCTTGCTCTGTTGCCCAAGACTGGAGTGCAGTGGTGCAATCATAGCTCACTGCAGCCTCAAACTCTTGGCCTTAAGCAATCTTCCCACCTCAGCCTCCCACAGTGCTAGGATTACAGGTGTGAGCTATAGCTCCTGGATACAAGAGTTAAGTTTCTATTACATATTTCTGGTCACAAAAACATCACCAAATTTCTAAATAAAGACCAAAACATTTCTAATATTAAACATTGAAATAAATGTGAGCTATACATACATTTAAGAAAGATGAATAAACACAAGTAAGATATTATAATTATTTACCCAGTAATTTCAGTTCAGGATCACAGGTGGCACAGGCCTAACCCAGCAGCTCAGGGCATGGCCAGGGAACCTACCTTGGATGGGATGCCACCATTCCATTGCAAGGCGAACTCACAGTCACACCCACGCTCACTCATCTTGGGACCATTTAGACACACCAGTTTACCTAATGTGCACATATTTGGGATGTGGGAGAAAACCCATGCAGACATGAGGAGACCATGAAACTCCTTGCAGATAGTGGACCTGGCTGGGAATGGATTTTTTTTCTCATTAACATTATAATGGCCCTTGACAAAACAGTAAAGAAAATAAAACCAAATGAACTTGAACTTAAAGGGAAAAATTCCTTTATTCTAGCAATTTACTATTTGCTCTTGATATGGGAACTTTTATTAATTTCTGTTCCTGAAGTTCATATCACAAAATGATATGTAATAATAGCTTTTATTTAGGGGTAATTTCTTTCTACATGTGAGTATAAATAACAGACTAAAGGTCAACAACATGGAATCTGTCATTGCCAAATTATTAGTGAATCTCTAGTTCAGGTTTCCTATCCTTTGAAACACACAATATTACTTAATTTCCTAATTGCATTTCAATGTTATTTATTTTTTTTTTTTTGAGACAGAGTCTCACTCTTTTGCCCGGGCTAGAGTGAGTGCCGTGGTGTCAGCCTAGCTCACAGCAACCTCAAACTCCTGGGCTCAAGCGATTCTTCTGCCTCAGCCTCCCGAGTAGCTGGGACTACAGAGGCATGCGCCACCATGCCCGGCTAATTTTTCTATATATTTTTAGTTGTCTGATTAATTTCTTTCTATTTTTAGTAGAGACGGGGTCTCGCTCTTGCTCAGGCTGGTTTCGAACTCCTGAGCTCAAACAATCCGCCCACCTCGGCCTCCCAGAGTGCTAGGATTACAGGCGTGAGCCACCGCACCTGGCCATCAATGTTATTTTTTGTGTGACCACTAAGCTTCCATTTTATTGTAAAGCTGTTACCTCTTTACAGAATTTAAGTCTGAAGATCTAAAGAGAGAATAGGCCTTGTGTAACAGACAATTTTCTATTTTATGCTCCTTATTGTGATCACAGAAAAAAAATCCAAGTGCTTTCTATATTTTTTGATAAACATTTTATGCATGCACTTAAACTTGAAAAGTATGAGCAGAATGAGACAATCATTTAAATCAAAAATGAGAAGTATTATAATTTAATGGCCTTGTTTTGCTGTAGCAATAAAATGACCAAGTGCAATGACTCGATTTAATAAAAATCATCTTCAAAAAAAAACATTATAATGAAACAATGATGAACGAAACGACATTATTTTAGGACCTGCTATACCACCATAGCAAAATCTCTAAGAAACATTAAATGAAAAAAAATTTGCAGATCAATATATAGAGTATGACTTTTTGTGTATAAACAGAGATATTTATAATTATGTTTTTGAATTTGCATCAAAAATACCTGGAAAACTACAAAAGAAAAACTATTTTGGGAAATGTGATTAGAAGCTGAAGAGGGGTAAAGTTACTTTTTATTTTTACTTTATGCTCTTCTCTACTATTTGAAATTTTTATGGCAAGTAGTATTGATTTTATTTTATTTTTTAAAATGATATTGTTCAACCAATTATTGATTATTTTTCCCCAGAGGTTTTGCTCTCATTTCATGCCTCATCCACTTGGCCAACCTTCTTGGTAAAAGATAACAGCCCAGAGTTAGCCCCCAAATCCCAGGCACTGTGATTTGTATTGGTTATCAGTCTCACAACATCCATTTAGCCTCAGTTCTCTCTGGGCTTCCATCCTACTTTGGAGACTCCAATATGTCTAGGGATCAAGGTACTGCAAACAATGGTTAGGGTATTGCTGTTCCTGTGCAATTACAGTTAAAGCAGGTGTTTTTGGAGGAACAGACAAATGAAATTGTGGGGCAAATGGCTTATAATTGTGCATCTTTGCACTCATTTGATTTCTGTCATTTGGCCATATAATCCAACTTACTGTGTTTTTTTTAGTGAATATTGGTACATCCATTTTTTTTCCATTTTATACAGAATTATTTTGATCATAATCCAACTTTTTTTTTTTTGAGGCAGTATCTCACTCTGTTGCCAGGGCTAGAGTGCAGTGGCATCATTATAGTTCCCTGTAACCTCAGATTCCGAGGCTCAAGCCATCCTCCTGCCTCAGCCTCCTGAGTAGCTGGTCCTACAGGCGTGTACCACCATGCTCGGCTGATTTTTCTATTAATTGTAAAGATAGGGTTTTGGTATTGCTCAGGCTGGTCTCAAACTCCTGGCCTCAACCTGGCCTCCAGCTATCCTTCCATCTCGGCCTCCCAAAGTGCTAGGATTACAGGTGTGAGCCACCAGGCCCGGCCCCTAAACCAACTTTTGAAGAACACAGTGTTAAGTCCAATGTCATAGATGAAACTATGAATACTAAAAAGGCTAATAGAACTTAATAACTTTCTGGGTGGAATAATTTTTTGGTTGATTCCCGAGTTGGTATTTGGAAATAAAATGCTAAGGTGATCATAGCCTTAGAAATTTGCCTATAAATAAGTAAATAAATGGTGATTATGCAGGTTAACATCTACCACCTCTCTTTCCTCCAGTAATGTAGCAGCTAGCATTCTGATTTAAGTAATTGATTTAAACCTGATCGATTTCTGGCATCTCATCAGCTTTTCTCCCAGATAGAAAAAAAAATACGTACACCTTTCAAAATTTAAATTAACAAAATCTCTCAAAACAAATAAAAAATACTGTGTATATTGAGCAGACAATTAAAAGCTAACGTTAGGCACCTGAGGAAATAAATAATTATGCCTTGGCATGTTTCTTGAGAACATTGCATTTTTTCATGTAAGTTAGGTGTTCTCTGAGATTTCTGCCAGGAAACGGATACAACCTTTCCACTATCAAATGCAGATTAAACCCTTATCTACAGGTTTTCCCAAGTAGGTCATTCATTAATCTCACTTGCTATACTTTGTTTACACAGAGCAGGATAAAATTTTAGTTTTTAGTTTTACATTTTATTTATTTTTTGCTAGGAAAGGTTCAATTGTCTTTAACATAATCTCATTGTTGGCCTTCAATGAAAACACAGTGAGGATCAGTAATAGCAAACTCTGCCTTATAGATGATACGCCATCCCATTCAGCCTTATATTTCAGTTATTGCTAGTCTTGATTGATGATCCCACCCACCAAAAACTTAATAATGTTTTCTTATAGTCAGGACATTCATAAGCATCTGTCATAGACTTACCATTGAAACTATCAATTTTCTAGATTTTCCTTTACAGAAGACATCCTAGGCTCTTGAACATAGTGGTATAAGGAAAAAAAAATCAAGATTCTTTCCTGCTATGTCTGACAACATCCTCCTTGCAGGCACCAATTCTGGGTGGTGAGAGGCAGTCTAGATTAGACATTATCTAAAGTTTGGGTTTTTTTAAGGGTCTATTTGGGAGGTATGTTGAAAGTACTTCAAGGTTCTCTCTGCTTGCACCAAGGCAACAAAATAAATCTTTTGGCTAGCATTCAAGGAGGGGGAAAAAAGAACAAAACAAAAGGACAACCATCAGAGACAGCTGTTTTGATAATAAACAAGTCTGTTGTCTTCCTATCAGCTTCTATCATTCCTATGCTGGGTGTCTTCCAGTGATACACTTCACCCTTCTCCACCCTGCTTTCTGCCCAGAGAGGCTGACTTGTTTAGATTAAATCAGTGGTTTCCCCAGACAAGAAACATCAGCATCACCTGGGGACTTATAGGAAATGCAAATTTTCAGGCTCCACCCCAGACCTGCTGAATCAGAACCTCTGGAAGTGAGGCCCAGCAATCTGTGTTTAAACATACCCTCCAGGTGATTCTGATGTGGTTCTGACGCATGCTGATCTTTCAGAATCACTGGACTACATAATTAAGCTCCCTTGTGGCCTCTGTTTGAGTTTGGTCAGTGGGGAACACTGGTAGGAAATGTGAGGGAGGGATGAAAGTGCAGTCTGGACATTTATTTTCCCAGCTCTTTCCTTGTGAGTTCCCACTATTTGGTTGTGTTCCTCTAATGGAGGTCACATCTCCTGTCAGGAGGCCTTCTATACACTGGTACTCTTTGCAGGTCATAGTAACCTCTCCTCCTCTTGGGGCTCTTGCTGTTGCTAGCCACACAGGACACTACATTATCCCTTATTTGCTTCTCTAAAATCTGCCCACACTTTTGTAAATAGTCACTTTAATGAACTCTTCTTGATTAACTTATTTTAGTATGCCCGGACCATGACTAATGTAGTTCCTAATGCCAATTTTTTTGTGATGTCCATTTAAGTGACTCTTTACTTCTGTGAATACCCTCTCTTCCCTTACTTTAGGAGGACTAAGTAAGTTAATATGCATCTCATAGTGCCTGACTCATAGATGTTCAATGTATGGTAGTTATTTTGTAGCAATGTTACATATGGTGTCTTTACTGTATGCACTCAGGAGATAACAAAATGTAAATGTCTTGAACTCCACTGCCTTTGCTCAAATATTCCACTTCTGCCTCTTGGCCATCCAGTATTAAAGTTGATTTCTGTATTGATTAACTGATTTCAGATAGAGAAATTATTATAACCATGAAAGAGTTCAACAGTTTGGGGGTTAAACATTAAAATCAGTTTTAAATCATCTGATGCAAAGTACCATTAGACTCAATAATTAAGTGATGATTATTATATAATTTATAAAACATGTAGAAACGTTTTCATTTCCTTATAAACATGTGTTATTCTTCTTCCTTAATGGACTCTGAGTTTACTGGCGTTACTGTGAACGTCTCCTCACTGGTAGTAAGACATGAAATAATGAGTGGGATCATCCAAACAGGTAAAAAAGTAAGCAGAAGAGTGTGAGTGAGTCTGAACAGTGACTTTTGTCTCAGTACATCTGCTCTGGTCAGGGCTGGCTTCTAAGGTGTGTGCCCTGTGCAGTCACACAGTGCCCTGCACTCAACAGTACTGAGGCTTGGTTTAATTAATGATTTGTTTTGGAACTTTAAACAATTTTTGAACAAAGGACCCCACGTTTTCATTTTGCATTGAACTCTATAAAGTATGTGATTGGTTCTTGCTCTACCATATTCTTATTTGTTCAAGATGACCAAGTAAGTATAATCACTATCAAAAATAAGGTCTGACTGTTAGTAATATCATACTTATTAATAATTGTTTTATTCAAACTGTTCTCTAGATGAAAGGTTCTAAACCCCAGCTCTGACAGTATGAAACAAATGTATCCCTCTCCTCGGTTCAAAGATTGAAAAATAGTATCACCTGTATCACTATATCTAATCAGATGTAACATAAGGAAACAAACAGATCCAGTACAGGAAGTCTCAAGATTATGTTGACAACACCGAGAGGCTAATTTTAGGCTCTAACAGGAATTACTGGTCTATTTCATCAGACAGCCAAACCATGAAGACTGACTCAAAGCTACAGACACAAATGAAAAACGTTTTTCTTTCGAAAGTTTTTCTTTGAGACTAAAGTAAAGGAATAATAGGTATGCTTTGTAGTTCAGCACCAGGTAAACATCATCTAAACAGGAAGAAAAAGTCAGAGACTATCTTCCCTGAATAACCTAAAATTATTGGTGGAAATAGAAATACCTTGGGTTTGAAGAAAACCTTTTTCTACAGGGTTGGGACTTGGCTATGAAAATGGAAATAATTTATGGTTAAAAAATGTATTTCCTGAAGGAATAAATGTCTAATACCTGTCATAAGGATGACTCAGAATGTTACTATTTCCATTTTTGGCATCCAGTGCACAAATATTAGAAAAGTTACATGAGCCAATTAACAGCCTTTTCCCAACATGGTGAAGAAACAATCTGTTCAGTTTGGGTTTGCACTGCAGGCTCTGTCACTGTCTTTACTCTGACCAGTCCTTGTGAGACATAGCATACTATACAATTGGGTCCATTCAGATAATTTACCCCACTTTATATTCATAATACACGGAACCGTGCCATGGCAGGTCAAGCAATCTCCCTACTCACAGCAGCTGTGGGCTAAAAGAATGTCAAGGCTTGCAGGGACAGATACACTGGAAGCTCACAATGTGTGGGTAGACTTGCGAGGCCTCTCATCCTCATGCTTGGATACATCATCTAGAATGAAATGCTAAAGGCTTTGCCATTCAGTGCTTTCTTATCACCTGGAATTTTTTCCTTGTTCTACTTTACCAGACTCCACTAAAGAAAATTTATAACAGTCAAACTTAATATCCATTTTCTTATTGGGCAAACCACCCAACAAATGTTTTAAAAGAAACAGATCAAGTGATTGATATACTATTCCTTTCTCATAAATCACTTAAGCGGATCCTTTGAGAGCAAACAGACTATGATGAAAGGGGCTTAGGGCATCTCCTAGATAGAAAATTTCCTATCATTTACCAGCCTTAAAAGGTCTTGCTGGAGGCAGCTACCAATGTGCCTTACCAGAAATTTTTGTCTACTTTATAGAATTTATTAGTATCCAAATTCTGTATTGTTCTGGCATACTTTGAGAAACTAAGCAAAACCAGTAATGAAGTTTTTCCGGAAAGGAAGAATTTAAAGATAAAATATACTTCACTCTTTGAACTCAATTTCTCCCCTCTTAAAAATCTTGGAAAGTTACATATATTGGTTTCTACAGGGTAAAGCTATCTCTTCCTAAAACAAAATTGTTGATGTGCATTTCCAACAACTCTGATGTAGACGATTCAATGACTTGAACCTTCAGTTCTTCAAAGTAGCAGTTAAGTCTATAAACATCCAAATTATTTATCACAATAAATAGTCTTGGCTTTTTTTTTTTTTACTGATTTAGCTGTATGTGAGATATTGCACTGTGAGACATACCTGTAATTTTCAGGATAAGAAGTATAAAATGTCATGGAGAGAGCATTTATATCCATTTTGTACTATTTAAGATTAGAAGGTGACTTCTGTGTCTGGTCAAGATGAAAAACAGAGACTATGTTTACTCTCCTGGCTGAAAAAACTAAAACAATAACAACAACAACAAAATATATGAAAAGACAGTTTTCAGATCATGGACATCAGGTAGTGAAGCACAGTGATACCCGAGAAAAGGGAAACAAATGAGAAAGGCTGAACAATTGCTCCAGTGTACTGTTTGTAGGGAGTTTTCATAGCACAGTGTAGAGAGGAAGACCCTGCACTGTGCAGTACAGCAGTACTCCTGAGTTGAAGAGACAGAGCTTGGAATCAGGGGAGGCCAAGGTGATTATAGTTCACAGAGCAGAGTATCAGAGAGGAAATAGCTGCATAGAAAAGAAGCCTCTGGAGTTCTGCAAAGGGTTTCCCTTGAGTCTTCATTTAAGTACTGATGTGCATATACATGTGAGGGAACTATCTGAGACTGGGGAAAGAACCACCCAAAAGGAGCAGGGGCAATCCTCACAGCTCACAAAGGGCTAGGAATAGCTTATTTTTCCAGAAGCTAGAGTAGAAAAACATCTCAAAATTTATGGAGCATTAGATAGAGTATTCAGAAAAATATTATCTAGCAGTGGGACAAATTTAAGCCAAGACTAAAAACTACCTAAGAAAGCTTGGTCCTACCTAAGAAAGCTTAAAAGTGAGCTTTGAAAGGATCAAATTATTTTCAAGTATGTTGATTGCATCCCAGAACAAAGTTCAGAATAACATTAGGAGTACTCACATAAACCGCCTCCAACAAAGTAAAGTCACAATGTATGGCATAAATTTTTGTTGTTATAACCCCAGTTCATGGTAATTTGTTATGGCAGCTCTAGGAAAATAATACACACAGATAGAGGAAAAAAAAAAGACTGAAAAAGTCAATAGTGCCTCAGTGAACTGTGGGAGAACTTCAAGCAGCCTTGTATATATGTACTTGGAATCTGTAAAGGAGAGGAGTGAGAGGAAGTAATAGAAAAATTATTTTAAGAAATAATAGCTGAAAGTAATAAACCCAGAGATCCAAGAAGGTCAACAAACTCCAAGCACAAGAATAAAGGAGAAAACTATGCCAATCCCACCATAATGAAACAGTGATAAAGAGAAAAATACTGAAAAATATTAAATCAGTGATAAAGAAAAAATATTAAAAGCATCCAATTAAAAAAAAAGACGCATGTCCAAAAAAACAATAAAGGTAAGAATGACAGCAGAATTCTTGATGGAAACAATGCAAGCAGAACACAGTGGAGCAGCTTCTACAGGAAGAAAACTGTCAACTTACAATTCTATACCAAGTGAAAATATCTTTTAGAAATGAAAGCAAAATACATTTCAGAAACATGAGAGCTGAGATGATATATCACTAATGGACCAGCATTATAAGAAATGTTAAAGGATGTCCTATAGTTAGAGGCAAAATGATACCAGATGTAAATCTGGATCTACTCAAAGGAATGAAGGACACTGGAAATGATAAATATGTGGGTGAATATAGAGGGCATTTTTTCTTTTTTAAAAATCTCTTTAAAAAATAACTGTTTAAAACAAATATAATAATAACATATTACAGTATTTATAACATCTGTGGAAATAAAATGTATATAAATAACAGCACAAAGGCCAGGACGGAAGAAAGGGTAGTATACTGTTATATAATGGTCTTGTTGTTTATGTGAAGTGGTAATATTATTCGATGGTAGACTGTGATAAGTAAACCTTTAAAATAATACCTATATATGTAAATATATAGAAACTAGAACAAAAAATTATAACCAATATGACAGCAAGGAGATAAAATTGAACCATTAATAAACCCCAAAATATAAAAGACAGAAAAAGAAAAAGAGTACACAGAATAGGTGGTCCAAATAGAAATAAAATAGCAAGATGGTAAAGTTAAACGCAATCATATCAATAGTCTCATTAAATGTAAATCTTCTACAAGAATCCTACTTTCGATATAAAGACACAAACAAGGTTAAAAATCAAAGAATGAAAAAAGGTATACCATACTAACACTAATCAAAAGTAAGGTGTAGTGGCTATAATGATAATAAATACAGTAGATCTCAGAACAAAGAATATTACTCGGGATAAAGAGCATCATTTCATAATGATAAAGGGGTCAATTTATCAAGGGAATATAACATTCCTAAATGTTTATATGCCTAATAATAGACCTCAAAAATACATCGAACAAAAGCTGATAAAACTGAAAGGAAAAAACAGACAAGTCCACACTTTTTTTTTTTTTTTTGAGAGAGAGTCTTGCTCTGTCTCCCTGGGTAGAGTGCAGTGGTGTCATCATAACTCACTGCAATCTCAAACTCCTGGGCTCAAGTGATCCTCCTGCCTCAGCCTCCCCAGTAGCTGGGACTACAGTTGTGTGCCACCACACCTGGCTAATTGTTTCTATTTTTGGTAGAGATGTGGTCTTGTTCTCATTCAGGCTGGTCTCAGACTCCGAGGCTCAAGCGATCTTCCCTCCTCAGCCTCCCATAGTGCTAGGATTATAGGCATGAGCCACTGTGCCCAACCAAGTCCACACTTTTAACCAGAGATGTCAGCCTCTCCCCATATTGATAGAACAAGTAGAAACAAACCAGTGAAGATATAGAAGACTTGAACAGAACTATCAAATAATAACTTGATATTTATGTGATATTACACTCAACAACAGCACGGTACACATTCTCTTCAAGTATACACATAACATTTATCTACATTGACCATATTCTGAGCTGTCAAACAACACTTAATCAATTTAAAAGATTCAAATCAGAAAGAATATGTTTTCAGACAACAATGGAATTAAATTAGAATTCAGTAACAGAGTTATCTGGAAAATTTCAAGTATTTGGAAATTAAATAAACTTCTAAATAACCCATGGGCCAAAAAAAGAGACAAAAAAAGAAATAAAGTATTTGAACTGAATGACAGCAAATATATAACATATCAAAATTTGTGAGATGCAGCTAAAACAATGCTTAGAGGGAAATTTATAACACTAAAATGCCTATGTTAGCAAAGAAGAAAGATGTTAAATGAGTGACCTTGGCTTCTATTTTAAAAAACTAGAAAAAAGAGCAAGTTAAATCTAGAGTCATCAGAAAAAGGATTATTGTAAGAAGAGCAAAATCAATGAAATTTAAAAGAGAAAAGAGATTTTTCTCTTTAAAAAGAAAAATGAAACCAAAACCAGATTCTTAGATAAAATCAAGAAAGTTGATAATTCTCCAGTCAAATTGATCAGGTGGAAAAAAATAGAAAACACAAATTGCCAATATTCATAATGAAAGAGGTGACAACTACAACTTCTACAGATATGAAGAAGAATAGGTAGATAGATATAATAACAGGAATAATAAGAAGAACTTTATGGCAACAAATTTGAAAACATAAATGAGTGGATAAATTCTTTGAAAGATAAACTACCAAAGCTCACTCAAGAAGAAATAGGATAATCTGAATATCTCTGTATCTATTAAGGCAATTGAATTTGTAGTTAAAAACCTTCCCAGAAACAAAACTCTAGACCCAGATGATTTTCCTGGGGAATTTTATGAAATGTTTAAGGAACAAATAATACTAATTGTGTACCAAGTCTTTCCAAAAATTGAAACTGGGAATGTTTTTCAATTCGTTCTATGAGGACAGCATTATCCCGATACCAAAATCACACAAAGACATTACAAGAAATCTATAGATCAATATCTATCATAGACATAGATTCAAAAATTCTTAAAATTTTAGCAAATCAAATCCAACAATGTATAAAAAGAATAATAACTAGTGACCAAGTATCCCAAGGAGTGCAATGTGTTTTAAAATTCAAAGAGTAGGCCGGGCGCGGTGGCTCACGCCTGTAAATCCCAGCTCTCTGGGAGGCCGAGGCGGGCGGATTGTTTGAGCTCAGGAGTTCGAAACCAGCCTGAGTAAGAGCGAGACCCCGTCTCTACTAAAAATAGAAAGAAATTAATCGGACAACTAAAAATACGTAGAAAAAATTAGCCGGGCATGGTGGCGCATGCCTGTAGTCTCAGCTACTTGGGAGGCTGAGGCAGGAGGATTGCTTGAGCCCAGGAGTTTGAGGTTGCTGTGAGCTAGGATGATGCCACGGCACTCTAGCCCGGGCAACACAGTGAGACTCTGTATCAAAAAAAAAAAAAAAAATTCGAAGAGTAATGAAAATACTATCCATTTTCCTATCTAACTCAGATACAGCAGGTGCCAATTATCCTAGGTTATTTCCTCTGGAATTACTGTGTCCTAAAAATCTAACTAAATTTGAAAATTTGCTATTTTCAGGGAATAGAAGTCCTTTTTAAAGACATTCTGACTTTAGTCAGGCTAAGCCTTCTGGCTTTGCTTTTTAAACAAACAAACAAAACAACAACCGAAAAGACATAATATTATTGCAGGATTCAGTTGAACTCTTACATGTTGTTATTTTAACATTTCTGTTGTATTGCTTTTCTATTGCTCTGTAACAAATTACCAAAATGTATTGGCTTAAAATAACACATTTATCTCACAGTTTCTGTGGGTCAGGAATCTGGGAATGGCTTAACTGGATCCTTTGCTTAGAGTCTCACAAAGCTGCAATTAATCAAGGTATTGGCTGGGCTGCATTCTTACCTGGAGGCTTGACTGTGTGGTAATCTGCTTCCAAGATTACTCAAATTGTTGGCTGACTTAATTTCCTTGTGACGGTAGGACTCAGGGCCCTGGCTCCTTGTGGGATGTCAATTGGAGGCCACCCTTAGCTCTTAGCAGCTGCCTGTAGATCCTCAAGGCTTCCCACAATTCCTTACTGTGTGGGCTTTTTCAACATGGCTGTTTAATTATAAAGTCAATAAGAAGAGTCTCTGGAATAAGTCTGCTAGCAAGTCAGAGTGGCATATAACATAACTACAGGAGTGACAGGACATTTCATTATCTTTGTCATATTCTCTTGGCTAGAAGCCCTCACTTAAGGGGAGAGGTTTAGACAAAGCATAAACACTAGGAGGCAGGGATCATGTGGGGTCAATCTACCTGCAACATACACTTAAAGGACTTTAGGCAGCAACAGACTCTTAAACAAAATTGATTGAATCCAAAATGTATAAAAAGTATTACGCAACACAACCAAGTGGGATTTATTTCAGGTATGAAAGGCAGGTTCAACATTGGAAAATCAATAACAGTAATTTCCTCCCCATACCTGCCTTCCACAGTTGCAGTTACCCATGGTCAACCCTGGTCACAAAATACTCAATGGATTTTCCAGAAATAAGTGATTCATAAATTTTAAAATTGCATGCTATTCTGAGTAGTGTGAAGAAATCTCATGCTGTCCCGCTCCATCCCACCTGGGACATGAATCATCCCTTTGTCCAGGATATCTATGCTGTATATGCTACATACCTGTTAGTCATTTAGTAGCCATCTCACTTATCAGATTGACTGTTGAGGTATCACAGTGCTTGTGTTCAGGTAACCCTTACTTTACTTAATAATGATCCTAAAGCACAAGAGTAGTGATGCTGGCAATTTGGATATGCCAAAGAGTAGCTATAAGGTGCTTCCTTTAAGTGAAAAGATGAATGTTCTCAACTTAATAAGCAAGAAAAAAAATTTTTGCTGAGGTTGCTAAGATCTTTTGTAAGAATGGATCTTTTGTTTAGGAAATTGTGAAGAAGGAAAAAAAATCTGTACTAGTTTTGTTGTTGTACCTCAAACTGCAAAAGTTATGGCCACAATACATGGTAAGTGCTTAGTTAAGATGAAAAAGGCATTAATTTTGTGGGTGGAAGACATGTACAGAAATATGTTCTGACTGACAGCATTTGTAGTTACAGGCATTCACTGGGGTCTTGAACATATTCTCCTTAGTTAAGGGAGGATGACTGTAATGTCATCCATTACATCAATAGCCAAGAAGAAAAATCACATGATTATAGGTATAAATGCAGGAAAAGCATTTGACAAAATGCAACAACTAATCATGATAAAAAAAACTTCTCAGTAAACTAGAATAGATGGGAACCCCCTCAACTTGATAAAGAATATCTGCAAAAAGCCTACAGCTAATATATTCAAGGATGAGAAAGTAGAAGCTTTTCCACTAAGACCAAGAACAAGGCAAGAATGTCCCCTCTCATGACTGCTTTTCAAAATCATACTGCAAGTCCTAGCTAATGCAATAAGACAAGAAAAGGAAACAAAAGGCATATGGATTCAAAAATAAGAAATAAAACTTTTTTTCACAGATAACATGATTGTTTAGCAAATACAAAACAACTGACACACACAAAATCCTGGAACTAATAAATGATTATGACAAGGTTGCAGGACCTAAGGTTAATATATAAAAGTCACTCATTTTCCTGTATGCCAGCAATGAAAAAGTGGAATTTGAAATTAAAAACACAATTACTATTTATATTACTATTCCCCAAAATGAAATACTTAGGTATAAATCTAACAAAATATATACAAGATTGATACGAAGAAAACTATAAGACTTGGCTGAAAAAAAAATCAAAGAAGAGCTAAGTAAATGGAAAGATATTCCATGTTCATGGACTTAAGACTCAGTATGTCAAGACATTAGTTCTTCTCAACTTGATCAACTTGACGGATTCAATCCAATCCCAAACAAAATCCCAGCAAGTTATTTTATGGATGTCAACAAACTGATTGTACAGTTTATGTGGAGAGGCAAAAGACCCATAGTAGCTAACATAACATTGAAGGAGAAGATCAAAGTTAGAGGTTGACACTACCCAGCTTCAAGACTTACTATAAAGCTATGATAATCAAGACAGCATGGTATTGGTGAAAGAATAGTTGAAAAGATAATGCAACAAGAGATACTAGAAGTAGAACCACATAAATATAGGCAACTGATCTTTGACAAAGGAGCAAATGTAATACAATGGAGAAAAGATATTCTTTTCAACAAATGGTGTTGGAACAACTGGACATGTACATGCAAAAAAAGAAAAAATAATCTAGAGATACAATCCTTACACCCTTCATAAAAATTGAGTCAAAATGTATCTTAGACCTAATGTGAAATGAAAAACTATAAAACTCCTAGAAGATAACATAGGAGGAAATCTATATGACCTGGGTTTGGTGATGACTTTTTAGGTATGACACCAGTGGCACCAGCAGCACAATCCATGAAAGAATTGACTGTGAACTTCATTAAAATGAAAAATTTCTGCTCTGCAAAAGACACTGTCAAGAGAATGAAAAGAAAAGCCACAGACTGGGAGAAAATATTTGCCAGAGACATATCTGATAAAAGACTTATGCAAAATATACAAAGAACTCTTAAAACTCAATATTAAGAAAACAAACTGATTAAAAAAATGATCCAAATATCGTAACAGACACCTCACTAAATATGCATATGATGGCAAATAAGCATATGAAAAGATGATCCACATTAATATTATTGTTTTAGTTTATCATTAGGGAAATGAAAATTAAAACAACAAGATACCATTACCCACCTATTTGAATGCTCAAAATCCAGAACACTAACACCACCAAATGCTGGAGAGGATGTGAAGCAACAGGAGCTCTCTCATTGCTGGTGGGAATGCAAAATGTTACAGCCACTTTGGAAGATAGTTTGGCAGTTTCTTACAAAACTAAACATACTCTCACAATGTGATCCAACAGTCGTGCTCCTTGGTATTTACTGAAATGAATTGAAAACATACCACATAAAAATGTGCATGTAGATATTTATAGCAGTTTTATTCATAATTGCCAAAACTTGAAAGCAATCAAGATGTCCTTCAATATGTGAATGGATAAATTAACTGTGGTATATCTAGACAATGGAATATTGTTCAGTACTAAAAAGGAGCTATCAAGCCATAAAAAGATATAGAGGAAAAAGATATAGAGGAAACTTGGCAGGGTGTGGTGGCTCACACCCGTAATCCTAGCACTTTGGGAGGCTAGTGAGGAGGACTGCTTGAGGCCAGGAGTTTGAAACCAGCCTGAGCATGAGTGAGACCCCATCTCTACAAAAAACAGAAAAATTAGCTGGGCGTGATGGCATGCACCTGTAGTTCCAGCTACTTGGGAGGCTGAGGCAGGAGGATTGCTTGAGCCCAGGAGTTTGAGGTTGCAGTGAGCTATGATGATGCCACTGTACTCTAGCCTAGGCAACAGAGTGAGACCCTGTCTCAAAAAAAAAAAGATATAGACGAAATTTAAATGCATATTTCTAAGTGAAAGAAGTCAGACTGAAGAGGCTATGTACTGTATAATTCCAACTATATGACGTTCTGGAGAAGATGAAACTATGGAGATAGTAGAAAGATCAGTGTTGCCAGGGGTTGAGGGGAGGGAGGTATAAATAGGTGGAGCACAAAGGATTTTTAAGACAGTGAAACTATTCTATATAATAATATAATGGTAAATACGTGTCATTATACATTTGTTCAAACCCATAGAATATGCACCAAGAGTGAACCCTAATGTAAACTATTGACTTTGGGTGATAATGATATGTCTTGTAGGTTCATCAATTGTAACAAAATGTACAGCTCTTGTGGGGGATATGGTATATGGGAAATCTCTGTTTCTTCTGCTCAACTTTGTTGTGGACATAAAACTGCTCTAAAAAATAAAGTTCAATAAAAAATTAAAAAGCAGTAATAAAATAACAATAATTATAAATGAAGTGAATAAAGAGATACAGGAATTTGGACTGAATAGTAAACTGGTTGGTTTTAGTTTTGTTTAGAGATAATTTTAAAAAAGACTGGTTTGAATAACAGTGCACATTAAGTTAGCAGATATTCAGACTTTTACTGTGCTCTAATTATTTCCTATGTAAATCTAATCTTTCTGATTTGGCTGTAAGTTCTTGAAGGCCGATACCATATTTTACTTTTCTCGTATGCACAATATCTTTTAGCATGTTAATGGTAGCATGTAGAAATTCAGTAAATATCATTTGAATGTTTACAAACACAATGAATGAATTTTTATAAAATGCTAAAAAAAGGTGCCTTGGCTTCATGTATTGGTCAATAAAACATTATTAATTAATTGGGTTTAACTCAACTTGAAGTTTAGAAAAATAATGTGATCTGCTTGATTTAGGATTTATTTTTAAAAATCCTTTTTATCAGACAAGACCATAGGAGACAAGGAAAAACAAAACCAAACAACATAAGAAACCTTTTTAACAGAAAAAATCAAACAAAAACAAAGTAAACAATGATATAAGGGTTCATATTTAAATTTTTTTAAGTTTTAGAAAATTGACTTATATGAATTAGTAAAAGTTCAAGATTATTGGTATAAAAATGTCACTATCATTTATTTGCATTCTTATATGCTTTCTTTTTTTAAAGAAGAGAAAATTGTGTTACCAGAAATTGCACTTGAGCTATGGCCCATCCCACCTATGCCACAACTTATGGTGCATGACCATATTAATTTACTTTTTTAAAAAAGTTTTTTTTTTTTTGAGACAGAGTCTGGCTCTGTTGCCTGAGCTAGAGGGCCGTGGCATCAGCCTAGCTCACAGCAACCTCAAACTCCTGGGCTCAAGCGATCCTCCTGCCTCAGCCTCCCAAGTAGCTAGGACTACAGACATGCGCCACCATGCCCGGCTAATTTTTTCTATATATATATTTTTATTTGTCCAGATAATTTCTTTCTATTTTTAGTAGAGACGGGTTCTCGCTCTTGCTCAGGCTGGTTTCGAACTCCTGAGCTCAAACGATCCACCAGCCTCGGCCTCCCAGAGTGCTAGGATTATACCCGTGAGCCACAGCGCCTGGCCTTAAAAAAGCTTTCATTATGGAAAATTTCAAACATGCAAATGTGGGGGAAAATAGTATAATGAACCCCAAGTATCCATCACTGAGCTTCAGTGATTATCATCACATGGACAATGTTGTTTCATCTACCCACTAACTTCTCCCTCCCTTATTTCATGTTGAAGCTAATCATAGGCATTATTTTATTTCATTTCCAAAAATTCCAGTATGTATATCTCTAAAATGTAATTGTTATTATTACACTTAAAAATTAATAGAAATTCCTTAATATCATCAAGTATTCAACCTGGGTTCAATTTCTCCAATTATCCTATTGTTTTTAAACAATTGCTTTTGTTTGACTAAGGTTTCAAACATGGTCCACATTTACTTATTGTACTTAGTTGGTACATCTCTTAAATCTATAGATC
Organism: Propithecus coquereli; assembly: GCF_000956105.1. Lineage (NCBI taxonomy): Eukaryota > Metazoa > Chordata > Mammalia > Primates > Indriidae > Propithecus > Propithecus coquereli. The sequence continues at coordinate 8,889,114 of NW_012149507.1, read as the reverse complement.
CCTCTTTTTTTTGGTTTTGTTTTGGTTTAGATCCTTTAATAGAATTCCTAACTTGAAGGTGGTTAGAGACCTTGGAAAATTACCAAATCCATTCTTTCACTTTCAGATCAAGCAAGATCACACTTAAATTATCTTGGACAGGGAGTTGCTGTCTGAGAAAGTTTCTATTTTGATGAAATAAACTCTCTTGGGGTCTCTTCTACACTGAGGTATCTGAGGTTGGAGAGATCCTTTGCAGAGGGAGAAAGTGAAATTAATCTAATGTGCACAATAGATTGTTGTGCTGGAAAGACCTCTTATTTGTTCCAACTCTATTAATTAGGATTCACTTTCATTACTAACTTGACAACAAGAGGTTTTCTCTGTTAGATGCAGGAGGTTACTGTGAAAGTACAAAGACCTCTTCTCAGTGAAACAATTTATCCCTTCTGTGGGTCTCTGAAATCCTTACCTTAGCCAGAAATTCAGTTAAGCAGTGTTTATATGCTACTTTATATTATCAAAGAGTAATTGGTATTTTCCTTAGAATTCTGGCCAAATTCCAACTCTGATAAATACATTCTACTTCCCTAAATTTCCCCTGCAATTTCAAATGGATTTGGTATTCTTAATTACCTGTCCCAACCTGTTGCTTGGTGTTGAAGTTCACCTATTAAGCAGCTGCTGCTTTTGGTCTCTGAGGGATGTAGGCAAACTTGGCAAACAAGTATGTGTGTATGAATGACTTTGAGGGTTCTAGAGCTTAAACTTATTTTCATCTGCTTAGTAAACTTTCATCAAGAACTTGGTATGTGTGAGACATTGTTCTAGGTATTGTGGGAGATACAAAGATGAAGTACATAGTAGTTCTTGCCTTAGAAGAATGTATAGTGTAGTAGAGTGGATGTTTTTATAATATTAGGCAGTGCTAATTAATTACTCTTTTAAAAAAGTCTTCCTTATAGTGGATAAAAAACTAAAAACTTGACCAAGTTACTAGCCTCTTTAATCTCAGGTTTTCTCGTCTGTGAAATGTAGATAAATACCTACTTCAGAGTGTTTTGTGAACACTTTATCATTTAAAGTACTTAAGCTATTGTCTGATACATAGTAAGTGCTCAGTGATCATTAGTTATTGTGGGTTTTAAAATGTGTCACTTGGGTCAGTGGCTAGAAAAATGTTAATGCCACAGAAGACCATATTGGGTTGAATATACAGATTCTCCAAGTTATAGAACCATAGATGGACAGCTCACTCATCCCATAAATGCCAGGATTAGAGGAGAATTCTACACCTAAGTGCCTAGCAGGCTCTAAATCTTTCATTTACTAGACCTCTGGTAAAGATCATAAAGTCAGGAGAAGGAATTGGTATCCTTCTGTTCTTACCCCATTATCTAACTTAAAATTTTGAATGTTAAAGACTGAGATTTGGAAATTCAGAATTTTAAAGCTGCTATAACAGGAGAAAATAAAAACTTTACTGTTTGACATTGGCTCATATTCCAAAGTCCCTCCCTATTTAACAAGTTTTAAGCTTTCATATGAGACACAAGACACTTAAGGGAAAAAGTATTGCCACAAGGCTAATGATGACAACAGCTGCCAGCGTATCTTCCATCAAAGCATGTGAAGACTTGAAACAAACTTGAGCTCCGGTTTGTTTTAGAAGCATCACTGTGACATGCCTGTGCCGGCACAGGCTCAGAATGCATTCCTTAACACTAGGACTCCAAGACATGCTGGATGCCAGAAGCCCAGTGGTAATGAGAGAGTCATTGTGAAGCTTAATTCAGATGATGTTCTTTCATTGTGGGTATGCTGGCTCTGAAAGTTTGGTGTAGGGAGCCACGAGAAAGAATGGGCCAATTCCTTTCCTTCATCAGGGTTTATAGTCTGGTAATTCATTTATTCATACCCTCATCCTTCAGACATTTATTGACTGCCCACTATATTCAAAGGCACTCTGTTGGGGATTAAAGCAAGTAAAGTAGTGTATTTAGGACTGATAGTAGATTATAAACTTCATATTCTAGTCCTTGTGTATTTTAAAGAAAATCCACTGGGATACATTAAATGGAATCAAATCAACAGATATACATGATATGACTACAAAATAATGATCTTGATTCTCTTGTGTTGAGAATTCACTATGTGCAGAACACCATTCTGGGTACCGAGGAAATCCTAAAAAGAAAATGGTTGGACTCTAATAACTAGGACTCTAATAATTAGGTTGGTGTGGGAGCAGACTACTTCATTAGCTTCACAAAGAGGAATCTGTATTTTTTTTTTCTGGGAAACTTACTTTGCTTATAAACATATGATCCCTTTACTAAGTCTTAGCTTCCTAGGCAGCTAGCTCATTCTAAAAACCCTAAATTGGCAAGTTGTGATCTCAACTTTCATGGTTATTTGTGAGCTTTCCATACACATTCTTGCTGTGATCATTTCCTTCCCTTCAATTTGAGATACTGATGGAAACCCATCTTCCCCCTTTCAGCATTTTTTAAGATTGTAGTTCCACAAGTATCTATTAGAATAAACAGTGTATATTTGGTGTCTCCATTTCAAACCATATTTGTCCTTCATATGTAGAGTGAGAGGGAGCCTTGGGAAAAGTTTGTACAAACCTAATAAAATCTGTCAAAGTTTTTTTAAAATAAGAAATTCTCCATGTAGTAAAAATATGCTGTATTTTTAACTTCTAAAATTCTATGACAAATGGGGGTTTTATTAAACTATTAATATTATCAGGTTAATATGCTAAGACAGAATTATAAATTTTGTTCTCTTTGTTATCTGAAAAGCCAGTTATGTACATTTATGGCCACTTTTCTTTTCCTACCATATTCATAAGGCAATAGGTAAATTTCATTCAGCTCCTCCCCATTTCTAGCCAATTCCTTCTTGCCTGAATATATACAAAATATAGTCCTACAAGCTCTTTCTTCATGGTCTGCCTTTATGTGTCTTCTTTAATATCCAGGTTTATTATCCATATTCCTTTCTATCTTGGCAGTTCCATTTTCCAGGCATTCTTAGCCTTATAGTGTATGTCAACAAAGATGTAATTTCTGCTGTCAAAGAGATAACACTCTATTTAGGTAGAAAAGACATATGCCTTTCAGGAACAGTAGCTCCTGCCTGTACTTCTTTCATGGAATTTTTATTTTATGAAAGACCATGGGGGTCTTAAGATTTAAAAAGTATAAGTAGCATTGGAAAACTAGGCACATAAAAGAAGAAATCTCTTTTCTTTAAATGATTCAGCATTGTGGAGTGATTTAAAATATTAGATAGTGGCACAAAATTGTTCTAAAAATAGTTCTTTATTTATATCACTGGCCATTCAGTTGTATAGTCTTTGGTATGTTAGGACTTTTTATGCTGTTGTTAATTGCATTAAATGGCATAATCAAAGGTCCAGCCATGCAGAGATTCAAATTGTTGTCAAGTCAAGCAACAAAATATTAATTTTTTGTTAAATTGTGTCTTCATATAATTGTATTTAATGTAGTCTTTTAGCCTACTGAAAGAGAAAACAGTAGGAGGAAGTAGAGACAACATTGGCTAAATAATTATTTTTTGAAATTATTAATATCAATAAGAATGCTTCTGATTTCTGAAAACCAAACAGTAACTGTATGGATCATGGTCAATGGATAACAAACTTCACATGTAGTGGAACTAGATTATTTATAGTTAGGCAAATGAAGAAAACAAGTATCAGCTTAATGGAAGCCATACTGTAATTTTAATTATTTGAAAGTGCAGGAACAATTTATACAAATGTTTCTGGTTCCAAGTAAGATGGAGCAAACACATTCCACCTGTCTCTCCCACTGAATACAGCTATAAAACCTAGACAGAATGCATGGAGCACTATTAGAGGACTCTGAAAGATAAATAGTAGTAGGCAGATAGCAGAAGAGAAGAATTTAAAATACCACAAAATATGTGGTGAGATTACCATTTCTTGTCCTCTGGTAGCCCCCAGGCAGAACTTGAGGCAGCCCCAAACCAAGAAGGGAGCATTGGCATGGACACAAAGAGCTCCAAGAGCAGACCTCTTGTTCTTCCAGGAAAGAGATCAGCGAAAAGAGACTCAGAGAAAAGAGTCGGAAATTCTCCTTTCTTTCTCTTCCTTCCCCGCCACTCCTCTCCTACATCTTTCCCCTCCCCCTCCTTTTCTTCTTCTTTAAATCTCTACTCCATTCTCTCTCTTTTTTTTTTTTTTTACTCCATTCTCTTATGCCTTAGTCTTTAGGCAGTCATGCTGCAATAGGGGCAGTGGCAGCAAGAATAGCAGGTGCTGAGTTCCTCAGCTCCTAAAACTGAGGGAGGGGAACATTCTTCTCTGATTGGAAGAGCTGTGTCTCAAAAAGGGTGGAGTGAACCTCTGTTGCTCTCCCATTCCTTGCTGCTTGGCTCCAGAGAGGGGCCAGTAGGAAATGTGGAGGAGAGAAGTCCAGCTTTCAGATTAGAAAATTGAAAATAATCTAATAATCAGTACCAGGAGAGATTATGGAGAGAGGCGGAGCTTGGGAAGAAAACCCATAAAATTGTCTATGAACTTCTGGGTTCATCCTTGATTTGTGCATACATGGATGTGATCTTAAATAACATACCAAAGACACTGAAAACTGAACTAAGGCATAGACCACAGCCCAGATACCAGACTGGTCATTGGATGGCGCACACATTGAACGGTGCTGAACACCAGGAAAAATCTCAATGTGCATAAGAATCAACAGATGCCAATGCTAATGTGTCACAGATGTTAGAATTATCTGACAAAATATGCTCAAAGAAGTAAGGACATACACTCTTGAAAATAATGAAAAGATTGAAAGTCTTAAAGAAATATGTAATATAAAGAAGAACCAAATGAACACTTAGAACTAGAAAATATAGTAACTAAAATTAAAAAAAAAACACCTTACAGAATGGGCTTCATAGCAGATGCAGATGACAGAAAGAAGAGTCAGTGAATGTGAAGGTAGATTAATAGAAATTATCTAATTGAAAAAGACAGAAAAAAGACTTAAAAAAATGAATAGAGATGTATGGGCTAATACCCAAATGTCTAGTATTCATGTGATTCGAGTTTCAGATTGAAAGGAGAAAGAACGTAGGGAAGAAACATCATTTCAATAAATAATGGCTGAAAACTTTTTAAATTTGATGAAAGATGTAAACCTACAGATTCAGTAAATCCAGTGAATCCTAAATGAGACAAACCCAAAGAAATCCATGCCCAGGCATATAACAATTAAAGTGCTAAAAGCTAAAGACAAAACAATTTGAAAGCAGCAAGAGAAAAATGATGTAATATTCAAATGGCTACGGTTTTCTCATCAGAAACTGTTCATGCAAAAGATAGTGGAACAGCATTTTTAAGTGCTGAAAGAAAAGAATTGTCAACTCTGAATTTTATATCCGGTGAAAATATTTTTCCCAAATGAAGGTTAAATAAAGACATTCTGCTCTCGTGCTCTGCTGTTAAAGGCGGGCGGCGGCTGCTGAGCCGGTCGCAGATAAGGCTGCCCGTATGGGGCAAGTCTCCCTGCCTCCCACTTTCTGCTTGCCAGTGCGGAGCTCAGTCGGAGCTCCAAGCTCTCCAACATTGGTCTGTGGCACCGCCCAATGGCTCAAAGACGGGCTGACCCTGGGAGGTCAATCAGTTTGGCAACAAGTACATCCAGCAGACCAACCCCCTCACCCTGGAGCGCACCGTCAACTTGTACCCTCTTACCAATTGTCCTTTTGGTGCAAAAAGGCCCCTCTATTAAAAGGACAGCTCTGTTGCAGCCAGATTTCAGTGCATGAGGGAGGAATATGATAAAATTGGAATGAGAAGGACTGTAGAAGGAGTTCTGATAGTACATGAGCACCAGCTACCCCATGTGTTACTGCTACAGCTGGGAACAACTTTCTTCGCATTACCTGGTGGTGAATTTAACCCAGGAGAAGATGAAGTTGAAGGATTAAAATGCTTAATGACACAGATACTGGGTCGTCAAGATGGAGTTCTGCAAGACTGGGTCACAGATGACTGCGTTGGTAACTGGTGTAGAACAAATTTTGAACCTCCTCAATATCCATATATTCCTGCACATACTACAAAGCCTATGGAACATAAGTTGTTTCTGGTTCAGCTTCAAGAGAAAGCCTTGTTCGCAGTACTTAAAAATTACAAGTTGGTAGCTTCACCATTGTTTGATTTGTATGACAATGCACCAGGTTATGGACCCATCATTTCTAGTCTCCCTCAGCTGTTGAGCAGGTTCAATTTTATATACAACTGAATTTCTATGCAATGGAAAAGTAAAAGAAGTCCTCTCTGTGAGCACAGTTATACACAGTGTAGAAGAATAGATATGTTAGAAAAGTTTTTTGGTTTTATCTCTTTCCTGATCCCTAAATTTGCCATCTACTTTCTATTGTTTGAATAGTAAAGTTAAGACCTAGATAGTGGTGTTCTAGTGATAATGTGATAATATTTATTTACTTTTGGTTCTACTCATACTTTTTTGTACAACATTAAAGAAAATGGACTTTTTTCTATTTGTATTTTTTTCTAAATTTCTCATTAAACTTCTAAAATTCTTTTTTAAAAAAAGACATTCACAAATGAAGGAAAACTAATAGAATTCATTCCCAATAATTCTGATCTAAAAGAATTACTGAACGAAATTCTTCAGACAGAAAGGAAATGGTACCAGAAGGAAATTTGAAACATCAGGAATGAAGGAAGAGCAGTATAAATGGCAAATATCTCTGTAAGTGTAAGAGACTATTCTTCTTTTAAGTTCTCAAAAGTATATTTGACATTTGAAAGCAAAAGCTATAACATTATCTGATGTGTTTTCAATGTATTATATGTATGTAGTATATAAGACAACTACAACACAAAGGATGGAAGGTAAATGGATTTATATTGTGAAAAAATTTCTACGTTGCATTTCAAAGTGGGAAAATATTGATTCTAAGTATACTGAGAAAATTTAAATATGTGTGCATATTGTAACAAACCTCCCTGCCACACACATTCTCACACACATGCATTATACAAAGCGAAATAATCAAAAATGAAAACAAATTAAAATACAATACTGAAAAATGCTCAAATAACCCAAAAGAAGGAAAGAAAGAGTAACAGAGGAAGGAAGACCATAGGGACAGTGAGTAAACAATAAAATGGAAGGCCTAAATCCAAACAATCAATAATAACATTAAATGTAAATGATCTAACTAGTTAAAAGGCAGAGATAATCAGAATAGGTAAAAAGATATCACCTATGTGTTGTCTACAAGAAACCTACTTCAAGTATAAAAATATAGAAAGGCTAAATGTAAAAGAATGGAAAAAGACATATCATGTAAACACTAAAGTAGACATCAGAGCAAAGAAAACCACCAGGGATAAAATGAGACATTATATAATGAGACAAGAGTTGATTCACCAAAAAGACATAAAAATCCTAAATCTGCATGCACCTAACAACAGACTTTCAAAATACATGTAGCAAAATGGACAAAATTAAAAGAAATAAATTCTCAAGATAGATACAATTCTAAAGTTTATATGGGAAGACAAAAAAACCCCAGAATAGCAGAAACAATTTTCAAAAAAAGGAATAAAGTTGGAGAACTTATGCTATCTAATGTTAAGATTTACTACAAAGTTACAGTAACCAATATGGTGTGGTGTTGGTGAAGGAATAGATGTGTAGATCAGTGGTACTGAATGGAGTCCAGAAATTGACCCACTCAAATATGGCAATTAATTTTTCATGAAACTGCAAAGGTGATTCATTGGAGAAAGATTGTTTTTTCAACAAATGATGTTAGAACAATAGGATATAGATACGCAAAAAAAGAAAAATTAACCTCCACCTAATCCTCATACCTTATACAAAAATAAATCATAATTTTAAGTGTAAAATATGAAACCATAAAACTTTTAGATGAAAACATAGGAAGGGATATTCATGACCTAGGGTAGGCAAAGAGTTCTTAGATATAACACTGAAACTTAGATGAAACACTGATATAACACTGAAATGATTCATAAAATAAATAATTGATAAATTGGATTTTAAAATTCAAAATTTTTGCTCTGCAAAAGACGTTGTTAAGATATGAAAAGATAATATCTTAACACTATTTAAAATTTACTGATTCTTTTATATAGGTACCCATTTCTCTTTTCCTTTTTTTCTAACGGGCTACTTTAGTCCTGTGACCCCAGGACCCATCTTTACTCATCTCCTGGGCATCCATTTCTGGTGTTTTCTTGGCACTGTCTAAGTAGACCCCCAGGGTTTCTCTCTCACTCAGGCCTGTCTTGGGCCAGCCATGAAAAACACATTCCTTTGATCCACAGTTGGTAAGAGTGCAACTAATTCACTTTTTTCGTTTGACCACCTCAGTCCCTCTATCCTAAATAGTGGTCTCATAACAAGAATGAGACTACCATCAACTAGTTATCTGATATCTAGAAATTGAGAATAAAATTTTGTTTTTGTCATGTGTATAATGTATTTGTGGATTATCTGTAGCAAATGCTGACTCCAGGTTTGATATCACCTAGCTTGCATAAGCCTTGCTTCCTATAGGTGTGTTCCAAATAAGGAAAATAGGTCTTAAAATTAATCTAAGCAAAACAGGAAGATGGTACTGTTGCTGCATCAATACTTACCTGAAAAATTTCAAATAAACTCACAGTTTTTGCTTCTCTACTGTTATAGATTATCCCGGTAAATATTTTCTTCTTTACATAGAAAATCGAGTTAATATATTGAATTAATGTGATAAATAAGAGAACTTAATTTTGATTTTAGATTTTTTTCTTACCTAGAGTAAATACCCTTTGGGCATCCATTTTATCATGAAAACACTTCCAAAGCTTAAGAGTTACTTTTTGTCTCCCCAGCTTAAAATGATTTAATGGCAATTAATGAACAGATAATTATATCTATGCTGTGCCACAAAAACTGGCCAATTTGTTAAAAAGAAAGTCAGTTAAACCAATTGTTTTAGCATTACATAGCTTGAGAGTGATCAATTAATGAGTAGATGAAACTCGAGATTTAATGATACATATGAATGATTTTAAGTTTCTGGGTGTTAGTCGTAATTTAGAATATTTTATTCTATTAAATTTAGTCCTTTCTCATCTCTTTTCCATATTGTTAAAATGAGTATTTAGCTGATCTTGACTGCTCCAACTACCCCCTTTGAAACTATGCTCTGTAATGCCATTCAATGATCTTTAAATTTTGGTCCTGCTGCTCTCCTGCTTAAAGGTCCACCAGTGGTTTTCTATTACATATGAAATGGAGTTCATGTTCTTGAGCTGGCCTTTAGGACTTCAAAAGCTAGTCCCAATCTGCTTTATCAGTTTTATTTTCTTTAACATCTTTGCCTCACACTCTTAGGTGTTCTTACCTTTCTCTGGATATAGAATATTTTTTCAGGTCTTCATATTTTGCACATCCTGTTCAATTAACTTGTAGTACTCATTCCCTGCCCCATTGCCCCTCTCCCTGACTCATGGTGAATTCATTCTCAAATCTTTAAATTCCAATTCAGATGTCACCTTCTTTGTGAAATAAGCCCTCCGATGCCCCTCCCCTGCCACGTGGTCATTATAGTACTTTCTACATACTTGTGGCAAGGTAGTGCAAGTATTTGTTTACTTATCTATTTTGTCCAATAGCATGTGAGCTCCTTGAAGAAAAGGTCTGTTTATTTCCACATTCTAGCCAGGTGCCTGACATAATACCCAGGCAATGTTTGTGGAATGAATGATTTATTGACTAAAAGAGTTAATGCACTTTTAGTGGTTTATCACTTACTCATAAAGTGAGCACCTACCCTGCCTGAGAGAATCTGGCACGTTTATAATTTCAAAAATTTCCCTTCATGATGAAGTGAGTGCCCGAAAGAAGTTGTGAAACTCTTGTGGGGCAGCTTGTGCCCTTCCTGTTCATGGACTCAAGCCAGGGCATTGGAAGAAAGGTATGACTGCAATTATTAAGCATTCCTCTTAGAATTCCTAGGCATGACTGAGTGTTTGACATATGTAATATTAAATTTGGCTTAAAGCTGAAGGAATTCAAGCCCCCAAAATATTTTAGAATTTTCTCTCTCTAAGTGGCCTAATAAGCTCTGGTATTTTCATATCATAAAAAAGTACCTTTTTTTTTTTGAGACAGATTCTCACTCTGTCACCCCAAATAGAGTGCAGTGGCATCATCATAGCTCACTGTGACCTCAAACTCCTGGGCTCAGATGATTCTCCTGCCTTAGCCTCCCGAGTAGCTGAGACTACAGGCATGTGCCATGAGGCCTGGCTAATTTTTCTATTTTTAGTAGAGATGGGGTGTTGCTCTTGTTCAGGCTGGTCTCGAACTCCTGACCTCAAGCAATCCTCCCACCTTGGCCTCCCAGAGTGCTAGGATTACAGGCACGAGCCACTAAGCCTGGCCATAAAAGTACCTTTTAGGGTACTTTTAGGGTATAAGGCTTTGCTCAAAGTTGGTGCTCAATAAATACTTATTGAATGAATTGATTTTTTCCCTGTCTTGCAAAATTATAATAGCATTGGCATCTATGCATATGTTACTCTGTAGATCTGTATACAAACACGATCCTGCAATTCTTAGAGTCATAGAATATCAAACCTAGGGTCTTTGAGTTCATTTTGTTGAACATCCCCAAGTTAAAGATGAAGAAACCGAGGTCTAGAGAGATTAGTTCTTGCTTGAGCTACACCATGTGAAACTGCTGTTTTTGTAGATCAAAAATGGTCCAACATTTTTAATTCTATTTGTTGCAACCGAAAGAAATTAAAGTGTACATTGCATATCAGGATACAAGACTCTCCCTGAGGGTGATGAGAACAAAAAATTAATGTCTAAAATTAAAATTAAATACTAAATGGGTCAGCTTCCAAGATGTAGGAGAGGAATTGTGTCCCTGTGGCTTTACCAGTTGCACGTGATCAAGGATACATTCAGATCATAGGGTAAAAAGTAATGGTTTGCACTGTATGTCAGATTGGGAAACTTGTCATGAAAAAATTGACCAACTTTTAAAAAATATCCTGGGCTGTAAAAATTTCTTCATTGCGTTTTTTAAGAACATGATTTAAAAACATTTTGCCAAGTTTAACTGGTGTGGCTATGTTTCAAAGAGCTAGAATTTCTGAAAGAAGTGTTATTCCCTGAACATTCTAGATCCTACCTAAAATAAAGAAATGTAACTGAAAGTGAGGATTATTTTGTTTACTCTGTCCTGCCTTCATGGGAAGCTAGGTTTACCATGGGGACTGCATTTCATTTTCAGAATGAGTTTTCAACAGGAAGCAGTCTGCTCATGCATGCATGACAGGAGAGGAATGTGCCCTGAAATGATGATATTTTTACCTAAGAAAGGGTTTTGTCTCAGGGATTTCTTTGGGAAATCTCTTTATGATATTTTCTCCCTTGACACATGGCTAGTTGACCATTTTCTTCATAAACATATACAATTCAACCCAAGCCATCCTGTAGACCTTTCTCTTGTTTGTTCTACAGACTTTCTATCAGAAGAAGGTTTGGGGTCAGAGAAATCATCACGAGCTTAGCTTATTCAGAGGTTTCTAATCTTAGAATTTAGGCCGTGAAGACCCACCCCATAGGTAAAATAGAACACAGATGCAATTTTCCAGACAAAGTAAATGTGTTTTTCTTTGCTTTACTTTTAGATTAGATAATTATTTTAGCTCTTACCTTTTCCTCAAATGCTCAGGTAATTATTTCTGCTCTCTCTTTTGCTTTATATGTACTGAAAAAAATCAGCAGTGAGAAATGGTTTAAAAATATGTCACGTTTCTGATTTTCTTAATGAACATATTCAGATTTACTGGACAATTAATTTTATAGACAGTTAAAATAAATGTTTTATGGCTACCTTCAAATATAGCCTATGTTTATAAACACAGACTGTAAATTCCATGAGGACAGGAATATCTATTTTGTTCACTTTTAGATTCCCAGAAGCTAGCACTCTGCCTGGCACATATTATTTGCTGAATAAGTTAATGGAAATAGAAATATTGACCTTGAGCTCTGAAAGAGGTAGTTACCTAGACTTATAAAAATTAACTTAATGAAATATTCAATTATGGAGGATAGAGAAGACATAAAAATTATTATTCTGATATAAAACAGTCTAGGCAGGTAAGTGCCTGTGGGAGGATTCAACCCCAGTTCTTGTCCTTCAAATCTGGGAGTCTTTGAACTTTAGAATCTGAAGGAAACTTTGGAGGTCATTGGGTCCAATTACTTATTGACAAAAAGTCATCCAGCCTTCAATTGCTTACCATTTATAATGTAGTGAAATGGTTCTTACTAGCTAATAGACAATGTATTCTTATGGGAAAGTTCTGATTGCTAGAAAGTTTTGTCCTTCCGTTGAGGACAGAAGGACTTATTTGTCTGTTATTTCCATATACTGGCACTGGCTCCACTCTCTGGAACTGTATGTGATAAGTTTGTTGGGGGATCAAGGCAGACTTGACTTAAGATCTGATATCCTTTAAATCAGCACCAGGCTAGATTTATTTTGGGATAAGACCCAGACTAGATAATAAGCCTCCCCAGTTCTTGCCACATAAGTCTCAATTAGCATGCTTAGCACCACCTAGTGTTCTTATCTCACACATTGTTTATGAGAATGTAAATTGATAACTTCTTTCCAGAGCACTTGGGCTCTATAAATGAAATTGTACTGTTTCATGAAGAAGTTCCATTTTTAGGAATTTACCTTAAAGAAATACTTTCAAAGTTGTACAAAAATAGATAAGCAAAGAGGCCCATGGATAATCCAGGATACACATTATAAAAATTTTAAAACCATTAAGATGTTCATTAGAAGGAAATAGGTAAATAAACTGGATACATCCATTTAATGGAAGAGAGTCATGAAAAAAAAAATGAAGTAGAGCTACATATATCCAGTTGAAGGATGTTCATGATATATTATTATATGAAAAAACAAATATAAAAGTATATCTGACATGATCTCATGATCTCATTTTTATAAAATAATAGTAAAATACATCTATGTTAGTATATCATAGAAAATTTTGAAAGATTATATACCAAACTGTTAACACTAATCTCTAAGGGATAGCATTATGATGGACTCTTAATTTTTAGTTAATATATTTCTATATTCTTTGAATATTTTTAAGGAAGCAGGTATTACCTCTGTAACCAGAAAAAACAAAACAGACATTTTAAAATGTCACTTGGAAGAATCGTGGACCAATAGGGCTGGAATAAACCTTAGATTGAGTAGAAAGAGTCTTTAGAATTAATCTAACCTAACACCCTAATTTTACAGATAAGAAAACTGAGTCCTACAATGTGAAATGAATTACCCAAAGTCCCAAAAGTAGTTAATCACAAATCCATTTTCAGAAGCCAGGTTTAGAACTCTTGGAATTATACCACGGTGCCTTTAAGGAGCAGCACAGATTTTAAGAAAAATAGAAAAGTATTTACTTATAAATGTCTCTATATTACTTCTTTTTAAAAAGTGTCTCATCATTAGAGCAATGTAAAAGAGAACAACCTCACAAATTATGACAGATTTTTTAAAAAGCCTGAATGTTACTTTAGAGATGATTAACACCAATGCTCGTGATCTCAGAAGAGAAAATTAAAGCCAAGTGATCGATAGGAAAGTAGTAAAGTGCACTAGCAGCATAGCTGGAACCAGAACCCTGGTCCCTGTATTCTCAGTCAGTGACTGTTAATTTTGCCACATTGCGTCTTGAAAGTTGATGTGCATTTATTAAATATCTATCACTGTGGTAGGTATTGCTGTCAAAGATATACTAGGCACAGTCTACACCCTTGAAAAATAAAAGGAAATGTGCCAAGGAAATGTGCATTCAAGAGACTTCAGCGTAGATGATAATTAAGCTGAGAAAGCCTAATGAAGTCTCAAGATTTGGTTGACTTCTTTGTCCTTAAATTAAAAATGGTGTGTATAAGAACTTTTTTCCCCCCTTACCCCAGTTAAAGATTTTAAGGCATTCCATGCAACTTGAGACATTACAACGTTCTCAAAGGGAAGGATTATTATATCCATTAGGAAATGAAGGCACAGAGATACTAAATGGTTTGTATATTAGTCACCAAGAATAAGAATAACCCTAGGATCCCTTGGTTCTGAGTGATTCACAGAAAACCACACCTTTCATGGATCCAAATTAACTTTGGACCACTCCTAGAATCCTGGACATGTCTGGAAAGTGAGTAGACCATTGCACTTTATTTTAGGTTAAGTTAACCACAAATCTAGCTGAACCTGACTCATTTGAGCAGAGTCCCTCAAACTATGGCTTCTAATGTAGGTTTACCCCACCAGTACTGGGGAACCATTTATTATTCTGTGGGTGAGGCTGCATGCATCAACAGCAGATGAATGGAAACCACAAAATTAAAGGTGTTGCTGGCACCAAGACCCAAACTAAAAGTGCTGAACCAGGAATGACAATCTCTAAACATTTTCAGACAAGTTAGGAATACAAGTAAGACCAGCTCTGGGCAGATCCCATTTGTATGACTGGCATCAACACAGAAGATGCTATAAAATGTGAGCCTCATTTACCTTGGCACTGAGTCTGCATCAGCTTCTTCGTGCCCTGGCTATGTTTTATGCAAATTTTAAGATACAAAGCCATTTTTGTTCCAGCTTTATTTTCTTAACCATCTTCAGATTCTCCTTCACTTAGCAGGTTACCTTCATTGTAGTAAAAATAAGTAAGTCTTGATCCCCTTGTATAGTTTTAAAACATTCTAATTGCCTGTGGAAATGCAGATCCTTTCTGCCACAGTCCTTCAGGTTTTCAGGGCATATTAGTTCAAGTACACCAAGAAATAGGAGATTTATTGGGGGAGGGAGCAGGAGAAGGTGTGGAGAGCCTTAAGATCATGAAGAAGAGAGGGAAGAAAGACTGATTGGGTAGGAGTAATCTCAGACTGCAGTGCAGTGCCAAGATTTGGCCAGGTTGATGGGGAGTCCTTGAATTAAAGTTAGTGAGGAGTCCTGCGCATTGCCAGAATGGGCCTGCCTGAGTACCTCTGCTGTGCTCCATCATTGGCTGGAAGCTGCCTATGGGAAGTATGGCCTTAGGGCAAATGCAGTGCTGGATCCAGAGGGACAGGATCTGACAAAACTTAGAAGGGGGATAGTAGAACCATGTTTGGCACAATAGCCACGATCAGGGGCACTACACTATTGAGCTTGTGATAGTCTACAGTCATTCTCCAAGATGGCTTTTGTAGGGGCCAATGAAGATATGATGGGAGCCACCATATCTTCCTCCTTTAGATCTTTAATGACAGCACAGATTTCCTTCATCATCTCCAGGATGCAGTATTGTTTTTTACTTACTATGTTAGCTGTGAGGAGGGACAATTTTAAAGATTTCCACTGGCTTTCCCCACTATGATAGCTCTTACCCCATAGGGCAAGAGTCTAATCTGGGAGTTACTCCAACTGCCACTTTGTGTAGTTGGACTCATTGGGATGCTTATAGCATACACTTTCTGTGGTATTTAGTCAATGGGTCCTGGTTCTCAACATCTATTCATGTCTGGGAAGAGAGCAAAGGATCATGGCGTTTTTGGAGGTGTGACTGCCCTTGGGCTCTTGCTTTCTTGCTCTCCCATTCTTGCCTTTTTTTTTTTTTAAAGATGTTAAGTAGCACCCTTGCTGGCTACCCTTCTATTTTGCTGCTAGGAAAACCATGCTCTATCAGCCATCTCCACAACTCCTCGTGGGTCAAATCCCTTGGCTGCTCTGATCTTGCAGGTCATTATGGTAATTGCAGCCTCCTGACTTAGGACATTTAAGTGTTGTCACCTGGCCTCTCTTACTTTAGTGACTCTATCATAACCATGAATATTAATGAGCTCAGCTCTCTGGTGGCCTCTCCTACCCTCAGCCCAGGTCTACAGAGGAGCCACTACCAAACTTCTTAGTGATGCTGCGGCCTTCTCAGTGCATTCCTAATGGCCTTGGTGGGAAATATGTCTTCTGGGCTTTCTTGTGGAACAAGATCCTCTGGGGTATCTTTTGGCCTTACCTAATATCAGCATTCTAGCATACCGATTTCCAGGCCCAGAGTTAGGATAAGGCAAAAGACCCTGATCTCGCAAGACCCTGAGAATGAGTGGCCCTAGGCCCCTAGGCACCAATCTCACTTCACCCTAATCTTGGCCTTGCCCACATTCCTTAGCCTCTTTATTCTTTCTTCTAGCATCTGTCAGGACAACTCAAGTATTTTCACTTTGCTGGGTGTTGGTCATCACCTTTTTCATGCTTCTCAGAGCTGTACAAGTAGTAAGTAGGTTTTCTTCATACTCTGGGATCCTTGCCAGGTTTTAAATCCTGTGTCCCAAAAAGTGCTTTTAAGTCAAGAAATTCTTGCTTCCTCTAAGGATGGGTAGGCCACCTCTTTAAGCTCTGAGAACTCAGGGGGATCTGCACATCCAATATCTTCAGGAAGCATCCATCAGATGTTCCCATCCCATTTTTCTGGATCCCAGTTTTTCCCAACTAGGGCTCTGACCTTACCATAGCAGACCTACCTTGTCTGATCATTCAAACAGTTTGCATCATAGTTAAGTGGAATAACGAATCTGGCCCAGGTTAGATAATTCAGATCAAAAAAATTCCACTCTTTCTGGATTCCATAGTGGCTTTTTGGATCTGAAATATGCAGGTGACATATTGTGGACAGGTATACCTTGGCATAACTGAATATTTTAGTTCATAAAGATGATCATACACTACCAATGTCATAGTGGAATTTTGGACCTATTGAGTGGTCTATCAGAGGCAAAGTCATGCTCCCTGGTCTGTAGTACAGTGCCATTGCTTCTTGACACTTGCATCAAACAAGTGTTTGTATCCTCTAAGTAGCTATTTGCCCTGTTTTTCCTCTTGCCTATGCCATATTTCTCTCCTTTTTACACATCAATGGTGTTAGATTGTAAATTCCCAGACACCATACAAAAAATTTGATAATTATCATTGAGATTGATAATAATGATGTTATTTGACATTTAGCAACCTAGGGGGTTTCCTTGGCTCATGTTGGGTATCTTGATCTTTCTTGCATCCTGTTAGGTAACTTTCTTCGACTGCTGGAGAATGTGCTTTTTCCCCGATGAATTTTTCTCGATGAATTGTTTTTTTGTGATGTCTCTTCAAATTCATTTCCTCTGTTGGTGTCTCTCTTTTGTCCCTCCTTTGGCATTTTGGGAATAGTGATAAATGTTGGGTTGAAAAATGAGTGGTGAAGCATACCTCTGCGTATGTTCATTGTATTTTTTGGACCCCTTTGTTCTCATTACATTATCAGGAAAAATTCCCCAGATGCCTGTATGGATAAATTAAGCCAGATAACTTGGAACCTATCCATCTTCAAAGACACCTTGGATTTATAATGGAGATAAGGCAGAGAACAACTTCAGTGACCCCTGTTTAAGCCTATAGGAGTTCCCTGAGTCTAATGAGTGAATAGCTATGTGATTTAGGGTCAAAACAGAAACTATGTGCTGGGGTCAGCAATCAGGATATGCAGGAGTCTGTAAGCTGGAAAGCACTATTAACTTTGAGTTTTTAAGCCATAATCAGTGTATCCTATTGAATATATGTAGTTTTTGAAGCTTGTTTATCTTTTGTGACATACTTAAGACTTACCTATTCTTCCTGTGATCTGATAGCATATCATAAAACATTTTTAATATGTTTTCTTCTCCACTTCTTTTTCTTGATTACTAATCCAAATAGTGTGAGCAAGGAGGTGTACTGAAGAAACCAGCTCTAAAGAGGTCAAGAAGACTCCCTTAAAGAATTAACTTTAGCTTTCTAGGAAGGTTCTGGCTCCTAGTTTCATTTCATGAGCTCTCTGCCTACAACTCCTTTCCCCTCCCCAAAAGAAATACAACTTAATACAACCAAACCCCTCCCCCAAAATTACATAAATAGCAAACACATTCCATGTGGAGGCTTTCATGCTTTTGGAATGGGAAGAGCAATAGTAAAATTTTTTTTATTTTTTGGGGTAAATGCTGGTAAGGATAAAAGGTGTGGAAAGAAGTCGAATGATCAGAAGTTACGGGGGTAAGAGCTGTGATTTCTGTTGGCAAGATAAATTTTGATTTAGAAGCTACGTTCTCCTTATATTCAAAGACTTATTTTGACCTCCATTGCTCCAAATGGACCCATTTATAATTTTCCTTTTGCTCTTCTCTCCCCTCCCCTCCCACTCATTTCGTATCAAAGCAACCTTGTTTAAAATATATTTATTTTTCCTAAAGGAGACCTCATAGAACAAGTCAAATAATTACCTGCTAAATATCAGCATTTGGAATAAAATTTTAAAATAAAACCATTGTAATCTAGAGGAAGGAAGGCCATTCAGCAGAAGATATTGAATTTTACCAGCTGAGGGAACACAAAGTCACAGACATATTCTCATACGTTGGGAATGGGCAGGTAATGAATCTTTCTTGAGATCTTATAGCGTATTATTATATATAGAAAGTCATTTAATTTTAACATTAGGTAATGAGATAGGTGCAATATTATTAGCCTTATTGTACACACAAGGAAACTAGGGCTGACAGAAGTTAAGTAATTTGCCCAAGGCCACACAGGCAGTACGGAAGTGGGAGAGCTAGGACTGGCTCCGCAGTCCATGATTTTCATATTCTACTTCTAAGTTTTAGGCACACACACATGTACACATACACACACAATTAGAACCATGTGTAACCCATTATAATTGTTTCTTATGTATAAGTCCATGGATTGAATAACAAACCACCATCTGAGGAGAAAATACCAATTATGGGGTGAGAAAATGTCTCAAACCAGACCTGAGAAGAAAAGAAGGAACAACCTTTGATAGAGTTGATCTGTTTTCCCTAAAACATTTTCATCACTTTGTTTTCCTGATTTTCCTACCTCATTAGCTACTGTTTCTATTTCCTGAACTGACTCCTACTCTTCTTCTCAACCTATTAATGTTGAAGTGATTCAGAAATCAGTTTTTGGAACTTTTCTCTTACCTACATACACTCTCATTTTATATCTCATTTATTCCCAGAGCTTCAAATAGCAAATCTACCATGGTGACTATAAATATTTATCTCTAGCTTGGATCTTTCCCTTGAATTTCAGACTCATATAGTCAATCTCTTCAATATCTTCCTTGAAATATCTAATAAACAATTCAAACCTAACGTGTGCAACATTGAACTCCTGATCTCCACCTTTCTCGTATCTCACATACTCACATGCAGTCTTCCCCATCTTAATTCATGACAACTATGTGCTTCTAGTCAGGACAAAACTTTATCTTTGGATCTAAAGTGAATCTCCTGTAGACAGTATATAGTTGAATTATTATTTTTAATCCATTTTGTGAGTCTCTGTTTTTTAATTGGTAAGTGAAATCTACTTATATTTAAAGTGATTACTGATAAGGAAGGGCTTTTTAATACTTCTGCCATTTTTATATTTGTTTTCCATATGCCATATCTTTTTTTAATTCCTCAATTCCTCTAATACTACCTTTTTTGTGTTTGATTTTTTTCCTAGTTTATCATTTTGATTCTCTCCTCATTTCCTTTTTATGTGTATATTTTCAGTTATTTTCATAGTGGTTACCATGAGGATTACAATGAAAAATCCCATGTTTATAACAATGTGGTTTGAATTGACATCAACTTAGCTTCAATCCCATGGAGAAACTTTGCTTCTATACAGCTCCACTTTATGTTGTTGTCATATCCTTATACATTGTGTACCCATTAACAAATTATAACTACTGTTCTATGCATTTGGTCTTTAAATCATATAGGAAATAAAAAAGAAGACTCAAAACCAAAAATAAAATGATACTGCCTTTTATATTTACTGATATAGTTACTTTTACTAGAGTTCTTTATTTTTTCATATGGCTTAGAGTTATTGTCTAATGTGCTTTCATTTCCATTTGAGGGACTCCTTTTAGCATTACTTGTAGGGAAGGTCTAATAGCAATGAACTTCCTCAGCTTTTATTTATCAGGAAATGTCTTAATTTCTCCTTCACTTTTGAAAGGTAGTTTTGCCAGATACAGAATTCTTTGTGGTCAGTTTTTTTCCCTTTCAATACTTTAAATAAGTTTTACCAATGCCTTCTGGGCTCCATGGTTTCTAATGAGAAATTAGTTGTTATTTTATTTTTTTTCTTTTTATGTATTATTTCAGAATATTATGGGGATACAAATGTTTTGGTTACATAAATTTTGCTTTTGTACTGTTTGAGTCAAAGACATAAGTGTGCCCATGCCCTAGATAGTCTGCATTGTACCTGTTAGGTGTGAATTTGCCCGTCCCTGCTCCCCCTTCCCACCTGCCCAACACTCGATGAATGTTATTTCCACATGTGCATATAGGTGTCGATCGATTTAGTGGTGAGTACATGTGGTGTTTGTTTTTCCATTCTTATGATACTTAACTTAGAAGAATGGGCTCCAGCTCCATCCAGGTTAATACAAGAAGTATTAGTTCACCATTTTTTATGGCTGAGTAGTACTCCATGATATACATACACACATTTTATTAATCCTCTCATGAATTGATGGGCACTTGGGTTGTTTCCACATTTTTGCAATTGTGAATTGTGCTGCTATAAACATTCTAGTGCACGTGTCTTTTTTATAGAATGTCTTTTTTTCTTTTGGGTAAATACCTAGTAGTGGGATATTGGATCAAATGGTAGTTCTACTTTTAGTTCTTTGAGGTATCTCCATATTTCTTTCCACAGAGGTTGTACTAGTTTGCAGTCCCACCAGCAGTGTATGAGTGTTTCTATCTCTCTGCATCCACACCAACATTTGTTGTTTTGTGACTTTTCCCCTTGTATGCAACAAATTATTTCTTTCTTGTTGCTTTCAAGATTCTTTCTGTGTCTTTGGCTTTCAGCAGTTTGATATAATATGTCTCAAAATGACTCTTATCTTTCGCGTGACATTTGGTTTTTATTGAGCTTCTTAGACGTTTTCACGTCTTCATGTCTTTCATCAAAATTGGGACGTTTTCTTCAGTCATTATTTTTTCAAATATTCTTTCTGCCCCTTTCCTCTCTTTCTCTCATTATGCATATGTTGGTATGCTTGACAATGTCCCACAGGTCTCTGAGGCTATGTATTGCTCCATATTGCTATTTGTTTTCTATTTGTTCTATGTTTCGTGTTCTTTGTTCTCTTTTCCTCTTTTCCTGTCTTCTTTTTAATTGAGTGCATATTTTTAAAAAATCTGCTGCATCTCTATTTTGCTGTATTCTGTTTTATGTTTTAGTGATTGCCTTAGTATTTTCTATGCCTCTCTAAGTTATGACAGTCTAACTTTAAGTTATATTACCTCACATATAATGTAAGATCTTTACAAAAGTATAATTATATTTCCTTTTGTTGTCCTTTGTGTGATTGCCATATATTTTACTTTTATATATATTATATACCTCAAATACATAGTTATTACTTTTTTGCTTTAGTTCAATTATCTTTTAAAGAAATTAATAAAAGAGAAAATAGCTTTTATATTTAATCATTTACTTGCCCTTTTTGGCAGTCCTTATTCCTTTTTGTAGAGATTCAAGTTTCCAGCAGATATTGTTTTCCTTCAGTCTGAGGAACTTTCTTTAGTATTTCTTGTAGTGCAGATCTTCTGGATATGAATTATCTCAGCTTTTGTTTGTCTTAAAAACCCTTTATTTTACCTTCATTTTCGAGGGATTTTTTTTTGCCACAAATAGAAGACATGGTTGACAATTTTCTTCTTTCATCATTTTAAAGTTTAAAGATAACATTTTGTTATCTTCTGGTTTGCATATTTTCTGTCAAGACATCTGCTTCCATTCTTATCTTTATTCGTCTATATGTAATATGTCCTTTTTTCTCCAGTGGCTTTTAAGGTTTTCTATTAGTCACTGATTTTTAGCTATTTGATCATGTTGCATCTTGGAAGAGTTTTCTTTATGTTTATTCTTAAGCCTGTATGTTTAGAGTTTTCAGGAAATTTTGCAAAATTTTGGCCATAATTTCCTCAAATATTTTTCTGTATCCTCAAACATCCTTCCAGGAATTCAATTACACATAGGTTAGACCATTCAATATTGTCACAAAAGTCAGAGAGGCTCCATTCTTTTTTTTTTTCTTTTTAGTCTTTCTTTTTTGTTATTTCAGTTTGGATAATTTATATTTCTGTGTCTTTGTGTTCATTGGCCTTTTTTCCCACAGTGTCTATTCTGCTCTTCATTCCACCTAGGGATATTTTCACTTTGGGACCATATTTTTCTTCTTTAGGAGTTTTCATTTGTTTTAACTTATTCATCGTATCTTCTCATTAGGTTCCTGCTTTCCTTTAAATACTCTCATGTTTATAACACGTATTTTAAATTCCTTGTTGGCTAACTTTATCACTTCTGTCATTACTAGGCTATTTTAATTGATCAATTTTTCTTCTGATTATGGGTCACATTTTATCGTTTCTTGGCATATCTAGCAATTTTTGACTAGATATTGGACATTGTGATTTTTACATTGTGGCATACTGTGTTTTGTTTTATTCTTTAAAAAGTGTTGGACTTTGTTCATCAGCCATTTAATTTACTTGCATATCGCCTGGGTCCTTTTGAGAATTTTTCATAAGCTTTGTTAGGATGAGTTTAGAATAGTCTTATTCTAAGCCCAGTTTAGTCCTGCTGTTAATGTGCCACCTTTCTGGATTTCTACTGAATGCCTAGGTATTTAAGGAGAACACTCCATTTTGGTAGTTAGAACACAAACATCTCCCAGCCCTTTTGAGCTCAGACTTTTTTCACCTTATTGTTCACTGGTCAATCTTTGCCTTGCTTCATGGAATTTAACTTTAGGCAAGTGTGACTTGGTATTCAGAAACAGAGTCAAGTGCACTCCTATGCAAATTTATGAAGATCTTTCTTTATACAGACTATATATACAGACTTTTTTTTGGTACTTTGTCTCTCAGTTTTCCTGAATTCTGATTCTGTCTCAATTCAGAAAGACTGCTATGCTTTGCTTGGTATCCTACTCTCCATGTCATGGTAAAAAAAAAAAAAAAAAAAATTGCCTCCAAACAGAAATCTAGGATGATTATAGGACTCTCCTTATTTGTTTCCTTTTCTTGCAGGTCATAGTCATGCACTGATACTCTTTTCTGTCTGAGACAGATCAAATAATATTTTTAAGGAGAAAATATAGCATGATGATTAAGAGTATGCACTTGGAAATCTGATAGAGTCCTCACTCTAATTAATAATTACTGAATGAGTGACTGGGCAAGTAAGAAAACTCTTAGCCTCAATCCTCATCTTCCTCAACTGTAACATAGAAATAATAACATTATCTATTCCTAGAATTGTTCTAAGGACTTCATGAGATAATAGACACCATGGGTTTAGTACAATGCCTGCCACACATAAAATGCTAAATAACCATTATTATTTGATGTTAAACTTATTTCTAAAACCATTTATTAATTTTCTATGGTTTCTGTGACCAATTACCACAAACTGATTGGCTTAATACCGCACATATTACAGTTCTGGAGTCAGAAGTCCAAAGATGGGAGGGTTCACTGGATTAAAATAAAAGTATTGTTAGCATACATTCTTTCTGGAGGTGCTAGAGGAGAATACATTTCCTTATCTTTTCTAGCTTACAGAGGCTGCCCACATTCCTTGCTTTGTGTCCTTTTTCTATCTCCAAAGCCAGCAATGGAGAGTTGAATACTCACATCACATCACTCTAAAATTGTTTCTGTTGTCACATCTCCTTGTCTGATTCTGACTCTCCTGCCTTCCTCTTTCATTTGTAGGGATCCTTGTTATTACATTAGGCCCACCCAGAAAATCTAGGATAATCTCCCCATCTCAGGATCTTAAACTTAATCAGATCTGCAAAGTTTCTTTTGCTATGTAGGGGAACATATTAACAGATTGTATGGAATAGGATATGTACCACTTTGGGAGACTATTATTCTGTCTACCATACCATTGTATAAAGCATTATTGGATATTTCCATTCTTCCTTCTCTGTCATTAAATCATTCATTAAATAACCACATGCAAAGATTACCTTTAATAGAAAGGTTACACATGGTAAAAAAAGGAAAAAGTTTAGAATAAAAGTCAGAGTAGTAAAGAAGAAAGAATGCTGAACTTGGGTTCTATTTCTAGGTTTGTTTGTCAATAGCTATTTGTATTTGAGAAAATAACTTACCTCTCTGAATTTCTGTATTGTTAAAATAGAAAATAACTGAAATAACTAAGAAGTTTCTTAGAACCCTCTGTCTCTTCAATTTGATAAATGTGTGTTGCAGTTTGATTAAAGCAGGATATGAAATGTGCTCATTGTAGAGTAGACTCAGGCTTATGAGCCAGAGCCTCCTGTAGATCTTTAAGGAGGCTCAGATCTTTGGATAAAGGAGACTTACTCTCTGCTCTTGCTATTAGAAAAGAACTGTACAAATCTAATTACACATGAGGTAACATAACATAAAGAGAACAAAACGGGCTTTTGGTATAAGGCCCTGGAGTCAGAAAGCAAAGATGAGAAAAGAGACGAAAGGTTAGCACAAGCTCAGTGCTCAGGAGGGATACCTTCCAAGGGGATCCAACCAAGGTGGAGGTAAAAGCTTCACCATCAAACACTTGCAAAGCCATTCTCTGAAGTTTTACAATGGAAAAACAGACAGACAATGACTCAGAGCCTTAGCTGTGTGTGGGAACCATTGAAAGAAACTGTCAAGGGGGAAAGGTGGATTGCAACAGCTTCCACCAATGATACTGTGACAGTATACAAATTAGTATAGGGTGGAGGCAGAGAGGTTATAGCCAAAAGTATTGTCAGTGATCAAGGAAGTGCCTGCAGATTACCAATCAGCATGTGGGTCTGTGTGCCTAAAAGGGGATGGGGGAAGATGACTTCTCTGCTGGGACTTTGGGGCTGTCCAGCTGCCACACTGAGAAACAGATTTTGTTGTGGCAAAAGGGCCAGAAAAATCTTCATTCTTGATCTGACCTATCAACTGAGAATTTTCACCATGTCTCTGGCTTAAAGCTGATAGTGGGTAAAATGTTTTATGTCAAAAGAAGCAGGGAGCATGCCAGCTGCACTCCATAGTGAGAGTAATGAAGAGGCCAAACTCATTTTTCCAGAGTTCTGTCAGACTGTGAGGAAATACAGACAACTAGCAATGTAATACAGTGGATCATTAGGGATGAGACCAGTTGTTTGGCTGGAATAATTTGAATGGCACTGCTGAGGATAAATGTCCCTGCGAAAGGAGAGGAATATCTCTCATGCTCATTCTAAAGAGAGAAGGGGTTATAGAGAAAGGTTTATGATGTTTAATTCTACTATAAGATTCCAGAAAAATTTCCTTACCAGCCTTTTGGTAGGCATGCCATATTAATACATGTTGAATTCCTGGAACATGTCACTAAAATAATTTCCTTTCAGGTTGTTCTAACTTTTAGCATATAGGCATTGGATCAGTAGGTTATATGGATTATAAGTTCACTCAGGAATTTGGTGAAAAAAAATTAGTAAGATCATTTGTTAGCCTGGATTGTTCTAACAGTTTGGTCAAAATGTATACTTTGTAGGTAGGAAGAGAAATGTTTATAATTTGGTATAAGCAAGAGGGAGACAATACCAGTGGCATAAAATAAACTCTGGATCTCAAGCAAAGAATGGGCCTCCTCATGACCTATTTATGGGCAGAATAACAGACTTCTTTTGATTGGTCCTACCTCATGGTTGGCTGTTTCCAAATTCCATTCTCAGACCAGAGTTGGGTGGAACGCATGATTGAAGGCTTCCCAAATTTATGAGTCTTATTGACAAGCAGAACTTATTTGCTTTTCTAGAATTTGAAAATCTCAGTGGGAGGCAGAGGAACTATTGATGCAAAGGAGAGGGGATCATGAAAAAATCTTCTAACTTTCTAATAACACTAGTAATAGTAGCAAAACCAAGCTTCTGGCATGGCATTGGCAACGGACTGGTTTGCAATAGTAATTGCAACAAAATTGAGTTTACAGGGTAGCAGTGGCAGCAATGCTAGCAGTAGTGGTGGTTGTCTCAAAATTAAGCTCCTGGGTGCAGTTGTACAGGCCATAGTGTTTAGTGTTTTTTGGTAGTGTCAGTGACTGTTTCACTGGATGAGTCTGGGAGTGTGATTTTTGGCTTTGTTTCTGGCTACGTAGCTCCAAGCCTGCCTTTCCATACCTCCTATTGATTTTGTAAGCTGCATAATGTCCTTTTAATGAGTTATTCTTTCCTTTGATTCTGCTAGACTTTGATTTCTGCTACCTGCAACCCAGAACCTGATAGATACTTCTGGGAACCTTGTTAAAATACAGATTATACAGCCTAGACATAATCATTCAGAATATCTGACACAGGAGCACAGGAATCTAGTCTTTTAAAAATCTTGAATCTATCAAGAGTTTTTTCTGTAGTAAGTGACAGAAACCTCAGCTCAAACCAGCTTAAGCAAAGAAAGATTGCATTAACTCAAATAATTAAAAAGTCTATGGATTAGATATTCAGGCAGTACTTAATTCAGAGCTGAAGCAGTGCCTTCAGGATTTGGTTTCTATATTTGCTGGTTCTATCTTCAGTAGTGTTTTCTTCAGTCTCAGATTTCATGTGGTAGCAAGAAAATGGCAGCAACTCCAGACATTCTCTTAGCTTATGTTCCAGTAGACAAGAGCACTTGTCTTTGTCCTAGAAGCTGTGGCTCTGATGGAGGTCCACATCTGAAACCATCACGCTAGCCAAGGGAGCGCAAAGCTCTGATTAGTTGGCCTGTGTCTTCTGCCACCTCTAGAGCCTAGATTCTCTCAAGAGACTTTCTCTTTTCACTTGGATGACAGTCTCAAAGAGTTGTTAACCATCTTTTCTGAGGACTATTAAACATCCTCATGCTTGCAGTTGAGTTTTATACTCATTTATGCATTTATTCATGAACAGATGGAACACTTACTAGACATTGTAGTAGACAAAGGGAATTTAAAGTTGAATATGATGTGGTTCTTGTTTTAAAAGAGCATAGATTTTATTAGGGGAGACATATAAGTAAACCAATATTTAAATCCATTTGATTTATTATTGAACATCTGTTGAATGCTTGGCACTATTCTAATGCTGGGGACAAACCAGTGAACAAAATAAAGTACTTGTCCTGATATAGCTTACATTATAAGGGAATAATGAGAAAACAAATCAATAAACAAAAATGTAGTTGAATAAGGCCTCTCTGAGAGACAGAGATGTGGAGGAATGAGGGACTGAACATGTGGATATCCCCAGGAGAGAATATTCTAGGCAGAGGAAGCATCAGATGTAAAGGGCCTGAGGCAGGACCTGCTTGGCCAGTGTAGCTGGAGCAGAGTATTGTGGAGAGGTGTTAGAGATGAGTTTGAGAAGATATGGGGGCTAGATTCTTTGCAGCCTGATACGGGAATCATTTGGGGATTCTGAGCAGAGAAGAGACACGATACAACTTGTTTTCAAGGAATCCTGTTGTATATAGCAAGACAAAGATGGAAGCTGAGATACGGTTGGAAGTTTATTACAATAAACTAGAATGGGGCTGACCAGCATGGTAAGTAAAAAGTAGTTGGATTCTGGATATATTTTGAAGGCATATTTTACAAGATTTGCTGATGGATTGAATGTGAGGTGTGAGAGAAAGAGAGAAGTCAAGTGTGACTCCAAGCTCTTTGGCTTGAGCAACTGGAAGAATGAAATTTTCTTTTCTTTATTTTTGATACTTTTCATTTATGGGAAATCATTTTACATCCATAAGAATGAAATTTTTATTACTGAACTGGGAAAGATTGCTGAAGAAGTTGCCTGTTAGACATCCTAGCATGTATGCTTTGTAGGCAATTGGGTATTCTAGTCTAAAGTTCAGATTAGATGTTTGAGCCAGAGCACATATTTGGGCACCATTATTATTGTAAGTAGTATTTAAAGCTATGAAATGGATGAGATCCCTTAAAAGGTGAGTAGATAGAGCACAGAAAAGAGCACTCCAGGTTTTAGAGGTCAGGCTAATAAGGAGAACCAGCAAAGGTGTTGTAGTAGTAGCTATCAGTAAGATAGGAGAACCAAGAAAAAGTGCCATCTTGAAGCCAAGAGAGGAAAGTATTTCAAGAAGGAAGGAGTTGTATCAAATGTTGCACCTGTGATAGGTCAGTAAGATGAGGACCAATGACTGACCATTGTTTATGGCCATGTCGAAGATATCTGTGACTTTATCAAGAGTTATTTTGCTAGAATTGCCAAAATGAGAAGACCAATTTAAATATGTTCCAAAGATAAAGGGAATAGATAAAGGGGTGACAATGTGTATTGACAACTTTTTGATGGGGCAGAGAAATGTGGAGGTAGCCAGAAGGGATCAAGCCAGGTCAGTGTGTTAAGTGAGTTTAAGTATATACAGGATGCTTTGGGAGTTAATAACAAGGGTACCCAAAATGGATGGAGGATTAGGAAAGTTTGCCTGCAGTAGATTTTATTAATAGGATGGAGTTCAAGAGGAAGGTCCAGGAACTAGTAGTAATAGCAGATGGGGAGAATATTTTTCAAATGGGGGATATGTTCAAAGGTACATAAGTATGACAAAGCATGAGGTATGACACAATGCAAGTTACTTAGAATGCCTGAAATAAAAGACCAGTGAGGCAAATTGACAGGATATTAGACTAAAGGATAATCAGCATTATACCTTGAAGCATTCTGTTGAATTTTACTTTTTGAGCTAAAAATAATTTTTGAAATATTTTGCATTTTCCAAAGAGAAGCCTAGATGCAGCGTCAAGATGTACTGAAGTGGGGATAGACTGGTATCAAAGAGATAAGGGACAGTTGCAGGGATCCAGGTGAAAAGTGACTAAGGACTGAATTTAGGCTAATGGTGGAGAAATTGAAGGGCACAGATATGCAAGATATGAAGAAGGAAGGACCTATAAGATTCTGTGTTTGAGGTGAAGGAGTGGAGTGTGCAAGGAAGAAATATAGCAGGACTTTCACTTCTTCCTTTAGGTATTAAATGAATTGGTGTTGATTCTGCCAAGAGATTACTAGAATTTGTAAATAAATTCAGCAAAATCTTAGGTTACAAAATCAATGTGCACAAATCAGTAGCATTCCTATATGCCAACGATATTTAAGCTGAGAACCAAATCAGACTCTATACCCTTCACAATAGCAACAAAGAAAAGAAAATACCTAGGAATATATTTAACTAAGAAGGTGAAAGACCTCTACGGGGAGAACTATGAAACATTGAGGAAGGAAATAGCAGAGGATGTAAACAGATGGAAAACCATTCCATGCTCATGGATCAACAGACTCAACCTTGTTAAAATGTCTATACTACCAAAAGTGATCTACAGATTCAATGCAATCCCTATTAAAATACCAATATCATTTTTCACAGATCTAGAAAAAATAATTCTATGCTTCATATGGAACCAGAGAAAACCCCGTATAGTCAAAGCAACCTTAAGCAAAAATATCAAATTGGGAGGCATCAATTTACCAGACTTTAAGGTATACTACAAGGCTACAGTAACCAGAATAGCATGGTACTGGCACAAGATCAGAGACATAGACCAATGGAACAGAACTGAGAACCCAGATATAAAACCATCCTCATATTGCCATCTGATCTTTGACAAAGCAGACAAAAACATACACTGGGAAAAAGAATCCCAATTCAATAAATGTTGCTGGGAAAATTGGATAGCTACATATAGAAGACTGAAACAGGATCTGCACCTTCACCAGTCACAAAAATTAACTCACAATGGATAACAGACTTAAACCTAAAGCACAAAACCATAAGAATTCTAGAAGAAAATGTTGGAAAATCTCTTACAGACATCGGCCTTGGCAAAGAATTTATGAAGACCCCAAAAGCAATCACAGCAACAACAAAAATAAATAAATGGGACCTCATCAAATTAAAAAGCTCCTGTACAGCCAAGGAAACTATCATTAGAGCAAATAGACAACCTACAGAATGGGAGGAAATATTTCAATGCTATACATCCAATAAAGGGTTGATAACTAGAATCTATATAGAACTCAGGAAAATCAGCAAGAAAAAAAATCAAACAATCCCATTCAAAAGTGGGCAAAGGACATGAACAGAAACCTTTCAAAAGAAGATAGACTAATGGCTAACAAACATATAAAAAAATGCTCAACATCTCTAATCATCAGGGAAATACAAATCAAAACTATAATGAGATATCACTTAACTCCAGTGAGAATGGCTTTTTGTCAAAAAGTCTCAAAACAACAAATATTGGCATGGATACAGAGAGATAGGAGCACTCATACACTGCTGGTGAGACTGCAAATTAGTACAACCTCTATGGAAAGTAATATGGAGATACCTCAAAGAGCTAAAAGTAGAACTACCATTTGATCCAATAATCCCACTACTGGATATTTACCCAAAGGAAAAAAAGACATTCTATAAAAAAGACACCTGAGCTCTCATGTTTATAGCAGCACAATTCACAATTGAAAAGATGTGGAAACAACCCAAGTGCCCATCATCAATACATAAGTGGATTAATAAAAATGTGGTATATGTATACCATGGAGTACTACTCAGCCATAAAAAATGATGAACTGCCTCTTATATTATCCTGGATGGAGCTGGAGCCCATTCTTCTAAGTGAAATATCGCAAGAATAGAAAAACAAACACCACTTGTACTCACCATTAAATTGGTACTAATCAATCAACACTTACGTGCACATATGAAAGTAACATTCACTGGGCGTTGGGCAGGTGGAAGGGGACAGGAGGTCATGGGTAAATTCACACCTAATGGGTGTGGTGCATGCTGTCTGGGTCATGCTTGTAGCTCTGACTTGGGTGGTGCAAAGGCTATCCATGTAACTAAAGCATTTGTATCCCCGTAATATTCTGAAAAATAAATAAATAAATAAATAAATAAAAAAATGAATGATGTCATTATCAGAGCTTTATAGGAGGAGATTTTAAAATATTATTTTAGTTTTGGGTATGTTAAGTTTAAGGGATAGGTGGGAAATTTTAAGTTGAGAAAGCTAGTAGATATTATGAATTTGGAATTCCAAAAAGAAGTTTGAGCTGGAGATACAGATTTGGCAATCATGACACATAAATGTTGGCTTCGTCATGGATTTGGATGATGTCACTCAAAGATAAGGTGCAGAGCAAACATTCTTAATCTGAGATTCAGCTGAATGCAGCTGGAGGAAAACATCCAGCCAGGCTGACTGGTTCCCCTTTACATCTATGACCACATATTTTAAGTGAAACTTGCATGGCAGCACAACAATCATTTTTCTTCCACTTCTCTTCTCAAACTTCTAACGACCCTTTTCTCACAGTCTGCAAGTGTGATGACTTTGCATTTAATTAACTGAGAAAACAGAAATGGTAATAAGAGAACTATCTCACCTTCTCACCATCAAATGTACCAGTCACCATGTATCTGAACCCACATACTCTGCTTTTATTCCTAGTGCCAGGGGTAAATTGTTCTAGCCCCTATCTAACTCCAGTTATGCACTGGATCT
The DNA here is from genome assembly GCF_000956105.1 of Propithecus coquereli. Classification (NCBI taxonomy): domain Eukaryota; kingdom Metazoa; phylum Chordata; class Mammalia; order Primates; family Indriidae; genus Propithecus; species Propithecus coquereli. Next base: position 8,857,383 of record NW_012149507.1, on the reverse strand, counting down.
GGTTCCCTCTCTTCTACTTAAGGACTTTGCTCCTGCAATCGTCCTCTTTTTCTTTTTGCATCACCAGTTTTCTCCTCTTCCTCATCATACCTTTTCCTGTGCTATAATATGTCCTTTCCGAAAAAGTTCTCTTTTGACCCCACAGTTCCATCTGATGACCACCTCCCCCAATTTTCCTGCTGTCCTTTATAGCAATTTTCTTGGAAAGAGTTTTATATGATCACTGTCTTTTTGCTTTCACCTCCCATTATTTTGGGATCACACTATAGTCAGGCTCTTGTCTGCTGCTTCCAATGAAACCAGTCTGATGGTGGGCAAAGATTTCTTTCTTGGCAAATCCAAGAAACAATTTTTAATCTTCATCTTACTCATCCTCTAAGCAGCATTAGACACAGTTGATTATTTTCTTGAAACACTTTTTTTTTGTTATTGTTGGCCTCCAGAACCTCATATTTTCCTGATTTTCTTCTTACTTCATCAGCTACCTTCTTCTTAGTCTTCTTCACTGGGTCTTTCTATTCTTACGGAAGTTGAAAGGGTGAAATACCGAAGGGCTGAATCCTCAGCTTTCTCTTCTTTATTTTCTCTCCACCCTAGATGAGCTCATCCAGAGTCAAGGCTTCAAATAACATCTGCTGAAATATCACATCTCAGATCTTTCTTTTCCATCTCTTACCTTGCTTTGTTTTCTTCATGGCAATTATCACCCTTTTAAATTATATTTGTATTTAAACAAATACAGACATTAAATATATCTGTCTTCCCCATGAGAAGAGAGGGTTTGCTTGTTTTGTTCTTTGGTATACCCTCAGCAATTAGAACAGTACGTAGCACATAACAGACTCTTAAAATTATTTAATAAATGAATGTTCTAAAGAGGCTTCCATACCTTTTTTGTTGGTAATAGCTTTATTGAGATATAATTCATATACCATACAATTCACCCATTTAGTGTATCATCACAGAGGTTTTTTTTTTTTTT
>NW_012149507.1:8779121-8855741 GCF_000956105.1 Propithecus coquereli | reverse complement strand
CTATAAATAATGCTGTTATAAACATTTTGTGTACAATTTTTGTGTGGACACATTTCATTTCTTTTTTAAAATTTTATTTATATTTCAATACATTTAGGGATACAAGTGGTTTTTGGTTACATTGGATGAATTATATAGTAGTGATGATGTCTGCATTTTTAGCGTACCTGTCACCTAAATAGTGAATGTTGCACTCGATAAGTAGTTTTTCTTCCTTTACCCCCACCTCTTTCCCCCTTCTGAATCTCGGATATCCATCATACTGCTCTGTGTGTTCCTGCATTCCTGTGACTTAGCTCCCATTTATAAGTGAGTACATGCAGTATTTGGTTTTCTGTTCCTGTGTAACTTCAATTAGGATAATGGCCTCCAGTTCCATCCAAGTTGCTATGGAAGACATTATTTCATCTTTTTTTATGGCTGACTAGTGTTCCATGGTGTGTAGATACACCACATTTTCTTTATCCACTCATTAGTTTATGGGCACTTAGGTTGATTCCATATCTTTGCAATTGTGAATTGTGCTGTGATAAACATATGAGTACATGTGTCTTTTATATATATTAATAACTTCTCCTTTGGGTAGATACCCAGTAGTGAGATTGCTAGATTGAATGATAGATTTACTTTTAGTTCTTCGAAAAATCTCCACACTGTTTTCCATGGAAGTTGTACTAATTTACATTCCCACCGACAGTGTATAATCATTCCCTTTTCATTGCATCTGTGCTGACTTCTATGTTTTTTGACTTTTTAGTAATTGCCATTCTGACTGCTACAAGATGGTATCTCATTGTGGTTTTAATTTGCATTTGATGCTGAGCATTTTTTCATGTTTTTTGGCCATTTGTCTATCTTCTTTTGAAAAATATCTGTTCATGTCATTTGCTCACTTTTTAATGGGATTATTTTTTTTTCTTGTTGATCTGTTTGAGTTCCTTGTACTGGATATTCGTCTTTTGTCAGATGTATAGTTTGCGAATATTTTTCCCATTCTGTAGGTTGTCAATTTACTTTGTTGATTATTTCTTTTGCTGTGCAGAAGCTTTGTAGTTTAATTAAGTCCCATTTATTTATTTTTGTTATCACTGTGATTGCTTTTGGGGTCTTCATAAATTCTTTGCCCAGGCCGATGTGTGTAAGAGTTTTTCCCATGTTTTCTTCTCGAATATTTATGGTTTCAGGTCTTAAATTTAAGTCTTTAATCATTTTGAGTTAATTTTTATGAATAGTGAGAGATGGGCATCCAGTTTCATTCTTCTGCATGTGGCTATCCAATTTCCCCAGCACCATTTTTTGAAAAGAATATCCTTTCCCCAGTGTATGTTTTTGTCTGCTTTGTCAAAGATCAGTTGGTTGTAGGAAATGTTTTGGTTCCATATGAATTTTATGATTTTTTTTCTAATTCTGTGGAAAATGACATTGGTATTTTAATATGAATCACATCAAATCTGTAGATTGCTTTGGGCAGGTATTCACAATACTGATTCTTCCAATCTATGAGCATGGAATGTTTTTCCATTTGTTTGTGTCTCCTACAATTTCTTTTTTTTTTTTTTTTTTGAGACAGAGTCTCACTGTGTTGCCCGGGCTAGAGTGCCGTGGCGTCAGCCTAGCTCACAGCAACCTCAAACTCCTGGGCTCAAGTGATCCTCCTGCCTCAGCCTCCCAAGTAGCTGGGACTACAGGCATGCGCCACCATGCCCGGCTAATTTTTTCTATATATTTTTAGTTGTCCAATTAATTTCTTTCTTTTTTTAGTAGAGATGGGGTCTTGCTCTTGCTCAGGCTGGTCTCGAACTTCTGAGCTCAAACAATCCGCCCGCCTCGGCCTCCCAGAGAGCTAGGATTACAGGCGTGAGCCACCGCGCCCGGCCCTACAATTTCTTTCATTGGTGTTTTGTAGTTCTCCTTGTAAAGATCTTTCGCCTCCTTTGTTAAGTGTATTCCCAGGTATTTTAATTTTTGTTTTGCAGCTATTGTAAAAAGGATTGAGTTCTTCATTTGATTCTCAGCTTGGTCATTATTGATGTATAGCAGTGCTACTGATTTGTGTATGTTGATTTTGTAACCTGAGACTTTACTGAATTCATTTATCAAATCTAGGAGTGTTTTGGAAGAGCCTTTAGAGTTTTCTAAATATAAGATCATATCATTGGCAAACAGATATAATTTGACTTCCTCTTTCCAATTTTCTTTCTTTCTCTTGCCTGATTGCTCTGGCTAGAACCTGAATAGAAGTGGCGAAATTGGGAGTGGGCATCCTTGCCTTGTTCTAGTTCTTACTGGAAATACTTTCAACTTTTCCATATTCAGTATGATGTTGGCAGTGGGTTTATTGTATATGGCTTTTATTAATTTGAGGTATGTTCCTTTAATGCCTACTTTGTAGAGGGTTTTTATCATGAAGAGATGCTGGATTTTATCAAATGCTTTTCCTGCATGTATTGAAACGATCATTTTTTTTTGTGTGTGGATAGTTGTGTATTTTTTTAATTTCAAAAAATTTAGGGCATACAAGTGTTTTTTTAATGTGGATAAATTGTATCATGCAGAAGTCAGGGCTTTCAGTGTATGTATCACCAGATGATTTTTGATTCTGTTGATGTGGTGAATCACATTTATCGACTTGCATATGTTGAACCAACCTTATATCCCTGGGGTGAAACCCACTTGATCCTGATGAATTATGTTTTCAATGTACTGTTTGATTTGGTTTGCTAGCATTTTGTTGAGGATTTTTGCATCTATATTCATCAGGGATATTGGTCTGTAGTTTTCTTTTTTAATTGTGTCTTTTCCTGGCTGTGGTATCAGGGTGATACTGGCTTCATAGAATGAGTTTGGGAGGATTCCCTCCTTCTTGATCTTTTGGAACAGTTTCAGTAAGATTCGTATCAGTTCTTCTATGAATGTCTGGTAGAATTTCGTTGTGATTCCATCTGGTCCTGGGTTTTTTTCCCAGAGATTTTTAGTTACTGATTCAATCTCACTTCTCCTTATTAGTCTATTCAGGATTTCTATTTCTTCCTGATTCAACCTTCAGGAGTTGCGTGTTTCCAGGAATGTATCCATTTCTTCTAAATTTTCTAGTTCGTATGCATAGAGTTATTCATAGTAGTCTCAGATAATCTTTTGTATTTCTGTGGTATCAGTTGTAATGTCTTCTTTTTCATTTCTAATTGAGCTCATTTGAATCCTCTCTCTTATTTTTTTGGTTAATCTAGTGGCCTATCAATTTTGTTTATTTTTTCGAAGGATCAACTTTTTGTCTCTTTGAGTCTTCGTATTTTTTTTGTTTAAATTTCATTTAGTTCTGCTCAAATCTTTACTATTTCTTTTCTTATGCTAGCCTTGGATTTGGTTTGTGCTTCTTTTTCTAGTTCCTTGAGGTGTGATGTTAGGTTGTCAATTTGTGATTGTTCTGTCTTTTTAATGGAGGCATTTAGCACTATAACCTTCCCTCTTAGCATTGCTTTTTCTGTATACCAGAGGTTTTCATAGTTTGTGTCATTGTTATTATTCTTTTGAATTTTTTTTTAAGAGAAGGGGTCTTGCTCTGTTTCCCAGGCTGGAGTGGCGGCACCGTCATAGCTCACTGTAATCTTGAACTCCTGGGCCCAAGTGATCTTCCCAAGTAGCTCAGTAGCTCAGTAGCTGGGACTATAGGCATGCACCACCAAACCCAGCTAATTTTTCTATTTATTGTAGAGATGGGGTCTTGCTCTTGCTCAGGCTGGTCTCAAACTCCTGGCCTCAAGTGATCCTCCCACCTCTGTCACCCAAAGTGCTGGAATTACAGATGCAAGCCACTGCACCTGCTGAAAAAAAATTTAATTTCCATCTTGATATCATCATTGACCCAGAGATCTTTCAGGAGCAGGTTGTTTAATTTCCATGTATTTATATAGTTTTTAGATTTCTTCTTAGTATTGATTTCTAGTTTTATTCCACTGTGCTCTAAGAAGATACTTGGTATGATTTTGATTTTTAAATATTTATTGTGACTTGTTTTGTGGCCTATCATATGCTCTATCTTGGAGAATATTCCATGTGCTGATGAGAAAAATGTATATTCTGCAATTATTGGGTAGTTGATGACCTTTTTTCAGGGAATCTCCCTGGAGTTCTTTGAGTTTCTTGTATCTGGATGTTTAAATCTCTAGCAAGACCAGGGAAGTTTTCCTAAATTACTCCCTCAAATAAGTTTTACAAACTTTTTGATTTTTCTTCTTCTCCCTCAGGGATACCTATAATTCTTAGGTTTGGTGTTTTACATAATCCTATATTTCTTGGGAACTTGACATAGTCCCATATATCCTCAGCAACTAGAACAGTGCATGGCGCATATAGGCTCTTAAAATTATTTAATAAATGGATGCTCTGAAGAGGTTTTCATAGCTTTTTAAAAAAATTCTTAAGTCCCATAAGGGAAGAACCATTTATTTCTAGGGTGAAAAGATATAAGAGCCAAGGAAGGACATAGATATTCTACAGACAAGCAAGGAAAGGGAAGCTGAAAAGGAAATTAGGAATCAATAAATGCAGAAAAAGCATTCAATAAAATTCGACATCCCTTCACTATTAAAAACTCTCAACAAATTGGGCATACCTCAATGTAATGAAGGCTGTATATGATAAACCACAGCTAATATCATACTGAATGGGGAAAAGTTGAAAGCCTTTTTTCTAAGAACTGGAACAAGACAAGGATGACCACTTTCACCATTATTATTCAATAGAGTGATGGAAGTCATTGCTGGAACAATTAGGCAAGAGAAAGAAATAGAAGGCATCCATACTGGAAAACAGTAAGTTGAAGTGTCCCTCTTTGCAAATGACATGATCTTGTATATAGAAAAAGATAAACATTTCACCAAAAAACTCTTAGATCTGAAAAACAAATTTGGCAAATTTGCAAGATACAAAATCAACATATGAAAATCAGTGGCATTTCTATAATCAATAACAATTTAGCTGAAAAAGAAATCAAGAAAGCAATACCATTTATAATATCTAAAAAAAAAATACTTAGGAATAAATTTACCCAAGAAAGTGAAAGACCTCTACAATGAAAACTACAAAACACTGGTGAAAGAAATTGAAGAGGATGCAGACAAATAGAATGATATGCCATGCTTGTGGATTGGAAGAATTAATTTTTTTTTTTTTAAACAGAGTCTTTCTCTGTTGCCTGGACTAGAATGCCATGGCTCAAGTGATCCTCTTGCCTCAGCATCCAGTAGGTGGGACTATTAGTGCACACCACCATGCCTGCCTAATTTTTTTTTTTTTATTTTTTAGTACAGACAGGATCTTGCTCTTGCTTAGGCTGATCTCAAATTCCTGACCTCAAGGATTCTCCCACCTCGGCCTCCCAGAGTACTAGAATTACAGGCATTAACCACCATGCCTGGCCAAATTAATATTGTTAAAATGATCATACCACCCAATGCAGTCTATAGATTCAACGTAATCCCTATCAAAATACCAATGAAATTTTCACAGAAATAGAAAAAAAAATTTAAAAATTCACATGAAACCACAAAAGATCATGAATAGCCAAAGCAATAGTGAACAAAATGAACAAAAATGGAGGCATTATATTCCCTGACTTCAAAATATACTACAAAGCTATAGTAACCAAATCAGCATGGTATTGGTATAAAAACAGACACATAGACCAATAGAATGGAATAGAGAACCCAAATATACATCCACATATTTACATTTATCTTATTTTTGACAAAGGCACCAAGAACATATATGGGGCAATGGAGACCCTCTTCAATAAATGGTGCTGGAAAAACTGGATATCCATATATACAAGAATGAAACTAGACTCATCTCTCACTGTATACAAAAAATTGACTCAAAATGGATTAATGGATTGAACGTTTAAATATAAGACCCCAAACTATCAAACTACTAGAAGAAAACATAGAAGAAACATTTCAGGACATTGATCTAGGCAAAGATTTTGTGGCTAAAAATTCAAAAGCACAGACAACGAAAAGAAAAATAGATAAATGGCACTATATTAAACTAAAAAGCTTCTGCACAGGAAAGGAAACAATCAACAGAGTGAACAGGCTTGTTGAATGGGAGAAAATATTTGCAAACTATTCATCCAATAAGGAACTAATATCCAGAATATATAAGAAATTCAATTCAAGAGCAAAAACCCTAAATAATTCCATGAAAAAGTGGGTAAAGGACATGAATAGATATTTCTCAAAAGAAGACATACAAATGACCAACAGTGTATGAAAAAAATGTACATCATCACTAATCATCAGGAAAATTCAAATCAAAACCACAATGACATATCATCTTAGCCCAGTTAGAATGGCTATCAAAAAGACAGGAAAAAAGAGATGTTGACAAGAATGTGGAAAAAGGGAGCTCTTATACATTGTTTATGGGAATGTAAATTAGTATAGCCATTATGGAAAACAGTATGGAGATTTCTCAAAAAACTAAAAATAGAACTACTATGCAATCCAGCAATCCCACTACTGGGCATTTATCCAAAGGAAAAGAAATCAATATATCAAAGGGATACCTGTACTCTCATGTTTATTGCAGCACTATTCACAATAGCAAAGACATGGAATCAACTTAAGTGTCCATCGATGGGTGAATAAAGAAAATATGGTACATATACACAATGGAACAATATTTAGCCATAAAAAAGAATGAAGTCATGACATTTACAGCAACATGGATGAAACTGGAGGTCATTATGTTAAATGAAATCAGGCAAACAAATATTGAATGTTCTCTCACTCATATGTGAGAACTAAAAAATTGATCTCATGGCAGTAGGGAGTAGAATGATAGTTACCAGAGGCTGGGAAGTGGTAGGGGGAATGAAAAAAGGTTGGTTAATGGGCCGGGCGCGGTGGCTCACGCCTGTAATCCTACCACTCTGGGAGGCCGAGGCAGGCGGGTTGTTTGAGCTCAGGAGTTCGAGACCAGCCTGAGCAAGAGCGAGACCCCGTCTCTACCAAAAATAGAAAGAAATTAATCAGACAACTAAAAATATATAGAAAAAATTAGCCGGGCATGGTGGCGCATGCCTGTAGTCCCAGCTACTCGGGAGGCTGAGGCAGAAGGATTGCCTGAGCCCGGGAGTTGAGGTTGCTGTGAGCTAGGCTGACTCCACGGCACTCACTCTAGCCCAGGCAACAGAGTGAGACTCTGTCTCAAAAAAAAAAAAAAAAAAAAAGGTTGGTTAATGGATAGAAACATACAGTTAGATAGAAGGAATAAGTTCTAGTGTTTGATAGCACAGTAGATTGGCTATAATTAACAATAATTTATTGTATATTTCAAAATAGGTAGAAGAGAAGATTTGAAATGTTCCCAACACAAAGAAATGATAAATGTTTGAGGTTTGAGGTGATGGATATCCTAGACACCCTGATTTTATCATTACACATTGTATGCATGTATCAAATTATCACATATACCCCATAAATATGTATAATTATTATGCATCAATAAGAAACATTAAAAAAAAGCTGACCCTAAGTACATTTTATTTTTATAATTTTTTTTCTATTTATATACTTATGTGTGGGCTTTGTTTAGATTCTGATTAAAATAAACTTACTTTAAAAATATATTTGTAGGAAAATTTGAACACTAATTGGATAATAAAGCATTATTGTTAATTTTTTCAAATGTGCAAAAGAGGAACCAATAGAGACAAAAGAAGGTGAAAACTATGAGGCTAACATAAGCAAAATTTCAAACGAAAGAGTTATGATAAAGGCAGAACAGTATTTAGGTTGGATAGGCAAGGACAAGTGTGATTTCATATGTAAATGAACAACTTTTGTTATTTTGGAGCTGTGGGAAGAGGATCAAAGAAAAGTGAAATCCTGATCTAGCTGATGGGATTTTGCTTGGAAGGAGAGATGATGCTTGGAGGGGGAAGAGGGAATGCTCCTGTGATTAATACCTAAACATGAGGAAGCAGCTTTGGAACTGGCTAATAGGTGGAGACTGGAGGAGTTTTGAGGTGCATGCTAGAAATGTGGATGTTAAGGGTGATTCTAGTCAGGGCTCTGAAAGAAAAGAGGAAAGCTGGAGAGAAAGCTTCTGTCTTCTTAGAGAACACATAAATGTTAATAATTATAAAGAGAATGTTGATAGAAATATGAACATTAGAGGCCATTCTGATGAGATCTGATGATAGAAGTGAGGAACATGTTATTAGAAACTGGAGGAACAGTGATCCTTGTTATAATGTGGCAAGGAACTTGGCTTAATTGGGTTCGTGTTCTAGTGTTTTGTGGAGGGTAGAACTTGCAAACAATGAAACTGGATATTTAGCTAAGGAGATTTCTCAGCAAAGTGTTGAAGAAGAGCCTTGGTTCTTCCTGACTACTTATAGCAAACTGTGAGAAGAGAGAGATGAATTGAAGAAGGAATTATGCAATTCCAGGTCCAGAACTTGAAAATTTAGAAAATTCTCAGCCTATCCATACTGCAAAAAAATGAGAAATAAATGTGTTTTTTAAAAGCCTGCCAGTCTATGGCATTTTTAATAGCAGCCTGAGCAGACTAAGGCAGATACTTATAGCAGGCAGCACCTGGAAGGTGCTACTTACAGCATGGCATACTGGCTGCTTTTTCCCTTCTGGATTCAGTTTGGGGTTTTGCTCCAGATCCAAAAGATCTGGGAACTAGTTCTTCAAAAGATTGAGTCTCTCACTTGGCCTTCTCTAGGTAATTAATTGTCAAGGTAGTTTATTCTCATTTCCAGAGGGGAGGAAAGTCTTCTGGGACAAAGGGAATATAGCCTGAGTGAAAGCCTATTTGGCCTAGAAACGACTGCTATCTCCATCTCACTCAGAAAGGAGAATGTGGTGTATATGGCATTTCTGCCTCTAAGGAAGGTTTTTAAACATAGAAATGTGGAAATGGGCAAGTAATTCAAGGGCCTCAGGGTAAAGCAGAAGTGCCAAGGCTACCCAGAGGTGGGAGTTTATGGGAGGCAGGAAGACTTCCTGAGGACAAGTCTATGCAAGAACTGCTCAGGGAAGGACATAAAAGGAGGTGAGGCAAGAAACCTCAAGATTAACTTGGCATCTTGCAAATCTTTTTGAGAAAATCCCCAACTGGGGTTGTCAGAAAGCCTTCCTGTGCTTTCCTCAGATGCTTGTACTTGCCCCAAGCCTGTTTCCTTGCTGGATGTGCAACTTGAACCAGTCCTTAGATGCTCAACCTTGGCAGCATTTGAAGTAATCATTTCTTGCTTAGCACTTCCCCCTGGGTAGGAGGGAGGACTCTTCTGAGCAGGTACTGGCATGGTTAATACAGAGCTGTGGCTCTTCCAGGTAGTTTTTTGAGGAGAAAAGCAGAGTGATTTCCTTCCTTCAGGCATCCTCCCCACCCCCTCACCCCCAACACACACACACACATTGGAGTTCCTGTTGATTAACTAACTAGACTAAATGTTCAATTGTCTATATTACTTGTCTATTAAGATATATAAGGCTTCAGAAGAAGATGATACTTTTCAGAGAAAAGTGTGGATTAGTAAATCTGCTAGACTATTGTTATTTAATTACTTTTTAAGCTTCCCACCAAAGCAGCTTTGGGTCCTACCTCTATCTAACACTTCTTTTATTAAAAAGCATTAATAGATTCATGCTTCCAACACCTGCAAGAGGTTGTGCTTTTGCCAAAAGATGAGTATTATTTAGTCTTTTTTGAGGCATCTGCAAAATCCTTAACAAAGATAGGCGTGTCTCATTGGCTAGGTTCCAGAGATGAAGCTAGAAACTTCAACAAAATCGCTGTAAATGCAATTTTTGCCAATGTGCCAAGATTTTGTCAAATATAGCTTGTTATTACCATTTGGAGGTATTTACTATTAATGTACCTGCCATATATACCTCAGTTTGATGAAGAGCAACTATGGTTTGTCAACACTTTGACAAAAGTTATCAAGTCTTACTATGTGGAGGACATCTAACCCTAGTAATGCCTAGCAAAGCAAACTGAAACTAGGAGTTTTCGGACAATCTTGTAGTATCAACAAGAATGTTGTGCTTGCAGAGTTTCTTCTTGCCACCTAATTAACAGGTTCTACTTGAACTAAAAAGACTTTGATGAATGTCATACAGAATAATAGACAATGTAAACTCCAGAGAACTGATAAGGTTGTATTACTTGTACAAGAAATCTATTGCTCATAGATTTAATTTTTGCAGAAAGTATAATATATCATCAATAAAATAAAGACCGTTCTTACTAAGTGGTCTGGTTTTCTTAATTTGTGGTTCGTAAAATGTAATCTCCGGACCAGCAACAATCAGCTTCACTTAGGAACTTGTTAGAAATGCAGATTCTCAGGCCCCTACTGAACAGAAACTCTAGGGCAGGGGCCCAGCAATCTATACTTTAATTAGTCCTGAATTAGTGATGCATGCTAAAGTTTGGAAACCATTGTCTTGAACCCAAATCAGTACTGGGGTTAACAGTACTTTCTCAGTTTTATAGTTACCCAGAAGTCTTTCTGGTGGGAGATCCTGAGACATCAAATGTGATTGGTCAGATTTTCTATAGACAAACAGTTTTATCTGTATAGAATAGGCAACTGATGATAATTTTTTTCTTTTTTTATTTCAATAGATTTAGGGAGTACAAGTATTTCTTCTTACATGATTGAATTGTATAATGCTGAAGTCAGGGCTTTTAGTATACCAGTCAGCAGAACAGTATAAATTGTACTGAATAGGTAGACTTTTTTTTATCATTAATTAACTCATTCAACAAATAGTTTCTGAATGCTTACAATCTAGGCACTAAACAAACAATAGTGAACAAGACAGAAAAGAACTTTGCTTCATAAACTACCATTCTGGGCTGCATATATAATGTGATGTTATTAATAATTTAGTACAATGGCTCAAATTGCCTAGAAGTAGACCATAGGGTGAAAAGTTTTCATAATAATGTTCTATCCTTGTGGGTGAAAATTGCCCACTTTTTAGAGAAAATGAATTCTTTATAGGCTTGACCTGATCATGTGACAATGTTGTATCATATTTAACTAGTATAGCCAGGTGAAAAATAACAGTACAATCATTTCACTAAATAATCCTAAATGATAGGTTTTACTCCACTAAATTGACAAAATCAACTAGTAGTGTTGGAATTATGTCAATTTAGCATGAATCTGCACTTATGTGGGAGATTATGTCTGGAGAAAAACCACTGGTGAATGAAAAGGAATAGTTGGAGCATAAATGATCCACCTTGGTTGTTGCCTGATTACATTAGTGTTTTTCCAGTGCTCTAGTTTATTTTGTAATATGCATAGCCTACCCATATGAAAAGAGATCAAGCATGTTAACAATAAGAGATGATACAAAAAAATTTAGGACCAATGCCTAGCTTTATAAAATTTATTTGGTTACTAGGAAATAAATGACAATTCTAGTTTTCATCCAATTAGGGGTTTTGTTAGAGGCAAATATGAGATAAAGCTTATCTTAAATTCTCTCTACATTTCTTGAATTTATTAGTGTGTAAAGTAGGGGAATATCAACCTTAAAAAAGAAGCTACTTTATTAAAGCAATCTTTAATAAAGAATCTGAACATGTTTATTCATATAAAGGAACTAAATCTTTCCATTTCTGTCACCATGAATATCTTTAAAAATAATTATTAAACACCAGGTGGCATATGAAGTTGTTATGAGCACTTTGTACATTAACCAGTCACTGTCCCTGCTCCTGAAGATGCTTCCTTTCTCAAATACTAATCAAAGATGAATGATCATCTTTTAGAGGAAGGTAGCAGGCCTAATCTCTAGCTGTGCACAGGGAAATCAGAAGTACCTGTCTTAGAATTTAGATCAACCCAGTTCACAATTTTTTTTTTCTGGGCAGGAAAACACAGGTATATTTCCTGTTGAGGGTCCCAAACTCAAATGCTTTTAGGGTGCTATACTGGTAGCATAAAGATATGAACAGAACAGGTATAGGAGATAGAGAAAGTGCTGGGGCTGTACCTGGACAGTGTATGTCTTTCTTGTCTAAAAGTGGTTCAGCTTCAACCATTTCAGTCATATTTTATGCATGGAGATATATACTTCATTCATTTCTCAAAATTAGCTGATTAAAGGCCACAGAAGGAAGTTAAAGATAAATGATCTGGCTCTAGACCTTGATCTTTGATATCGGGATACTAGTCTATCCAGGTTTGATAGTTTTTTAACATTATGTCAAACCACCGAAATGTATTAAGTTGAACTGTATGAAATTGTCATTTTTGTAGGTAAAAAAAATACAAATACTGGCTATTCTGTGATCAAACTTAACATTTTCTATCAAAAATTAAAAAAAAAGTAAGGCACATATTCCTTTATCCTTCCTTTTATTGTGTAAGAAGTGCTTTTCGTTTACATGTTTGTTTGCTTCTTTTTCTCTGTAAAGCTAAATTCTCCTGTGGTTTAGATTAAATCATTCAAAAAGCATTTTTTTTTTAGAGGTTGAGAATGCAATTGTGAATAAGATATACATCATACCTGCCTCATGATGCTTACAGTCTGGCTAATAGAGAAGTAAAGAAGCAATTTTGTTAAAGTAAAATGTGTTAAGGGAAGTTCAGGGTCCTGTGAGAGTACTCAGGAGTGGGACACCTAACTTGAAACTGGGAATTCCAGAAAGTTTCCTGGAAGAAGGAACTTCTAAATTGAGAGCAGAAGGATAATTAGGACTAAGCCAGACCAAAGGGAGGAGCAGAGTGATTGAGGTAGGTTGAGTAATATATGCAAAGGTGAAAGAGAGACTGACTGTATTAGCAAACTGTAAATAGTTCAGCTTGACTGGATTGTATAATGTGAAGCACAAAATGAAGTTGGAGAAGTATTGAGAAATTGTAATTATGAAAGGTCATTTATGCCAGGTTAAGGTGTTTGGAGTTTATCCCCTAGGTATTGGGCAGTTATTGACAGATTTTAAGGGGGATTGGGATGTGGTGTGATCAAATCTGAATTTTAGTAAAACCACTTTGGAAAGAAAGTTGGAGACTATTATAGTAAAACTGGAAATGGAGAATAGTAACTTAAAATAGGCAATGGCAGTGGTGATAGAGAGTAGCTTGGAGAACTCTATTAGGAAGTAATATCTCTAGGCTTAATGGTTAGCTATGAGAGAAGGAAAACAGAGTTAATGACGATTTCCAAGTACCTGAGTTGAAGAATTGGGCGGCGCTATTTAGTGAAGCAGAGAAGGGAAGAGGAGGAACAGGTTTGGAATGAGTTCTTTTGGACCTGATGAGTTTGAGTTGATTATAGAAAATCTAAACTGAGATGTCCAGTACATAATTAGATATACAGGGGAGACATTTGGTGATAGAGCTATAAATTAGAAGTTGTGTATAGATGTAATCGAAGCCATAAGTGTAGATAGATTCAAACACTGAGAGTCTGTAGAATGAGAAAAGATTCTAGCATAATCCTTATAGAATAGAAAATTTAAGGGGTGGATAGAGGAAGAAAACTCCACAAATGATACTGAGAAGCAACCAGAGAAGTAGAAGGAAAACCAGAAGGGTGTGTTATAATGGAAGCCAAGGGAAGAGTGTTCAGGGGAAGGAGTGATTAGCCACAAAAAATTCTGCCAAGAGTACAAGAGACTGAAGTTCAGCTTTTTTAACAATAGGGAAATCATTGGTGACCTGCTGAGAGTACTTTTTGCTGGAATGGTAGGGTCAGAAACATATCAAAGTGGCTTAGGAGTGAGTCAGAATTGAGCAAATGGAGACCTTTAAGAAGTCTGGCTTTATTATCCTTTTGTAGTTCTTTTTCTTTTTTTTTTTTTTCCTTTTGTAGTTCTTAAGCATGATGATTGGGTTTTCATGCTCATGTGTGAGATGTGCCTCCCTCAAACCTTGTTAGGAAGTTGGCATGTTACCCATCTGATGTGAAAAAAAAAAAAAGTCTGGCTTTGAAGGAGAAAAGGGAATACACTGGGGAGGGAGGTTATTAAATTATTTATATATATTTTAAAATTAATTACTTACTTAGAGACAGGGTCTTGCTCTGACACTCAGGCTAGAGTACAGTGGCATGATCATAGTTCACTGTAACCTCAAATTCCTGGGCTCAAGTGATTCTCCTGCCTTAGCATCCTGAGTAACTGGGACTAGAGGTAAACATGACTGGCTAATTTTTTATTTTTTTTGTAGAGACAGGGTCTCACTATGTTGCCCAGGTTGGTTTCGAACTCCTGGCCACAAGCGTTCATCTCACTTTGGCCTCCCAAAGTGCTAGGATTACAGGCATGAGCCCTTGTGCCAGCCAAATTATTTATTTTTAAACAATGGCATAGACTGAACTGACTTAAAACCTGATGGGAAGGAGTTAATAGGAATGGCAGAGTTTGAAGATAGATGAGTGAGAAGAGATAGCTAAAATGTTGAGGTTCCGAAGAAGACCGGAAGGAGTGGGATCCAGAACACAGTGGAAGGGTGTAGCCTTTGACAGGAGGAGGATTACCTTTCCTGTTGTAGGTAGAGGGAAGAATTTTGATGTTTTAATTTTTGTGATGGGAAGTTGAGGGTATCTGATGGATTTTATTTTCTTTATGAATTAGAATAAGTGGTCATCTACTGAGCATGAGAAGTAGTTCTGAAGATGGAAGTTTAAGGAAAGTAGAGGTTTGTAATAGATATTTCCATACTGTATCTCAAAAGGGAAAAATAAAATAATGGAAAAAATTCTGCCAATTAAATAATAAGATGCACAACACTGATTCTAAAATACATAAAATGGGCATGTTAAACATTAATGAAGTAATTACAATCCAGCAATCTCACTATTGAATATTTATCCAAAGAAAAGGAAATTGGTATGTCAAAAGGATACCTGTACCCCCATGTTTATCACAGCATTATTCACAATAGCAAAGATATAGAATCAACCTAAGTGTTCATCAGCAGATGAATGCATAAAGAAAATGATCTATCTATCTATCTATCATCTATACCGTGAAATACTATGTAACCATAAAAAAGAATGAAGTCATGTCACTTGCAACACCATGTGTGGAACTGGAGTTCATTACGTTAAGTAAAATCAGCCAAGCACAGAAAGACAAATATCACATGTTCTCACTCATATGTGGGAGCTAAAAAAGTGGACGATAGAGAGAAGAATGAATGATAGACACCAGAGACTGGAAGGGGTGTATCGGTGGGACGAGGGGCTGAAAAGAGGTTTGTTAATGGGTGCAAACATACAGTTCGGTAGAAGACATAAGTTTTAATGTTCCAAGGCAGATTAAGGTGACTGTAGTTAACAAGGTATTGCATGTTTCAAAATAGCCAGATGAGATGATTTAGAATGTTCCTAACACATAGGAATGATAAATAAATCACTTGAGGTGATGGGCACCCTAAATACCCTGACTTGATCATGCAATTCTATGCATGTAACCAAATATCACATGTATCCCATAAATATGTACAAATAGTATTTATCAATTAAAAAAGAAATATTCAAGTGCACAAAAAAGTAATGAAATAAGTTTTAGATAAGAGGCAAAGAGAGTAAAAAAAATCACCCACATTAACACAAACAGAAGATCTGGACAGGACTTTTCATGTTATTAATAATTCACACCAAAAGAGAAAATGTGATGGCTACGTAATCATAAGATAGCAAATAAATCAATAAATATGTAAGAGATAGAGGAGGGAAAAGACTAAAGAAGAGCCTAGTCTCAAAAAAATATATTCAAAAGGAACAGAAGAAAATTCTCCGTTAGTGTTTATGTATAGAAGGATTTTGTAAGAACATGACATACGTATAATAAGCCCTGAAATAGCAGAATGAAATGAAAAGGGAAATCACAGAGCTAAAGAAACAGAGGACCAGCACAATTATAGAACTAATTTATATGATAGAGCAATTAACAGATTAGACATGGCTTAAAACTGAATTATTGATGTGGAGGAAAAGCTTGAGAAAATCAGTATAAAAACCCATTAAAATAATTAGACAAAAGATAATATAGAGGAGACAAACCTGATATAGCAGACAGATAATTGGTATTACTAAAGTAGAAAACTCAGCAAATAACACAGAAAATATAGTCAAAATATAACATAGAAAATATTGCATACATATATAATGCTTATGGAATATATGTATTCTATACAGTAAGATTCAATGTTAAAAAACAATGGAGAGAAGAAAACATAACCCAAAAATGTAATGCCCAGCCAAATTGTCATTCATATATAAGGATAACAGAAGGTTATTCCTGAACATTCAAGAACTCAGTGGATATGGCATATATGAAGACTTATTGGAAAAAAAGACTATTTATTGAAATACTGAAAACCAAAAAATAAATTAAACATATAGAACTCAGGAATGGAAAAGACATGGCAAAAGAACAGGCAGTGATTATTGGGTTCTTTTAGATACTGATCTAAGATTTAACAACCATAGGAATTATGGCTGTAGAAGCAAATGTAGACGTTACAAAGCCCAACAGTATAAAAATAATAACTAACCAAAATGATGATGTGGGAGGAAGTGAAAACTTGCTAATTTTCTTATCTTTCTTAGGAAAGAGTCAGTTGATACTGTCTATGTTAAACATGTAGTTTAATCATTATTTAATGATTTAAACTTTTTATTTTAGATTTTTTCCCAAAAAATGTTTTATTGTGATAAAAATGTTTAGCTGACTTTTGGCAATTTTTAGTGCACTTCTATTTCTTTTTCTTTTCTTAAAGTCAATGATACTTAGATTTAGTGCTTTTTACGAAAATGTAGCAGACATAGTATGAGTCTATTTCAATAAATTTTAATTGATCTGTCTATATAGCTATCATTTAACTAGCTAATTCACATGTCTACATGTATTAATGTATATGGAGATATCTAGTATAATGGCCATATTTGCAGAATGATGTTCACCGAATTAAAAAATGTTTTTTTTTGTTTGTTTGTTTTTTTTTGAAATAGAGTCTTGCTTTGTCACCCTGGGTAGAACACAGTGGTGTCATCATGACTCACTGCCACCTCAAACTCCTGGGCTCAAGCAACCCTCCTGCCTCAGCCTCCCAAGCAGCTGTGACTACAGACACAGCCATGATGCTCTGCTAATTTTCCATTTTTTGCGGGGATGGGTCTTGCTCTTGCTCAGGCTGGTCTCAAACTCCTGAACTCAAGCCATCCTCCTGCCTCAGCCTCCCAGAGTGCTAGGATTACAGGCATGAGCCACTGCACCTGGCTAAAAATGGTTATTTTTAGATGGCAAGATTTTCAGATAATTATTTTACTTTCTTTATACTTTTTGTATTATACAAATTTCTTTAATAAGCTTTATTTTAAAAATTGCCATACGTTCATGTAAAAAATTTAGGAATTGATAGAAAAGTACAAAAAAGAATTACCTGTAATTCTACCATCCAGAAATACTTAGTTACTATTTTATTACATATCCTTCCGGAGTTTTACATAAACACATTTTTTTAAACATTGTTTTAAAACAAATTGAGATCCTATTGTTCATTCTATTTTTTAAGGTGCTCATTTAGTATATTGAGGACATCTTTTAATATCAATAAATGTAGATCCACACCATTATTTTAAGCAGAACTTCATTGTATGGCATTCCTATAATTTGTTTTACCAGTCTCCTAAGGAGAGACATTTAGAATGTTCCACATTTTTCATTATTGTATAGATAATGCTAGGTGAACAGCTGCTTTCAAATGTATTTATGCACTTATTTAATTGTTTATTAAGGTAAATTCTTAAAAGTAGAATTTCTGGGTTTAAATCTATGCTTTTGGGGCAGGGGTATGAATGGGAAGGCAAATTGTGTGTGTGTGTGTGTGTGTTGGGTGTGTGTGTGTGTGAGAGAGAGAGAGAGAGAGAGAGAGAGAGACCAGGCATCAAGCAGTGTGCTGCACAGATTTTTCCACTAAAGACAAAGGGTGACCATACATCCCCTGGGGTCTGAGAATATGTCTTCAAATGCTCAGCTGTGTGAATTGTCTTTGATGTTTCATAGTTTATCTTAAAAAATCATTCAGATTTTTGCATTCTGTTTTTTTAAATATAAAAGTAATATCTTATGTCTCCAATCTTTGAGTGAATTTGATGTTCCAGCAAAATGTGTCAAGAATATCCTGTTGCTCCTAAAACTCCCATTACACTGCCCTATTTTTTGTTTGAAAAACACATAAAAGGGATAAATTAACAAAAGCTAATTGTTAATCAAGGAACAACTGTCAACCAAGCATTATACTAGGTTACTGTGTGGAATTATAAAGAAGTTGAGAACATAGTCCCTACCTTTGAATAGCTTCAATTTACTTATTTCCCTTTAACAAGCTCGTCAAAGAATTATGCTTAACCTGATAACTGACTGAGCTAAGGTCTATGATGAATTTGCTTGACAGGATGGAAAGTCCCTCCTGGCTTTCACTGCACACTTCCAGGGGCTTGTTAATGAGTTTGTTTTGGACTCCAAGGCATCATTATGAGCATCTGTAGCATTCAAGCGTCTTGGGAAGGAGATCAGGTACCCTACTGGCAAGAAGACAGCATAACGAAGATAGGAATTTATAGGCTTTCACATTTGGGACAAGTACAGTACAGAAAATGTAAATGCAACAAATCCTAAATTAACCAGGACTGCCAGTTCAATAGGCTTTTAAACACATGTGATCTTAAACACTTAAAGTTAAGGAGAACTAGGAAAATATTGCTAGGAAAGACTCTTATCAAAGATATGAAAGTCATATTCAGAACCCATTGTAGGGGTGACAACAAATTCAGTCCAATGTTGTTTAACTTCTGTGTCTCCATCCCCTTTTTGTTACAGTGACACTGATGCAAAACGCAGTCCCAAGAAGAGAGTAGGTAAATGTTTGCTGAATAAATAGATGAACACCCAAATAATGAATCAGAGGCACTAAATTGTATTTATCATGCTGTATTTACTAAAAGAACTAAGGTATGCTCTTTCATTTTAAGAAGACCTTTAACATCAAGGATTGATACAGAAAATATTTGCTTGTGAACTTCGAGCAAAACTAGAGAATGGTTTTTCTCATCTTCTGAGCCATGTCTCCCTATAGATTATCCTCGGTCCCAAGTTTTTGCCATTGTGCTCCTAGGGTTTGGCTGTAGAAGGTCTCTGGCAGGGAGAATGGCTTGTGACTATTCTTTACCGTCCTGACTCCACACTGTTATCCGTGACCTTTGCCTAGCTCCTTTGCTTAATATGCTGCTTTGGAAGCTCCTGACTTTGGGTGTGGTATTCTCCCTGAACATAACTTCTGATGTTTCTCCTGATCCATGCACATCTTTATTCCTCAGAAAGGAGGCCCTGTCCTCTTGCTCTGTCTTGTAAGATTGTCAGCACTACTCTTTCTCACTCATGATTCCACCAAGGTAGAAGAAACAGACATTCTGATTCTGAAATATTTTTGCCTGCATTATCATATAGGACTGAGTTGAACGGTTAGCAGTGCAGATGTCGAGGCATAGGGTGACACTGATGTGGAATAAGTTATGCTACCTTTGACTTATTCTATTTATTTATTTAAGTAGAATTGGATTAATCATAGTCCTTGGTTGGTAAAACATTATTGTCATTGTTTCATGAATGGCCCTCTTTTATTTATTTTAATTGCTTGTGTATGCTTTTAATAATATAATGACTACTACTTACTCAAGAACTAATATATTACCAATAGCTTATATCTACCTGTATATTTCCTTTCTGTTTATTTTTTAACTTCTTTCATTGACAACAATTAGTCCTTTGTAGCTGTGAAGTGAAGCAGATATCTTTACTTAAATATAATCCAGTTTACAAAAAAAAAAAAAAATCTTTTAGGCACCAAACTTCCATGTGTAGCCATTCACAAAGACAATTTCATGAGTTATATAATGGAGAACTAAAGACCTGGTGTGGAAATTCCACTAAGCAGGGGTGTGATTAAGAATTGGAACAGTTACTATTTTGACCTTTGTAGGGGCACATTGGTGTGGTATGGCAAGAATGCTGCCTGATGCACCAGCACCCATAAAAGACAGGAAAAGCTGGCGTGTGTGTTTAGTTTTATAAATCAGAGAGTTAATTAAGGGTGAGAAATGCTTTTAACGTTTACAAATTAGAACTATTTTCTCCTGTGATACAATTCAGAGGAAGTATGATTCATATAAGTCTTTCTTTATGTTTCATATTGGCACTAGATTACGTGCTGGTTGATTTGCTTTTAGTCTGTGAACAATTAACTCAGACCAGATTTTCTTTTTTCTCCAAGGTAAGTTTCTGACTGTGTAAGACAAGTCGGTAAGGAGCCCTTTAGTTTAGTGATTTAGTTGTTTGTTGATCTAGACCAGCAGAGGAATTTTTTCGCCCTGCAGCTGGCTGTAGTCTTCCGTTCTTGCCTGAGCGTGCCTGGGTCTGGAAAGAAAATCCTGTCTTGCTCTACAAAGCATTTCTCCATATTGTTGCTCCTCCAGGACTGGAGACTTTCTAGTTTAGAAGATTTCACCAGGCTACAGCTTTTCTTGAAGAAAAAAAATTATATGACAATTTTTGCAGATTTAGAGCTAAATTCTGTCCTTGGCAAAATAGCTAATTATAAATAATTTGAGAAGGAAAAGGCCCACAATCATTCTTAACTTAAAGCAGTATTTTCTTTTTATTTTTCAATAAGTACAGTTATTAATAATTGAGACTTGCTCCTTTGATATACACATATAAAAACATCTATTCAAAGTCAGGTTTAGTTAGCCTTTTACTTAGCTAGAAAGAGTGTCCCTGCTCAGATCAGGCAATTAGCACCACCTAGTGCATCACATGAGGAAAAACATGATGCCCATCTGGGACCAATTCCTTTATGATTCATACCTGGAACATCAATATTTGTTTTATACAGTTGAAAACGATGAATATAAGAGGACATGTCAAAGAAAAGATTATGTGGAAGCATATGTGTAAGGAGCCTAGGAAAGAGAATCAACATTTTTTGAACACCTACTCTGTAGCAGGCTGCGTGTTCTATTTACATTTTCTTGAAGTTGGGGGAGTAGAGTTGGAGCTTTTCTATCTTACCAAATTTTCTTTGGTGCAAATGAATGATACAATGGGCTGATGTTATTTTGTGACTCCAGGTCTTTTTCGGAACCTGCTAAGTCACTGTTGGAAGACAATTCTATGTAAGTCTCTTGCACAGCTAATGAACAGAGGCACTGACAGCCCTTTGTTTTGGACTATCTTTTCAAGGATATTTTGTAGTGAAAAGTCTTGGAAAATAAAAATAGTGTTTCCTTCCAGGGCAAAGGTTTGCTTTTGTCCATTATAATAAAAATAATGTCTCCCTCTGAAGCAAAGGTTGGGCAGGTTTGCTTGGAGCCCATTATAAGATTTGGATTTCCTAAGCCTGGGGCTACTCCTGATGCAAACCCACAGAGTGCACAGCATCAACCTGGCCCCTATGGGGTTTGGGGGGGCAAGAGAAACTGATACAAACATGAAGTTCATGCTGATTTTTGTGGTTTGAGTAATAAAATCCTTTTCTTTGATCTAGGAATCTTGTATCTTCTAGCAGCATCTGTGAAACTATGCAGGCTAACTTGTTAGCATGCCAGTAGGGTAAAATCTCAGACTCTTGCAATTCTTGATACTTACCACCCCAACTGCTACATACCTGGCTCCCACAGGCATGTAGTACCCGCCTTTCACCTCCTCCTATAAGGAGAGTATCCCAGTGCACCATGCCCTTGCTCTAACTATAGTCTTGCCCCGTTTTAAGAAAACCAGATATTAAGAGTACTCCGAATGTTAAAAACTGAGACCAGCAAATGATTAGGCACATAATATATAACATTTGTATTATACTTCACTGTGTACATGTGTAATTACATAACACTGGACTTTTCAAGGACTGATTTTTTTATAGGTTTAATATAGTTTTAGTTAACTATTTATAGCATGATGAATTCCCAACACGCACTTGAAGTGCTCATTAAATTCAGCATATAAAAAAATCCCAGGAGATTGAAGACACTACTACTGAGCCAGGTTTTTCCAAAGATACAATTTTTCTTACTCTTGAAAGTTGCTCTCAAACTTTAGAATTACAATGTAGGAGTGGTTTTAGTTGTGTGTGTGCTTGTTAAAATGCACATTACAGAGACTAATCCCCAGAGATTCTAATTCACCAAATGTGGGCTAGATCTAGGATTCTACATTTGCCACATTAATATAGATAATTCTGATTCTGGTATCTTGAGAATCATATTTTGAGAAATATGTCTTGAGACACAAAAGACTTCTCGGAAAAATGAATGACTTAAGACATGCAAGTGATTATTTGGGCAACTGTGGCACCTCTGGTAATAAGAATGTTATTTTTATTAGGTTGCAGGTGACCTTTGTTGTAAGAATGGGTGCAACCCAAGTCTAGGGCTACCTGAGATTTCCCAAGGAACAGGATAGTAAATGGTGGCGGAATCAGTTATCTTTTCTTTTTACTCACTCAAGAAATACTACTTATTGAGTGCCGGCTATGTGTAGAACATGCTTGTTGCTTAAGATGGCTTCATTTTCACACCCTTTGCCTGCCTCTCTTTATTGTTTTCAATTCTTATAAGTGGATTTTTATGAATATGTCTTGAAAGCCCAGAGGACATGGATCTAGTCTTTCTCTATCCCACTCTAAAACATTTCCTTGGGTGCTCACAAAATCTATAAGGTAGGTAAAAAAAAGAAAACAAAGCTCCTGGTATCCTCATTTTACAGATGTAAAAACTACTGGGCAGAGGTTAAATGACTTGCCAAGAGTCACACAAGTAGAAAGTGATTGAACTGAGGCTTCAATCTTGATTTTTTGACTCCTACCCTTCATTCTTTTTTATACATAACACTGCCTCCCATATGATTTTACACAGGGATTCTAGAAATAGTGAGCTCCCCTATTTCATTTTGTATATAATTTGATTCTGATGAAATGTGATTTACATGTACATTTTCAGGACAAAGAATTTCCTATTGTTTAAGCACAGTACACCTGTGCAGCAAAGAGAAACATAGACATCCTTATGATGTCATAAAAATGCCTCAAAGGAAAAGACAGAGTTCTGTTTTCAAGATGAAGTGGTGCCTGCAATAAACAGAGTCAAGCAGAACATCATACTCTGTCCCCTAAGACATGCATGCTGAATTATCTTACCAGTCTTCAAAATACCCCACGAGAGGGGGAATGGAAAAAGGCAGCTCAGAACAGGCTCAGTAATGTGAACAGTGTTGATTCTGCAGAGGACTTGGGAGCCACACCTTTGGTTTTTTGTTCCCAAGTACCATGCCAAGCATTGCTCTGGGTTTCCTGCCTTTCCCAGACACTTCTCTAGATTTTGCATTTTCCAGGGCACCCAGACCCTGTTTGGCTTTCAGTAAATGTTCATTAACAACAATAACACAGAAGTGACTGTTTATGCGGATGGAAATTAACGTGGATGAGATAACATTCTAGATTTCTAGATTTCTTCCCCCCAGCCCCTGCCTTAGATTGTGGGTTTTGGCAACAAGAGAGAGAATAGATTTAATACACATTTCTATTGCTGATAGAGATTAGCAATATCTACCTTGGGGTGGATTCTTTACTGTTTTCAAAGTACTCTTATATATATTAGCCCCCTTAATTAACCAAACATCTCTGAAGTAAGCCGGAAAGTTATTTATTTCATTTTACAAATGGGACTCAAAGAGACTAATTTGCTAATGGTGCAGTTATTGAGCTTGTCCAAATTTGAACCTGGTTCTTGATTAAGTTTTTTGTTTTTTTTTTTTAATTCACTTAGCCACATAGTTCGGAGATTCTCCGTTAGCTAGAGAGTGGGTATCACTTTAGAATCCTGTACTCTGCAGCATGGCCAGAATACCCTGGGTTTGATTTCAAGTTCTGCTTATTACTTGACTGGGTATGACCTTGGTCAAGTCATTTAGCCTATTCAAGTCTCAGTTTCTGCATTAGTCAGGACTTTTCGTTATTCGTGACAAAGACTCAAGTTGAACTAACTTGGACCCTGTGAGGGATTCACTGGTGGATGTTACTGGAAAGGCAAGGGTGTAGGAGAACACACGGGGACCAAGGTCTTACTGCAGTTGGGCTTCCTCTCTGCTTCTCATGGACCTCAGTTTGATTTCCTCCCACTGCAGTTGTGCCTCTTTGTGCTGTATGTTAGCAGTTAGGTGCTGACATGTGCATGGTTTTGCTATGAGAAAAAGGGGATTGTCACCCTACTTAATAATTCATAAAAATATACTCAAGATTTCCATTCCTTTGGTCAGGTCATTATGAGACTGTGGCCAGAAGTGAAAGATGCTATAATGGCCCAGCTTGGGTCACTGGCCTTGGTGGGCACAGGGCAGGACACTGACACTGGCACCATTCAAACCACATGCCCAGGGTGGGGGAGGGGTGTTTTTTTTTTAAAGCGGGAAGCTTTTACTAAATGAAGAAGGAAGGGGTTCTGGGCATATGGAATCAATAGATGAGCTCATAATCTGTAAAATGGGAATAATAATTTTGACTTTTTGGCCGGGCATGGTGGCTCACGCCTGTAATCCTAGCACTCTGGGAGGCCGAGGCGGGTGGATTGTTTGAGCTCAGGAGTTCGAAACCAGCCTGAGCAAGAGCGAGACCCCGTCTCTACTAAAAATAGAAAGAAATTAATCGGACAACTAAAAATATATAGAAAAAATTAGCCGGGCATGGTGGCGCATGCCTGTAGTCCCAGCTACTCGGGAGGCTGAGGCAGTAGGATTGCTCGAGCCCAGGAGTTTGAGGTTGCTGTGAGCTAGGATGATGCCACGGCACTCTAGCCTGGGCAAAAGAGTGGGACTCTGTCTCAAAAAAAAAAAAAAAAATTGACTTTTCTAGATTTTTGGTGAAGATTATTGATATACTGAAGACTACTACCAAATCTGTGTCTTCAGGCTTGACACCTCACTGAAGTTCCAGATCTCTGCATCCAATTGCCTGTTGGACAGTTACGGTGGTGGTTCATTTTATGTGTCAGCTTGACTGGGACACCAAGATAGCTGTTAAAACATTGTTTTTGAGTATGTCTGTGTGGGTATTTTCAGAAGAGATTAGCATTTGAATCTGTAGACTGAGTAAAGAAGATCCACCCTCAGAAATGTGGGCAAGCATCCTCCAGTCTATTGAGGATAGAACAAAAAGGTGGAAGAAGGGCAAATTCACTCTTTTCTTGAGCTGGGACATTCGTCTTCTGCTATGCTTGGACATTAGAGTTCCTGGATTGCAGGCCTTTGGACTCTGGGACTTAGATCAGAAGGGCCCTCCCTCCCCAGTTCTCAGGCTTTTGGTCTCAGACCAAATTATACCACTAGCTTTCCTTGTTCCCTAGCTTGCAGATGGCATATCATGGGGCTTCTCAGGCTCCATAACTATGTGAGCCGATTCCCATAATAAATCTCCTCTTATGTATCTATACATCCTATTTATTCTGTTTCTCCGGAGAACCCAGACTAATATAGTTAGATAATCCACCAGCATCTTAAATTCAATGGACAAAAACCAAACCATTATCTTCTTCCTCACACATGCTCCTTCTCTTTATCTCAGTTAATGGCATCTCCTTTTACCCAGCTGCCCACACCAAAAACATGGGAGTCATCCTCACCTTCTCCCTCTCCATTCCCAGCTCAGTCTCATTCACATAGTTACCAGAGTTGTTGATTCTACCTCTGCTATCTCTCAGACCTTTTTTTGTGTGCATTGTATTTTTTTTTATTGCTGCATAACATTTTACCACAAATTTAGTGGTTCAAAACAACTCAGACCCTTCTAATTCTCTATTTTCCAATTCTCTCTTTTCCCATTGTCACTACCTCTGTTCTGGCTTTCATCTCTCTCCTAGATTGCTGCCAAAACTCCACACTGCTGCCAGAGGAGTTTTTCTACATTGAAAATTTCTTCCATAATTAAAACTCTTCAGTGCCTTCCTTCCTTCCTTTTGTCTAAGAAAGAAACTGAGGCAAAGTTAATATAGAGAGTTTATTTGGGTCAAGGTTGAAGACAGCTGCCTGGGACACACTTCCAGGTTGCCTCGAAGAGTGCTCTGTCAGGCCTTTGTTTCAAGCAGGTTTTTAAAGGTAAAAGGGGACAAAGAGTGGAGTGATACAAAATTCTTTGATAGGAATTCTCATTGATTTACAGAAACAACATTGGTTGGTGATTGGCTACACATCGTTGAGCTATAGGGTATGAGTTATGGCCATAAAAGAGCACTGGATTAGGCCTGGGTCTGCTATGAACTACTGGCTGTGTACCTTTGCTAAGTCACATGTTTCTCTGAGCTTTGTCTGGAGAACATTGAGGAAATTACTGTATTAAATCAGATTAGTTTTACTAGACTGTAACATGATTTGTAAAGCTATAACATATAACCCGTGTAGTTAGTGTCTATAAATTATAATTATATAACTCTCTAGAATTCATTCTTATGGGGCTTTATCTTACAATTCTGCCATTAGGGAACACAAATATATTAGGCTCTGAAATAAGTATACTTTGTCATTAAAAAGTTCATTGTGAAGAAATTTTATTATTTTATCATGTCTAATTTCTATTCTTCACAAAGAAATGGGAAGTAAGCTTTACATTTTTATTATGTTTAAAAAGATTTTTAAAAATAATTCTCTATATTATAAATTTCATTTTTATGACCTAAGTATAATTATTTTTGGGCCCCAGCCTAAAACTACTTTTAAAATGCAATTTTTAGAAACTCTTTTTAAAGATAATATTAAAATGTAGGCTCATTGCTTATTATTTCCTACCAGATCAGATTTCTTAATCAAGAAAGGCAGTTGAGTATGATGAAATGAGCATATTTTTTCTTACAAAGAAAAAGTCACAAGGACCTATTCCTATAAGATGGATGACTCCATTTTTACATCTAAATCTATTTTGTATTTCTGATTGGCAAAGGACTGAGATAAATTCCCACAAGATCCTATTACAGCAAGTTTTTGGACAAATGCTTATCTCTAATTAATAGTATTTTCATCCACACTATGTGATTGTATGACATAGCTTTGCAAACTGTATCATATCCTGGTGGAACTGATTCAATACAATGATTTCCCCAATGAATTTGGGGATATTCCCAAAGATAGAATCCAGAGAATCAGCTGATGTTATTTGGGAAAATGGTTTTTATGGTCAACCCAGGAACATGTCATCAGATTTCTTGTACAGATTTGTTTCTGGGAGATGGAAACCAATCCCTGTCTGTGATTAACCTTTGGCTCTAAAAGTTCTTGCAATTCTGTGTCTGTTCATGGACAAAAGGAAATGGTGAGGTGTCAGAGTCTCTGCACGCATTCTAATCACCTTTGCTCCTCTAGGACCAAAACAGACACAGCTAAGTTTACATTTTATGCTGGTTCATTTTTCCTTCTTAAGTTTCTCTTTTACTGTGTAACTAGCAGAAACAGGTCATTTCATGTCCTCTGGAACCAAAGATGAATTCCCACTCGTTCCTGTGACTCCCGGCAGACATCATGAGATTTCTGTCCACTGGACTCTGCGGTTGCGGTGGCAATCGCACGGCTGTGCCAGCGTGCCCGGTGTCTGCTGCAGCAGCACCTGCAGTCCTGGGTGCGAGTGAGAGCATTTTGCCTCAGAAACCATGGCTGAAAGGGGATCTCACTAAAAAAATCCTGTCCTGTATGTCACCTTTGACTGGTTCCTACAACTGATTAGAGCCCAAGGAAAAGAATGTTAAGACCTTGGGTTCTTTCCCACCAAGGACCTGTGAGCTTGTACTTTTTATTTTTTTATTTTTTTGAGCTTGTACTCTTAACCAGCTTGTACTCTTAACTCTGTGAGCTTTAACTATTAACCAGTCACTGCTTCCCCATACCATCAACCTGCTTAACTAGTAGTAAGGGAAAGAGCTTCTTTCCTGTGACCCTACTTTTACCTGACCCCCTAAACCCCCAAATCCTAGATATTAAAGTGGGATTTAAAGGTGTTGTTCTTGTTTTTTTTTTTTAGTTTGTAGCCAAGCCATGCATAGGTGTTTATTCCCTAGTAGGTATTAAGATGAAGTATAATTTTATTTTCATTTTCAATATTTGGTTTAGGGGTTTAATGTGGGCCCCAGGGAGGGATCTCTTGAATTTGGTGAATGCCTCCTGTGAGTTGAATGACACATTCCTTTGGCAGTGGGCAGGTGGGGTGGGAGTAATCCTATCCAGTTAGTTCTCCTTGGTCAGTGCCAGGAATCTTAAGGACTTTTTACTTTCAAAAGCAGACAAATAACTCAGCTTTGCAACCCCCAGAGGATCAGGAAGAGAAAATCACCCAAGCCCCAGAGAAAAAGCAGGGATGTTTAAGGAGGGTAGACCCATCCTTTTCCTCTTTATCCCTTTATCTTATTCCAGAACGATGAATCTCTTCTCCATCTTGGAATGCATCACTATACCAACATGTGGTGGAGACTGTGGCCAAATTTATTAAACCTGAAGTCCCATGAGGAAAACTCAGTCTTAAGTCTCCCTCTGGTGGACATTTGTAGTAATCTACATACAGCTCTGACAAATTAAGGGATGAATTTCAGAAATGAATATACAAAGCATATATAGTATACACAATAAAAAATATTCCAAGATACCACCACTATGCAGAAGTATTTTCTATATACTAATTAAAATTCTTAAGTTACACATTCATTTCACTTAGTCTTCTGTTTTATTTCAAAGAATTTACCCTCACTTTCAAAGTCTAAATAAACAGTTCCTTGAAACAAAACAGTCTAGAGTTCCCCACCTCACCCCCTCCAGTGAATGAGACACAGTTTCTCCGTTTCTAGTTCCGTTATAACAGAGAAGACCAAAGCAGGGACGATTTAAATTTTGTCATTTGTAATTAACTGCTAGGCAGGAGTCCACTGGAAACTTTTCTCCTTCCCCTTTAACCTTAATTCAGAGGAGGTTTAATTTGGGCTTTAGCACGTGTGTTGGCAGCTGTCCTCAGGGCAGCTTCCAGGGAGCACACACTCCAGAGGCCTTCCTTTGCGGCTCCATTCCCTAAGTAGCTCCAAGATCTTTGGAGGCTTTTCTTCTGCTTAAACACCCACTGACCCTCTGAATTGCTCCCTTCGAAAGTGGAACTATGAAGAACTGTCTCTGCTTTCTGCAGATCTTACTGTTGCTCGTGCTCCTCTGTCATTAGACTGATCTTCAGGCTCAGACCCCATCTGATGTGCTCTGGAGGCTGGTATTTGAGCGGGACCCCTTCCTCCTCTATCAATGAGTCTTCTTCCCACTACTGGATTCGCAGACTGGGTTCATTTGTCTCCACGTATTTTGCTCTTTTGACATTTGTAAGGTGACTGTAGTCCCATTACTTTAAAAAAACCTTTTCTTTCCCTTAAACAGACCATCTCGATAGCCTGGTTATAACTAGTAATGATTTCACTTGTAGTACAGTTAGGTTTAAATAAATGTCCTTTTCTGATACTCTTGCTCCCTGACTGGAATTTGATGTTCTCTTTTAATTTAATTTTTAAAATTAATGAAAGGCAAAATTGACTTTTTTGGGAGAGTCTCAGCTCTAGAGGTTTTAATACATAAATTCTTGTAATACTTATCACAGTCACAATCAGGATACAGAACAGTTCTATCACCCAAAATGCTACCTCATGCTATCCCTTTGTTGTCATATCCTCCCCTACCCTAATCCTGGCAACCACTGCTCTGTTGTCAGTCCCTAAAGTTTTGCCTTTTCCATGATATCATATAAATGGAAGCATATAATGTGTAACCTTTTGAGACTGGCTTCTTTTACTCAGCGTAATTAAAGTTCATTCATGTTGTGTATGTCTGTTATGGACTGAATGTTTGTGTCCGCCCCCAAATTCATATGTTGACGGCCTAACCCCCATGTGATTATATTAGGTGGTGGGGCCTTTGGGAAATAGTTAGGTTTGGAAATGGTAATGAAGGGTGGAGCCTCCACTGGAATTAGTGCCCTTCTAAGTAGAGGAAACAACAGCAGAGTTTCCTTTCTCCTCCTTGTGAGGATACAGTGAGAAGGCTGCTCTCTGCAAGGTAGGAAGAGGGCCTTTGCCAAGAACCAATTCTAAGGGCACCTTGATCTTGGACTCTCTAGCCTCTAAAACTGTGAGAAATAAATGTTTGTCATTTAAGCCACCACCCTGTCTATAGTATCTTGTTATAGCAGCGTGAGCTAAGTCAGTATCGATAGTTGGTTCCTTTTTGTTGCTGAGTAGTGTTCCATTGGATGGATGCACCACAGTTCGTTTAATCGTTTACCCATTGGAGTACATTTGAGGTTGTTTCCAGATTGGGTGCTGATAAATATAATTATTATAAAGATTTGTGCACAGGTTTTAATTGTCATTTCTCTAGGGTAAATAACGAGGAGTGGCATGGATGAATCATATGATAAGTACCTGTTTAATTTGATAAGAAACTGCCAAACTGTTTTCTAGGGTGGCTGTACCATTCTGGATTCTCACCCATAGCATATGAGAATTCCAGTTGTTCCATCCAGTACATGGTATTGTGATTTTTTATTTTAGTAATAATAGATGTGTATGGTATCTTATCATTTCTCTTACGGCTAGTGGTGCTGAACATTTTTTTATGTGCTTATTTGCCATTCTTATATCCTCTTAGGTGAAATAACTGTTGAAGTCTTTTATCTATCTTTTTGTTGTCATTGGGTTTTTTTTTCTTACTGTTGAGTTTTGAGAGTTCTTTATATATTCCAGATATAAGTTCTTTAATGGCTATGTGGTTTGCAAATATTTTCTCCTACTCTGTAGCATGTTCTTTAATTCTCCTAATAGTGTTTTTCACAGAGGAAAGGTTTTTTCTCCTGTTCATTTTTTTAAATTGTGGGGTGTGTGTATGTGTGTATATATATATAGCATGTATCAGAATTTCATTCCTTTGTAAGGCTTAATAATATTCCATTGTACGTATATACTACATTTGGTTAAAACAGCAAATTTTATTTTATACATAAAATATATAAACATAAAATTTAAAAATAAATAAATAAATGTATGAGATAAATAAATAAATATATAATATATAAATATATTTGTATTTATATTTAATGTATATTTATATACATAAAAATAAATTTTGCTGTTTTAACTATTTTTAAGTGCATAATTTAATGGCATTAATTATATTCACAGTGTTGTGCAACCATCACCACTATTTCTAAAACTTTTCACCACCTCAAACAGAAACTCTATACCCATTAATCAATAACTCCCCATCTCCTCCTTTCCCAGATGTGGTAACCTTTGTTCTACTTCCTATCTTTATGAATTTGCTTTTTCTAGGTGCCTATGTGAAAGTCATGATACAATATTTGTGTCTGGCTTATTTCACTAAGCATAATGTTTTCAAGGTTTATTCATGCTGTAGCATATATCAGAATTTCATTCCTTTTTAAGGCTGAATAATATTCTGTTGTCTGTATATACTACATTTAATTTATCTATTCATCTGTCGATGCCACTTAGGCTGTTTCTATCATTTGACTGTTGTGAATGACGCTGCAATGAACATTTCTGTACTACTGTCTGTTCAAGTCCCCACCTTCGGTTCTTTCAGCTATGTACTTAGGAATGGAATGGCTGGATCATATGGTAATTCCATGTTTAGCTTTTTAAGGAGCTTCAGAGAAAAGATATTTAAGTTTGATGAAGTTAAATTTATTAATTTTTAAAAAATAAATTGTGCTTTCAGTGTCATGTTTAAGAACTCTTTGCCTAACCCCAGGTTGTAAAGATTTTCTCCTGTGTTTTCTTCTATAACTTTATAGCTTTCTGTTTTATGTTTAGACCTATGATCCACTTTGATTTAATGTTTTGTATAAAGTGTAACTTTAGGCTGGGGTTAATTTTTGCATGTAGATGTCCAAGTGTTCTACCACCATTTGTTTAAAAGACTCTCCTTTCTCCTTTGAACCTCTTGTTTGAACTATATGTTTATAGTAATTTAAAAATTGAGCAATGTGAATTATCCAACTTCGTTCTTCATTTTCAAAATTATTTTGCCTATTGTACTTCCTTTGTCTCATCATATAAATGATGAAATCAGTTTGTCTCTACTTACAAAAAATTCTGCTGGGATTTTGATTGGAATTGTGTTTAATCTATAGATCAATTTGTAGAGAATTGACATGTCGAGTCTTCTAATTTTTGAACACAGTATGTGTTCCATTTATTGTTTTCTAGCACACACAACCTGGACATTTTTATTAGATTATAGATGGATATTTAATTTCTTTGGTGGTATTCTTAATGATATTATTTTGAGAGTTTTGGTTTTTAATGGCTAATTCCTAGTGTTTAGAAATATGACTGATTTTTGGTGTGTTGACTTTGTATCCTAAAAACTGGACAATGGAACCATGGGAAGTAGCTAAATTAATATATCTTGATAATACCTTAGCTGAGAGGACTACTTGTCAGGCAAGTGGGCACCAGTTCCTGGAAATTGTGGCATGGACCAACAACAGTGGGTGAGTATGGAAGTATCAGGGAAGTATCAGGGAATGGTGTAGTAGAGAGGGACTCACACATGTTTCCCATAAGAGAGCCTACATTTAGATACCTGCAGTGTGATGACATCAGGGAAAGTAAGTCCTTGTTAATTAGAGACACACTGCATTGAAAAAACCATTACTGTGTCCAGTTAAATAAAGAGATGCCTGTCCCTTTCCTTCCTCCCCTCCCAGTCCTAACGCATTGAAGGTGCTCGAGACTTGAAGTGGGGATGATCTTTAAATCAGAGAATGAGCTTGGATTTTTGCATTGGCCTCTCCTAGGTTTTTAAAAACCAAAAGTAAGTAGAAAGTTATCAGTTAAGAGAGATTCAATATAGCATTGGAGAAAAGATAAAACCATTTCACACTATGCAAAAACTAGCAACGCTGACTTAGAGCCACTCATGTTTCAACCTCAGTGTAGATGTCACTTCTCCAGAACTTTCATCCTCTAGACTGGATTAGGTGTCTCTCTGATAACCTCCTATGGTCCTGCACATACCCCTGTTCTATCACATGTAACAAAGCATTTAACTCTTGATTTATTCTGTATATCATTGGGCTGCAAGTACTTCGAGGGCAGGGACTGTGTTTTGTTTCCCAGTGTGTACACAGTGTCAGCATGTTGCCTGCCACCTATTAGACTTTCATTATTATTACAATAAATTAAACATATGCAGAGAAATTGCGCACTTGCTATAAACTGTCCTATCATTTCTCAAATTTTACAGAGTTTTCCATAAACAAAAAGCTTTCTAATTAAAAAAATACAGGAAGATAGTTTTTTCAACGCATGAATTTTTTTTTTTTTTTTGGTCAGAGCTGATGAAAGATGAAAAGGACTGTACAGGGAGGTTATGAGTTCTCTGTCTTGGTATGTGTGGGGGGTGTTCATGGCTAAACTGAATGGCCACTTGATCTGGGCATTAGTAGTGATTCAGATTAAAGTAGGACTAGGTCATCTTTAAAGTACTTTTTAACCCTGAACTTTTAATTGATGTTTATTATGTTTTAAAATAAATGATAGAACTCAGTGCAACATTTAACTCCTGAGTTGATGCTAAGACTCTCTAAAGCTCATCTTACATATTAGCAAAAACAGAATCTAAGAAGCCGGAAACATCCACTTATGGAAATGTTTTAAAGTAACTGGCCCATTTATGATAATCCAGATAATGTATTTTATCAGTTTCAATATCATTATTTCTCATGAATAATTATTTCTCATTGCAACAGAGAGGTGGGTCTGAATTAATCTGATAAGAAAAATGAAGAATAAAAGCTTTGGAGATCAATGTTAGGGAAGCAAACTAGAGAAATTTTAATGTGATATGAATCACCTGAGATCTTTTTAAAATGCAGATTCTGTTTCTGTGGGCCTGGGTGAGGCTTGAGATTATGCATATCTAACAAGCTTCCATGTGCTGCCAATGTTGCCATGCCAATACCATGGGCCTCACTATGAGTAGAGAAGTCTTAAAATAGTGTTTACCAAATTTTGCTATTCAAATGAACCTCATGGGGACAAATGTAGATTCTATATCCTTGTCCAAGAACCACTACATCAGAATCTCCAGGGGAGGCGGCTGGGGATGTGTATATTTAGAAAGTGCCCTGAGTGATTTTGACATTAGGCAATTTGGGAATCAGTGTCCTAAGAACTTTCAAGTCTGCTTTATTATCTCAGCATCTTTGGGAGAGAGGGAAACCCAAGGTGCTGGTCTTGATGGGCAGATGGGGAGCTCAGGGGAAAAAGCAGTGATCTCAACTTAGGCTGCATTTTAGAACCACATGGGGAACTTTTAAAAATTCTTGGAATCCGTGAATGTGAGACCCAGGCCTTGGTATTTCTTGAAGCTCTCCAGGTGACTTCATTGTACAGCCAGGGCTGAGAAACACCACAGGAGTGGGAGGTGGCTGAGCAAGGCAGAAACTGACAGCTGTTCAGGAAAGGATTATTGAAGAGAATGAAGAAATAGATCATTTATTTAGATTATAGGTTAAGTTCTTTATGCATCTGCTGACTTCCTTTTAATACTGGCTTTCCATAGATGTGATTTGAATACAATTTATACTTTAAGGTAAATCTTCCTTTCTTTTCTTTTTCTTCTGTGATTGGGGAAAAAGCTGTTCTCCATCCCTGTCCCCATCCTGTGCTCCTCTCCCCCAACACATTGTTAACAGATACTGATGGGAGAATGCAATGTTAACTAATGGAATTCAATAAGGAAAAGACTTTGGGAAATCATTGAGAAAGCGCTTGCTGGCAATGAATGTTTTTGGTTAGCAGAGTCCTTTCTGTTTGCTAACCAGCTGGCTTTCTGAGGCCATCAAGCCAGGCACTTAGGACAGCTGAATCAACTTGGAGCTTCTAGAAAGATGTGGACATCAATACAAGCAAGTGTCTAATTACTTTTTATTTTCACTTCCCCAAACCAATTTACCACAAAACAGAGAGAACCTGTTTTCTGTATCATCACATCTGATTGTTATGCTAAACTTCATCCAAATTCAAAGGAGCACACCCTGGTGAGATTTACAGTTTTTTCTTTAGTAATTTACTGCTTCCTTCTCCTGCAAATCTAGTAAACCAAATAACAATGGAGTGGGGGAAGAGAAGGAATTGTTCTCATCTTTAAAATAAGAATCGCCTTGCTTTGGCATAAGGCAGTGCTAACTTGCTACTGTAAACATCAGTAATCCTATCACAGACAGCTGCTAACTGAGGGCACCTCCCACCCCGGGAAACGTGTGCACAGCTCAGACATACACACTGGACCCAGGCAGCAACAATGGAGAATAGGACCTGGAGGTCTTTTCCCAGGTTTTATCTTTAGCAGGCATCAATGTCTAATGTAGTAAGTCAGCTACTAAGTTCTCCCAGAAAGAGTCTGGCTTCCTCTGTTTGTGTGGAATTTCCTCCAAGTGTGTAGCTGGAGAGACCCAAGTTCACAAAGAACAACAGTATGGGACGGGATTAATGTCACCTGTCTTTCTTTGTCTGCTCTGCTCCCAGGGAATAACATACTTCAAGCAATGCAAAACAATTCCAGACAACTTGAGAGCAATAGTTTTTAATTCCCGAAGATTTTTTCATTAAAAAGTGTACTTACATACTATAAAAAATAACGAGAAAAAGATATGAGCTTTACCGATGCCCTCAAAGCTAAGCTGAATACTCCTCCATGAAAAATTTGTTTTGGAAATGATTTTGAACATGATTTTAAGATGTATAAACGTCATTGTTTCTGGAGGCTGAACACAGACATTTGGCTCTTTTGGACTGAGAAAAATTAGAAAACAGTTTGGCTTTCATAAACTTTTACTTGAAAATAACACTGCAGTATTATGTAAACATAATTAATAGAAATTGGAAGGAATAGATTATTGAAGCATGGATTCACAGATGTTAGAACCAGAAGACACGTGAAAGATCATCTAGTCCAGTGGTTCTCGAAACGTGGGCTGTATTGGAATCCCCTGGAGGGCTTGTTAAAGCACAGATTGCTGGGCCTTTCCTCCAGAGTTTCTAACTCAGTAGATCTTGGATAGGGCCTGAGACTTTGCATTTTTAATGAATTCTCAGGTGGTGCTGATTCAGCTGATTGGGGGACCACATTTTGAGAGAGTATATTTCAGTCCCGTTTCATTGTACAGTTGAGGCAACTGAGTCCTGAAGAAGTCAAGTGTCTGGCCCTCCTGTTAGGTCCTGTTCCTGTCTAGAGTAAACTCCTCCACCTGAGTACGAGATATCGCCCACTTTCAAGGACATTGTTTTAATAATTGCCCCTTCTCCTGGCATCAACATCTCCTGGGATTAATTCTTTAATTATGTTAGTCAGCATACAAACGTGCTGTGATAGTGTCCGTATAAGAAGACGGAATAGACTCACATTCCATTCCAGCTATGCCCTACAGAAAGATCTCCTCAGAAAGCTGTCTGTAGTCATTGTTCCACTCCTCTCCTCCCAGTCCATTTTGAACTCACTTGAATCAGACTCTCATCCCAATCATTTTCCTGAAACAACTGTTGCCAAGGTCACCAGTGACCTTCATATTGCCAAATAGAATGGTCAGTTCTCAGGTCTGTCTCGCTTGTTCACCAGCAGCATAGTTGATTACTCTCTCCTTGAAACTTCCTCCTTTGCTGGAGGGACACCACTCTCTGAGTTCTCCTTCTAGGTCATAACCACTCCTTTTCAGTCTTCTTTGTTGATTCTTTCTCCTTTCCTTTATTTCTAAACATTGGAGTTCCCTGGCGCTCCATTCTTAGACTTCTTCTTTGTCTACACTCACTCTCTAGGTGATCTCATCGAGGAATACTGTCTATATAGTGATAATTTGCAAATTTATGTCTCCAGCCTGGATCTCTTCTCCTAAATTCCAAATTTGTGTACAGGCAGTTCTTGCTTCATGCAGTAGTGTGGGACAATAAAAACGATTGTGCAAACTGAAACTGTACAAAGTGTTCTTAATAATCAGTGAGAAAAATGATGATTGTTATGGGACTTTAAATTTTGTCAAAGTATTAGACTCTTACTCTTGGTTATAAATGTATGGGAAAATAAAAATAAAAACTAATATTTTAAAACTAATATTTACTTCGTTTAGTACACTAATTGAAAACATTAGAAACACTGAGAATTAAAGTGTTTTATTTCTTTGTAAAACACTTATCAAGAGTAGTTTGAATGGTGCTTGCCTTCTTGTTTTACAGCTTACAATATGGAGTAAGCATCTTTTCTATGCCTTGGCAAA
Source organism: Propithecus coquereli (assembly GCF_000956105.1). Classification (NCBI taxonomy): domain Eukaryota; kingdom Metazoa; phylum Chordata; class Mammalia; order Primates; family Indriidae; genus Propithecus; species Propithecus coquereli. The sequence continues at coordinate 8,818,345 of NW_012149507.1, read as the reverse complement.
TTATCATATTATTTTCTAAGTTTGGATCAGCTTCCAACATTTTTGTGCTTTCAATGTTGTGAAATATCTCTGAGAGTTTTTTAATGTGAAGTATTTTGCCTGAATCAATTCCTCTTGCAAATTCCTCTGAGACATCTTCATCTTTTTCCTTACAGCCACTTTTCTCCTTTATGTCTATAAACTCACTTTCACTAAGTGCCTGTGGCTGTGTATCTAATGTGTTGAGTGGCAGCAGTGTCAATATTCCCAGGTCAGCTATTTCTTCTATAACTCCACTTATATTTGATTTGAATTTCACTTCCAGTATTATCATTTTTTTCTTTGCTGAACTTTCATCTTTGTTGGCCAATTTCTTCTTTTGATTCTCCATTTTTGTGGAATGTCATGTGGGCTTATTATTGGAAAACAGGAGACAACACAATGACACAGTTTGCTGTGTATGAACTGAATAACAGATACACAAGCGACCAATCAGTGACCAGAGTCAGGGGGATTCTGAAAGAAGTGACGCGATTGGTTACTAATCATGATGTCTATACAGAGTGATTTGTGGGCTGAAGAAGCAGTGAGGTTGTACTTTACGCAATCATTCACAGTTAATATAATGTGGCAACTGGAATTTGAACTATATTGTTGGGGGACTGGTGTTATTTAGCTGAACCTTGGTAACCGAAATTTGTGCATGTCAGAATCCTGCAAAGAGAAGACTGCCTATGGCTAAATGCCTATTTGACATCACAACTTGGATGTTTATTTTTTATTTTACTTTATTTTATTTTTGGAGACAGAGTCTCACTTTGTTGCCCAAGCTGGAGTGCAGTGGCATCATGATAGCTCACTGCAACCTCACATTCCTGGGCTCAAGTGATTTTCCCACCTCAGCCTCCCGAGTAGCTGGGACTACAGGCCACCCGGCTAATTTTTCTATTTTTTGTAGAGGTAGGGTCTCTCTCTCTTTCTCAGGCTGGTCTCAAACTCCTGACCTTAAGCGATCTTCCCACTTTGGCCTCCCAAAGTACTAGGATTATAAGTGTGAGTGCCCCCTGGATGTTAACACTTAACATGCCCTAAACTGAACTCTTAATTTTTCCAACTTCAAACCTACAGTTCTCCTTGTCTTTCTTGTTAAATGGTAACCCCATTCTTCTAATTGTTCAGGTCAATAAATGTGGAGTAATTTTTGACTCCTCACTTTCTCTTATACTGCACAGCTAGTGCATCAACTACTCTTGTCAACTCTGTGTTCAGACTGTAATTAGAATCCTACCATTTCTCATTGCCATCATCCTAATCCGGGCTGTCACCATCTCTCATCTAGCTTCCTAACTGGCCTCCTTGATTCTACCCTAGCGCCTCTACCTCTATTCTCCACAGCCATCAGAATGATCCATTAGAAACGTGAGTTGATTATGTTACTCCTCTGTTCAAAATCCTTCTGTGGTTTCCTGTTTCAATCAGAGTAAAAGCCTAAATCCTATCATGGTCTCTAAGGCCCTATATCATCCCACCCAAGTCTACCTCTCTGACCTCCTCTCCTTTCACACCCCATTGCTCACACTGCTTCAGCTGCACTGGCCTCCTCACTCTTCCTGGAGAGGCCAAGCATACTTCGCCTCAGGGACTTGGCACTTCTTTCACCCCCTGTCTGGTATGTTTCTTCCCTATCTATATACACAGCTCATTCTCTCACTTCCTTCGTGTCTCTGTTCAGATATTACATTTTATAACAATGCTATATAAAATAGCAATACCCATCATTCCACCTTTCATCTGCCAATCTTTTATTCCCTTATACTGGTTTTTTTTTTCCATAGCTTCTGTCATCATTCAACATATTATTTATTCATTTGTATATTTCCCCTGCCACTAGATTGTAAGTTTCATGAGGACAGAGACTTAGCCTATTTTGTTCAAAGCTTTATCTCTAGAGCTTAGAACAGTACTTAGATGACAGTAGGTCCTCAACAAATACTGAATGAATTGCTTGTTTATGGCAGTTCTGAAGAACCACATTTCCAAGTATGATTTCTTCCAAAGCACACCTGGTAACTAAAGTGATAAGAAAGGCAATGACTTTAGTGCTTTGCTTGGTTCTGATTGGAGATGCAGAGCTGCCCGAGAAGTGTAAACATTTATTGAAAACTTTCTTATGCTCTGTAGCTTTTATGTACAGAGCACATATATCTTGTCTGGAAACTTGTTTTGCTATCAAATTTACTTTATTAAACAAATCTGAAAAAAATGTTTTCTTTGTATAAATTGAAGCAAAAACGTTCTTTATGATTTAGCTATTTTTGTTTTTGTTTTCATTTATTTCTTTGGAACGATAGAGGGAAAGGAAGGAGGAAAAAAGAACAATGCTAAAAAGTCTAGAGGTGACCACATGTGCAAGGAACATGTGTGCAAAGGACTGCTGAAAATGAATCAGGTAGAAACCTGGAAATACAGTGTTGCATTGGATTGATCTTCATTTGAAGGTTATATCAGACACCTCTAATAGATCAGACATCTTCTCAGAGGGCCTCTTTTTTCACTTCAGCCATTGCTGGGGGTCACCAGCTACATGTAGGTGTAACTTGACAACACCATACTTTAGATTGACTGTGTATTTCTCACTTTCTGCCCCAGGGCTTCTATGCCTTCATTAATTCAGATGCCTGCAGGAACCCACGTGGGCATTCCGGATCACATACAAATCTGCCGATGCGAGGGCAACCTTTGGTTAATGGGGGTTGGGAACTGGTAAATAATATTTCTCTCTTTCATCTCTTGGGTGAATAATTCTGAGATGTATTCTTCATGGTTCTTTTAGAGGATCCTAGGGAGATCAAGCCTTATTTGCCCACAGTGGTGAGAAGCTAGATTGAATTGCATTTCCTTCTTCCCTCTTATGTTCTTCCCACTCTTCCCCTTCAGCTCCTTGGGATCACATCCCAAAATAAAGTCCCTGTACAGTAGACCTGTTGCAGCTTCTGCCTTTTGGGGGAGTCTAGGCTAAGACAGGGGTCAAACAGAAAGTCTTTTTCTTTTGTGCCAATTACAACTTTCTATAAATAACTTATTTTCGAGCTGCTCCCTCCTTGCTGAAAGACCTCCATTAGCTCTCTGTGGTCTGTATAATAAAGACCCAGATATTAATTATAGAAATTAAAACAAGGCACTTTACACTCTCAACCTACCTACCTTTTGAACAACTCTAAATCAGTCCTCTTTTATTCTCCCAAATATGCCATCCATATTTTTGCCTGTGTGTGTGTGTGTGTGTGTGTTTTTTCCCAAGGATTAACTCATGTTTCATATTCTCCTAGAAGCCTTTCCCAACAACTTATCTTACAACATTCCCACCTCCTGTGCACCCTTGCTGCACTTTTTGTCTGGACTGTTCATTTGGTACATATGCCACATTGCCTTAAATTATTGTTTATCTCTTTATTTATATGTTCTGACTAAACTTCATTATAATCATCTGTGGGAATAGATTATATCTTATTAATTCAGTATCTCCAGCAGTACTTCACACAATGCCCTGAACAATAAATGCGAGCGATGCTGAGACTGACATTGTGGTAACATGATCTAAATCGATGTTTATCAAAGTGTATTCATGGTGTATTAATAGGTAGGCATTATAAGAACAAAAGTATTCTATGTTCAATTAACTTGGAAAGCCCCGGAGGACTTAAGTCTTTAATAAAACTTCATTGCAAATCTCTAAGAGGAAAATCTAATATATAATTTTCCCAAACTTACTTGACCATAGACATTTTTTTCATGAAGCATTACCTTAAGCTAGTCTCCTGAAACGCATGATTAAACTATTTCTAAATACCTTGATTGTTTACACTACATAGAAATCCCAGGAGTCAAGGGCAGAGTTGGGGTGTAGGAGATGGACGCAGGTCAGAGAGAGAGAAATACTATATGATATGAGAGAGCCTTATGACAGACATGAGAAGACAAAATATTCACATCCTAAAAATCACTAATGAACATTGGTCAGGATTATCTATTCCAAAATCTCAAATGTTTTTTAGCATGTACTTACATAATCACATATTTTTCTCCTTTAATTTTTCTTTTTTTTGAGATAGGGTCTTGCTCTGTCACTCAGGCTAGAGTGCAGTGGCTTCATAGTTCACTGTAACTTCAAACTCCTGAGCTCAAGCAATCCTCCTGCCTCAGCCTCTTCAGTAGCTGGGGCTTCAGGCATGTGCCCCCATGCCCTGCTAATTTTTCTAGTTTTTTTTTCCTAGAGATGAGAGTCTCACTCTTGCTCAGGATGGTCTCAAACTCCTGCCCTCAAGAGATCCTCCTGCCTTGGCCTACGAAAGTGCTAGGATTACAGGCATGAGCCACCACACCTGGCTTCCTTTAATTTTTTTTTTTTTTTTTTTTGAGACAGAGTCTTGCTCTGTTGCCCGGGCTAGAGTGCCGTGGCATCAGCCTAGCTTACAGCAACCTCAAACTCCTGGGCTCAAGCGATCCTTCTGCCTCAGCCTCCCGAGTAGCTGGGACTACAGGCATGCGCCATCATGCCTGGCTAATTTTTTTTTTTTTATATATATATTTTTAGTTGTCCAGATCATTTCTTTCTATTTTTTTAGTAGAGACGGGGTCTCGCTCTTGCTCAGGCTGGTCTCGAATTCCTGACCTTGAGCGATCCACCCACCTCGGCCTCCCAGAGTGGTAGGATTACAGGCGTGAGCCACCGTGCCCGGCCCCTTTAATTTTTTAATGTAATAAATTATTCTAATAGATTTCTTAAAATTTGGAAATCTTGTTTTTCTGGGATAAACTTTACCTAATCATAGAATATAACTATTTCAACGCATTGGTAGATTTAATTTGTTAATATCTGGTTTGATTTTAATTTTTATCAATTATAGGTGTTCTGGTTTTCTTTACTGGAATACCTCTATCAGGTATTGGCATTAGTATTATGACAGAACTCTAAAATAAATTGGGGAGACTTCTGTTGTTATTCCTTAAATTTAGAGACACCTCATCTGCAAACCTTCTGAATCTGGTGCCATTTTTAATTGTATTTTTTCAAATTCTAGAGATGTTGGCCTGTTCTGGTGTTCTACTTATCATTTAGTCAACTTGGGGAATTTACATTTTGATAGAAAATTATTTTTTTCCTTTAGATTTTAAAGTTTCTTGGCATAAGAAAAGTGGTAGATGCTATTTGTCAGTGACTCATGATCATAGAAGACATTTTATGAGTGTAGAATGTTTCCATGTAGAAATCAGAATTTTAAAAAATATAAATTGGTTTATTTTACCCACCCACTAAGTCTTCATTGACTTTTGATTACACATAAAATGAAATCCAAACTCCTGACTATGGTCCTCGGGGCCTGTATGATGATCTGGCCTTTGCTCAGCAGTCCAACCTCATCTTGTGTAGCTCTGTGCCCTGCGACAGTCACAAGCGTCTTTTCTTTGTTCCACCAACACGGCAAGCTTTCAACCCCCTTATGACCTTTTTACTTGCTGTCCCTTTTCCTCTGATCATCAGGAGTAAATAGAATGCTTTGTTGGAGAATAACAGTAAGGACCATAATTTAGATAGGCCTTTTGAAGAGGTGATGTTTAAGTTGTCATCTGTAAGATGGGCAGAAGCCAACCATGTGAAGGTCATAGGAAGAGGAATCTTTCTAAATTATGATTCCCCATTGTTATTTTCTGGCAAAGCATGCTATTAATTTCCTTTACAGCACTTATCACAATATGTATGTATTAATAATTGTGTAAATAAGTAAACAAATATTAATACTTGTGTCCTCATTAAATGGTAAGCTCCATGAGGCCCTGGAATGAATTAAACATTGTATTTTTTATTTAAGGTGTATGATGTGATGAATAACTGAGCAATAATGGAGAGAGCCATGTAAATGCTTAATAACTTCTTATCTCATTATGTATATGGAGCTGTAATCCAGCCACTGGTGACAGGCCTGGAACAGCAGGTTTCACAGGATTTCATATAGTAGGCAGAAATGGGCCATGGATCCTTTCAGGGAACTGAAGAGACAGTGCAAACAGCAATGTCATGCTCCACTGGTTATATCTGGAAGTCCACTAAGAATTTGACATCCCCACACACAAATACATTTGTAAAGTCACACATCATAAAATTCTGCATTTTTTTGTATAATTATTTAACTTTTCATTTTGTTTCCCAATTAGACTGTGAGTTTCTTAAATGTAGAGATTCTCTGCTACACTTTTTTTGCTTTCTTCACAGTGCCCAGTACCAAGTCATAGTAGAAAGGACATTATATTTGAAGCCTGATAACCCACATTGAAAGTCAGTGCCACTTATTAGCTTTGGGCCTCAACTTGTTGTCTATTAAATGGGGATAATACTACTTTTATTCTATTAGGTTTTCTTAAGGAACAAATGAGATAACATTCATGAAATAGCTTGGAGAGGAATAAAATGTATAAACGTGAGTTACCATTATTATGTACTTCATGAACAATTATTGATTATTATTAGTTCAATTTAAACATTACCTGCATAATGAAAACATTTTACAATGTAGTGAAAATTACATATTTAGCCATGGGCTAAAATTTTATTTTCAGTTGTTTTAATCCTGAGACCAGCTATAAAATGCCACTCTTTCAGACCTTACTCAGTGGGAGAAATGCCTGGGCTCCTCCAGGGGGAATGAGGAGAAATTTCTTAGCCACTTGGGACATAGTTGTGGTCTGGGTTTTGTAGCTCCTTGGCAGGTAAATTGGGTTCAAATCCCAGTGTTGTTTATCTCCACTATTTCTGAACATAGTCATCACAATAGCCAGTTCAACATTTCAGAAAGTTACAGTAGTACAAGGCTTAATGTATCCATGGAGTTTCTGCCTAAAGAGGCATCCAACAATAACATTTTGTCTCAATGTAATAAAGAAAAACTTTACCTTTTCCATGGTAAGGAATGTGGTACTCAAAATACATTAGTTAATTAATTTCCTGTAAACTGGAAGTTAGGTCTAAAGGCTTGATAAGATTCTGGTTAAACTTGTTTCACAACAGTGTACAATAAGTGATGTTTTGCGTTCTGCATAGATTTATATCAGGAAGAACATAATATCAGATTGTCCTGCTATTAGTGATACTTAGCTTGATTATTTAGTTAAGGTACTGGATCTTGCCATTGTAAAGGCACATCTTTCTCTTTGCAATTAGCAAGTAATCTGTAGGACTGATGCATAAATATTTTGAAATGATTTAATGGAAGACATTGGTTCTTTCCAGAGACAGATGCTCTTTGCAATGGAATCATGTCCCTTTTAGGAACCTTTGATGATGAATCTCCACCTTAGGGTGGAAATGCATGAAGCTTGCAAGATTACTGACTTTTAATAATAGAAAATGTGACTCTGGTATACTGAAAGAGAATATTTAATAACTATTTTACATGAGACTGGCTTTATAATTTAATTCAACTGTATTAGTTAAGAAATATTCTAGGGAATACTTTGAGAGAGGAGAGAGTGGAAAAAACGTGAACCTCAAGATGTGATTCCTATAGCAGAAATCTTCTCTAGTCTTTCTCAGATAGTCACCTAAGTGGCAAAGGCCTAGTGAAAGAGGCTCCAGTTTGAAGACTGCTCATTGAGGGAACATAGTTTTATACAACATTTTCTAAAGGAGGGTTTAAAAAGCATAATGTAGATTTGAAGGTGACAAAAGCTGTCATCTTGTCTCTATCGAGTGTCAGAGTGCTCCATCTCTAGGGGTTAGTTTGGAACAGTTCCCAGCATTGTGACCACTCTTGAGAGAAGCTTGTTGTGATGCTGTGGAGTGAAGGAGGCGGTACCCTGGGACTTCCTCAGCCTGCTCCACAGATCCAGATCTCCAGGGTACTGCCGGACAGTTGAGTCAGAGGTGCAAGCCAGTTAGCTTGTTGCCAACACCATGCCCACAGCCAGTTTTGTAACTAAACAAAGTAGATGAATTGAGTAGTACAGGGTAGTTCCTTGGTTCAAATTGTCTCCCTCCTAGAAAGTGGCGTGACAGAGCAAGTACACCCCAGCTTTGAAGGAGGACAGATCTGGTTTAACTATTTACTAATCATATGATCTCGGGAAAATTATTATTATTCTTATTGTTTTAATGTTCATTCTGGGCCATTTATTGTTTTGTTTAAGTCTCACAACAATCATAGGAGATAGTTGCTATTGATTGCCCCTTTATTTATTTATTTAGAGATGGATCTTGGTGTCTTGCCCAGGCTGGAGTGCAGGGGCTATTCACAGGCCTGATCATAATGTACTACAGCCTCAAACTCCTGGCTCAAGTGATCTTCCCACCTCAGCCTCTCAAGTATCTGAGACTATGGGTGTGGGCCACTGTGCCAATTGAATATCCTCATTTTACGGATGAGGACACTGAGGCAAAGTATGTGTATGTGTTCTGTGGATCAGGTGTAGGACATGGCACAAGAAGCTGGTCTAGGGACCCCACTTAAAAGGGTTTCCTGACACAGGCAAGGAAATTTCACAGGAAGGAGGGTGGAGGTGAATAGTCAGAAGAAGAAAGGGTGAGGAAGCTGTACGCAGTCAGCCAGAAGAGAGAGGTTGATTGCTCCATGGAACAATGGAGTCTGGTGGCTGTTCTGACAGAGGAGAGGGGTCACCAAGGAAACAGCGAAAGTGCCCCATGAGGAAAAGGGACAGTTTTAAATGCACTAGGACTCAGCATCAACACTAGGCAATTTTGGTTCCTTTCACGGACCACCTTTTCTGCTCCTTACCAAACAATACCACCTTACTTTCTGTCCTACTCCAACTCTTGAGAGGGCAGAAACCACAGTAAGTAGCTGGTGGGGAGGATGAGAAGCAAAGGAAGGCACCCAGAGAAGGCAGCGACGGTGTCCCTCTTTCCCATTGCAGGCTTCCAGCCTGGAGCAGCCTGTGCTGGGGAGGGGAAGAAGCATTAACTCTAAATGAATCTTGGGGTTTTGACTTTTTACTATTATATGGGAAAGGATATTTAATTTATTGAAAGTAGTTGGCTTTTTGGATAAAAGTGAGAGCAAGACTTTTTTGTGTGTGGAATTTTTGTATTTTTGTTATCAGAGAGGGACTAGAAAGGTCAATAGACCTGCTCTAGATTCATCTAAAGGGTAGAGAAGAATCAGCCTCACAGAATAGGTTTGAACAAACAGTGGGAGAAAATGATAACATTGTGTTCTTTTTGTACTTTTTGGAATCCCCCTCTTGTAGCATAATACAAATTCTTCTTGGAGGAGTAGCAAATTGCACTGGTAGGCTTCAAAACTCCAGTATACCTAAGGAATATTTTCTTCAAAATCAATTTTACTCAAAAGAGTAAAGATTCAAATCAAGTAAAAGCAGACCCGTCTCTTCACCTGTCTGTGTCTTCACCATTACCACCCATTTCAACGAAAGCAGCACCGCCTGTATATGTTTTATGTCTTTAGCATTAAAGAGAAAAATTATTGATATGATGATGATACCTTAGCAAACCCATTTGTCTGAGATGTTATAATGGCTTCTGGGGCTTCTTAAACATGTCTCTAGGGAATTAGGGGACCAAGGTACCCACTACATTTCTTTGTGCCTGACTTCAGCCACCTTCTTTTCCTGGTGGGTAGATTAATACATGTTGAGTTCTCCAAGGCAGCCCATTTCACTCTTAGGCATAGCTGACTAGAAGAAAGTTCTTACTTAATGGAGCTAAATAACAAATAACCACCCCCCTCACCTTCTGGAAGAAGAAATCATGGGTTTTTGAAGTACAGCAGCCTTTTTCTTTTCCTTTTTGCCTAGTCATTCCCCTTGTGGTTTGAGCGAGGTAATATTTCATGCTTCTGGCCATTGGTTCTGCAGTTTTGAGAGTGGTCATGGTGTCAAGTATCGGGGACAGCAATGTAATACGTTCTAAGAGAGAGAGAGAGAGAGAGAGAGAGAGAGAGAGAGAGAGAGAGAAAGTGTTTTCACAGAATCAGAAAAATACCCTCAAATAAAATCTAGGAAATGAGGACCCTAGGTTTTCCTGCACTTCCCCTACCTCACCCCATATTAGAAGATATGATATAAAGTGAAGCAAGGCATCAAGGTGGGTTTGTTTCTTTTATTGAATGTATCAAGATGGAAAGCATTAAAAAATCATGGTCTGAACATTTTTTAGGTAAATAAATTCCTAATTCAGTTTAATCTCTGAAGCTTCTGTCTTTACAGATCTTTGTATTCTTTTACTATGACTAAAAGGTTCTTAGATTTCTGTTTAGGGATCCGAGTTGGGTTTGTTCTCAGCACATCATTTTTCTGAAAGGCCAAGTATGGCATTACTTCACCCTACAGTCCCTGCGGGGTCTGGGCAATGTTCTTGGAAACACAAGGATGATCTCACCCAGTTGGAAGGAGGGTCGCATGATAAAATAATGGTCCTTCTCCCACTTAGGCCACTGCACACTGCTAAAATATATTGCTTCTTGACCTTTTGGCTAAGATCTCATGTAGAACAACTAAAATATTAACTTCCTGTCAGCTTTACCACATCCAGGGCTATAATTTCCGACAGCTGTAAGAGATCTTGTGCTTTGTGGGGGCCCAGATGAGCTGTCTTTGTAGAGGTCCCTTTGTGATAGCTGAATTTGTCTAAAAAGCCTGGATCCTAGACTATCCAATTCAATAATCCACATAATGCTTGAATCATCATTGCAATGTTTGCTTGATTTTCCCCTGGCAGAGTTTGTCCAGCCTGGGCTTGAAAACCACCAGTGAAGGGGAGGGAACTCTGAAGCGGCCCATTCCATTTTTGGCTTATTATTTGTCTGAAGACGGAAAAGTTCTTCCTTGCTGAGCTCAAATCTGCTTCCCTGAAATTCGCAGTCATTAATCCTAGTTCTCCCCTCTGGGTCTATGCACAGTAAGTTGAATCCCTTTTTAGCCATTAGAAATTAGCTACTGTTTCTTCCCCAAATTTTGTCTTTAGGGTAAATAATCTAGTCCCTTGAACATGTTCTCTTGGGATTTGGATTTAGTTTCTTTTACCGAGCATATCCCAAATATATGCTAATACTTGTACCCAGAGCTGAATTCAGTACTGAGTTGTCTACCTTCTTGTTCTCAATATTATATATTTATTAGAGAACCATAAAGTGCCATTAGATTTCTTTTGGAATCATATCACACTGTTGACACATGTTGAATTTATTATTAATTAAAATTCCTAAGTCTCTTACATACTTACTGTTACCAAATTTGTGAGTTGATTTTTGAACCCATGTATAAGATTTTGTACTTACTCATTCTAAATTTCATTTGTTATATTTGTCCATTGTTTTGTCCTTTCATGAATCTTTCTGAATCTTGATTCTTTTATTGACAATATTTGCTGTCCCTAAAAAACAAACAAACAAACAAACAAAAAACAATATTTGCTGTCCCTTCTGGATTTTTATCATCTACAAATTTGATGACCCTATTTTCCACATTTCCATCTTACTCACTGATGTTAGAAGGGCAGAGCTACAGACAGAGGGCAATGGAAAATGGAAATTACAGCCCAATAATACAGTAACATCACTATTTAATAATAATGAGCCCTAGGTCTAACCAGTAGAACTAGCCCTTGGATAGTGAGCCTGGTGTGATGAGAGAAATTGATAGTGTCTCAGTAACCTTTATGTCTTATCATATGGCTTCTTAATTTAAAAAAGAAATAAGAAATTAAATGCAGTATTTAAAACAAAAGTAAGAAAATGAAAATGTGCATAAAATGTTTTTTAAAAGGATAGCCACGATTTTATTTGAGAATCTGGTCACTTCCCAAACCTCAATTGTTCTTTTTTTTAAAAAACAAAAACAAACAAACAAAAATACTTTTGAATAAACTTTTGAAGTTGAGTTTTTAGAAATGATCATTTTATTCATTTAATTGATGGGTAAAGATGTGGTTATGTTTAAACCACCCCATATGTAGGTTTTCAGCCCCCTCCCCTTAAAATTAACTGCCATAATTCTTAGCAATGACAAACACATGTATGTGAGAGATAGAAAAGAACTTAATTTCAGTTGGTATATTCTGATTGAATAAAGAGAAGAAGTAGGCTTCAGGAGATAAACTTGAAGGATGAGTTGAGTTTTCCAATTAGGAAAGGATCTAGCTTGATTCTTCACGTTAGAGATTTCCAGATAAGTCCAAGAGGAAAAAAGTTGAAGCTGAATTTCATAGGGAAATAATAATTCCCTTCTGATTAATGACTATCCATAGGCAGCATTGCCAGGACAGACAAATTGCAGCACTACATTCCAACTTTATAAAAACCCCCTTTCATCAATTGGATACTTAAACTTACTTTAAATTACTCTAATTAATGAGATACATGCCAGTATGCATGGTCAATAATGGGGTCATTGTACTTTATTTTCCTTTTGTTTATGCAGTGTCATAGTTACATTTTTTGGCTATGTTTTATGATGTTTTGACCTGGACTGCAAACAAATTCTGAATCCAACTGTTACAGGTTGTTTGTAAAGTAATTTTGGAGTGCAGTTTGTTATGATGTCCAATCCTCCTCTGCTACATGTATACACAAACACACAGACACACACACACCCCATCTCTCTCTCAAATAGTCACAGAATATATTTATTAGCCTTGTCTAGTACAAATATTGTAATTATAATTCATTTGTAGCTGAACATTGTTTTTGTGAAGCACCCATCTATTCTTAAAGATTTTTTACTTTTAAGGCTGACATTGTCAGTGTGGCATGTAGATGGGTCAAAATTATCCCTACCCCTATACACCTCTGCTTTAACCATAGTGAACTCTTTGCAGATCTCCAAATGTGCCATGATGCAGCCTTCTCCAAAGCTTTGCCTGTGCTCTTCCCTTTGACTGGAATGTCCTCTTTGTCTGGCTCAATAATTCTTACTTACCCTTCAAAGTGAGGCTGATGTGCTTTCCAGGATGTTTTTCCTGACTCCTACCTCTTATTCTAATGCCCTCGTGCTTATCATTTACAAATCATGTATCACAATACACTATAAATGTTAATTTACGTCTATGTCTTTTATTTAACATTGTATATCCATAACATGTTATTTATAATAGATGCTACTACTGTCTGAAACATAATAGGTGCTCAACCAATGTAATAAATTTTTTTTAAAGCAAGGGGCTTTCTTATTTTCCAGACCAGAATAGGTGTTTGTACTGTATATTCTCATAGAGCACTGAACTTTTCCTTTGTAGCATTTACCAGATTTGTAATTATGTACATGTGCAATGTTTGATGGCTGCTCCTCCCCCAGATTATAAGCTCTGTGAGGGCAGGCATGCTTTTCTTTCCATTGTTCCATTCCTATTGCCGGCACAGTGCCTAGCACAGGGTATATGCTCAGTAAGTATTTGTCGAATCAATGACGAATTGAATGAATGGACCTCTGTGTGAGAGAAATTAATGAGGAAAGTGGTATGCTTAGGTTTTAGTGTAATGGAAGTGATTGCAACGGAGTAGTGTTATAGATACAGAGTAAGAATTTAAGAGAGCTTCTTGAAAACCTATCTAGGATGCTAAAGGATATAATGGGCAGGAGGCAGCAGGGGTGAGGATGGAGCAGGGAAGGACAGGGCCCTGATAAAGGAAGAATAGTATGGGAAGAAGGGTTTATACCCTAAGCTGTGGCAGTGGGTCACGCGATGAAGGCCCTAGGGAAGTGGGAGGCAGACAGGATAGATGTGATTGTGGTTTAACTCCCCTTAGGGTTCCAAATAGGTCTTTGGCTTAAAGATTTTTTTGATGGTCTTAGCAACTCCCCTTCCAAAGGCAGTATGACACTGTAGAAAGAGTTTTGTCTTTGATATCACAAATCTGGTTTCAAAATGCAGCTATAACACTTACTAGATGTCTGACCTTGAGTATGGCATGGGACATATCACAGTTTTCTCATTTGTGAGGAGATAGTCACATTCATCTTGAAGAGTTGTGTGCAGTTAAATGAGATAATGTTCATTATGCATTTAACTCAGTATCTGGCCCGGAGCAATTACTCAACAAATGGTAGCAGTTATTAATATTAACCAGACTTAACCTTTATGAAACTTTTGAATGGCTCTGTTCTTGGCCCTAAATCATTCAATATTTTAAAACAACAGTTTGAAGCATTCTTATCAAATTTAAAGATGACACAAAACTGAAAAAAACAGCTAATATTTTGAGTGATGGGCTAAGAAGCCATAAAAATCTCAAAAACCTAGGAAGATAGGCTAAAACCAGCGTGATAAAATTAATAGGGATAAATTTAGATTCTTGCTTTTGTGATTAAAGCATCAGCTGAAACAAGAACAAGGGAGACTTCATTTAATAGTTTCTAAGAGAAAGACAAAGGCTAAGGGGTATTAGCTGACTGTCAGCTTAACATAAGCCAACAGGGTTAAGGCTGCCAAAAAGCTAATGTGATTTGAGGCCATGTGATGGAAATAGAGTGTCCAGAAGAAACGAGGTAATCATCCAAGTGTCCTTGTGCTGGTCAGACAACATCAAGGGAGTTGTGCTCAGTTCTTGGCCTGCAGTTTGAGAGACATAGATCTAGAAGAAGGTTAACAAGAGGGACAAAGTTCTGGATAACATGTCATATGAGCAATGGTCAAAGGCACCAGAAATGTTTAGTCTGGAAAAGAGGAGACTGGAGTGGTGTAGGTTGGGGGTTGGGGGTGGAAAGTGGGTGGTAATGGAGCATGCCACAACCTTTAGATATTTGAAGGGCTTTCATTTGGAAGAGGAATCAGACTTGTTCTGCAGTGTTTCAAACGATGGAAGAAAGATTATGACTGGAAATTGGAAGGAAGGAAAATTTCGGTCAATGTATATTAAAGCATGCTCATCATAGGTGTATCTGCTAGCATTTATAAACCCTCATTATATGCAAGGCTCTCTGCCAAGCTCTTCTTATATATTACTATCTTTACATCAAGTCTGTAAGGTGGGTATTATTATCCTAATTTTTTAGATGAAGAAACTGAGGCTTAGATTGAAGAAGTAAAGCTATGCGAGAGGTTAAATGGTGAAGCTGGGGCTCTAACTCAGGTCCTGTATGACTAGAAAGCCTGTGATTTTTAGCTCTATGGCATTTTTCGTATAGGGCTTCCTGGAACACAAGACTTTCAGTGCTAAAACCAGGACAACTCCTTACAAACCAGAATGGGTGGCCATCCTAATTTTATGGTGTGTTTCCCTGCACCCCCAAGATGGTAACCTTTGCTGCCCAGAAAGCTAGGATTATAGCTTAGTACCTGGCTTTGGCTCAAGTTTCAAAAGCACTTGTAGAAAATTTGAACTCTTTAAATATGGAAATGATCTGCCTTAACTGGCAATGAGCTCCTAATTCCTGGATGTAATAAAAAAGAAACAGGATGCCACCTCTCAGTATTGTGGAAGATGAAAATTCTTTAATTAGGCTCGTTGTCAGGGAAGACCATTTCTAGAGTCCTTTCTATCTATGTCATTCTGCAATACATACAGATATTGGTCCTTTCTTGGACCTTGAAGTGATCTTCCAGGCTCTTTATACAGAATTAAGAGCATACTTATAGTACTGGTTTGTGATGGTGTCCCAAGAAGCCTAGAACACAGACCCTTGGTCTCCCTTCTTGTGGTCATTATCCTCTGCTAAATGTAGCCAAAAGCATATGTACAAATGTTCTGAGATTTTTGCCCTCAGAATACCCATGCTTTGGATTTTCAACCCAAGGCTCTTCCAAGAAAGATTAAGCCAGTCATGATGGCACATGGCTGTAGTCCCAGCTACTTGGGAGGTTGAGGCAGTAGGATTGCTTGAGCCCAGCAATTCAAAGCTATAGTGCACCATAACTGTGCCTGTGAATAGTCACTGTACTCCAGGCTAGGCAACATAGTGAGACCCCATGTCAAAAAAAAAAAAAAAAAATCAAAGGAAGATTCAGACATCAATTCATTTATGTGTATATAGGTCATTGATATGTTTATTCATTTAAGAATCATGGCAAAAAGAGGAGAAACAAAACAGGTCTCTGTTCTTTGGAGTGCATTCATCAGTGAAATTTCATTTCATCCATCAATTGTCTTTAAAGGCCTCGTGACTGAGTGTCTTGGAGCCCATTAGTATTCTGAGAAAGATCTTTAAATTTTCTAGACCCTGGAAATTTGTCCTGTGAGTATCTGTGAAGTGTTGTCTTAGAAAAGTCTTTTCTCCACAGTGGAGTAAAACTGATGTAGAATAAGCAAAGTGGCCATGATAATACATTTACCCCATGTAAGCTAGGAATTTTTCTTAGTGATCCTCTGCTATCTAACTTGGAGAATCCCATGGGGCAGTGAGGCTGAGACTACATCTTCCATGGGAAGGCCTTTGTCACTTGGTGAGTCTCTATTGTCAGCTGAAAGAGATTCCCTCTTGTCTTTGGAAATAATGAAGCAGATGGCCAATGCAGGCAATTCTCAACTGGGAAAATTGAGAACAAAGTAAAGAGAGCAAACAAAGAAAGTAAAACAAAAAAAAAATATGATAACCTATAAAAGTCTACATTTTATACCTTCTATGTCCTTATTCTATGTGTATCTTCTCAATGAAGGGCCCAAACAACAAATATCAGTTATTTTTTATTTAAGTTTAACATGCTCATGTCTATTTTCTTCTATAGTTTTGCTCTTTATGTTTTCTTCACTAATAGCTATGATTATTAAAGAACCCATGTGTAGTCAAGCTCTGAGATCATGAGGTATTTATCATTCTGTGCCTGGCTTAGTTCGCTTAACATAATGTCTTCTAGGTTCATCCATATTGTCGCAAACAATAGGATTTTCTTCTTTTAAAAGGCTACATAGTATTCCATTATATACATATCTATATGTATACACACACATAACATACACACATATATTCACACACACACATACACACACACAATTTTCTTTATACAGTCTATCTGTTGATGGACACTTAGTTTGATTTCATATCTTGGATATTATAAATGATGCTGCAACATGGGTGTGCAGATATTTCTTCAGGATACTGATTTCATTTTGTTTGGGTATATACCTGGTTGGGATTTCTGGATCATGTGGTAATTCTATTTTTAATTTTTTGAGGAACCACCATGTTTTTTCCATAATGGCTGTACTAATTCACATTCCCACCAACAGTGTGCAAGAGTTCCTTTTTCTCCACATCCTCATCAACAATTTTTATCTTTTGTCTTTTTGGTAATAACAATTCAAACAGGTGTGAGGTGATATTTCATTGTTGTTTTAATTTGCATTTCCTTGATGATTAATGATATCGAGCATTTTTTCCATATACCTGTTGGCCATCTGAATGTCTTCTTTTGAGAAATGTCTGTTCACATACTTTGCCCATTTTTTAATTGGATTATTTGTTTTCTTGCTATTGAGTTGTTTAAGCTCCTTATGTATTTTTGATATTAACCCCTTTTTAGATGTATGGTTTTCAAGCATTTTCTTCCATTCTGTAGGTTGTCTCTTCAGTTTGTTAATTGTTTCCTTTGCTGTGCAGAAGCTTTGCAGTTTCATATAATTTCATTGGACCATTTTTGCTTTTGGTGCCTGTACTTTTGGGTTTATAGCCAAAAAAATCATTGCCTAGATCAATGTCATAGAACTTGTTCCCCTATGTTTTCTCCTAGTAGTTTCAGTTTCAGGTCATACATTTAAGTCTTTAATCTATTTTGAGTTTGTATATAGTGTGAGATAAGGGTCGAATTTCATTCTTTTGCATGTGGATATCCAGTTTTCCCAACACCCGAATAGCCTGAATAGCCGGAATTGCCCGAATAGCCAAAGCAACCTTAAGCAAAAGGAACAAATCTGGAGGCATCACTTTACCAGACTTTAAGCTATACTACAAGGCTATAGTAACCAAAACATCATGGTACTAGCACCAAAAATAGAGACCTAGACCAATGGAACAGAGCAGAGAACCCAGATATAAAACCATCCACATATTGCCATCTGATCTTTGACAATGTAGACAGAAATATACATTGGGGAAAAGAATCCTTATTCAATAAATGGTGCTGGGAAAATTGGATAACTGCTGTAGAAGATTGAAACAGGATCCATATCTCTCATCATTCACAAAAATTAATTCAAGATGGGCAACAGACTTAAATCTAAGACATGAAACCATAAGAATTCTAGAAGGAAATGTTGGAAAAATTCTTCTAGATATTGGCCTGGGCAAAGAATTTATGAAGAAGACCCCAAGGGCAATCACAGCAACAAAACAAAAATAAATAAATGGGACTTGATTAAATTAAAAAGCTTCTGCACAGTCAAGGAACCAATCAACAGAGCAAACAGATAACCTATAGAATGGGAGAGAATATTCGCGTGTTAGCTATACATCCAATAAAGGGCTAATAACCAGAATCTACAAAGAACTTAAGCAAATGAACAAGAAAACATCAAACAACCTCATTAAAAAGTGGGCAAAAGACATAAACAGAAGCTTTTCAAAAGAAGATAGACTAATGGTCAATAAACATGAAAAAATGCTCGACATCACTTAATCATCAGAGAAATGCAAATCAAAACCACAATGAGATATCACCTAACTCCAGTGAGAATGGCTTTTATCAATATTAATGCTTCTAATTCATGAACATGGGATACTTTTCCTTTTATTTATGTCTTCTTCAATTTCTTTCATCAGTGTTTTGTAGTTTTCAGAGTATAACTTTTTCACCTCATTGATTAAATTTACTCCTAAGTGTTTTATTTTTTTTTTTTTAGCTATTGTAAATGAGACTAATTTTGTGGTATGTTCTTTTGGATAGTTTGTTGTTAGTGTATAGAAATGCTATTGACTTTTGCATGCTGATTTTGCATCCTGCTACTTTAGTGAATTAATTTATCAGTTCTAACAATTTTATTTTAGTGGAGTCTTTAGGTTTTCTCTTTATAAGATCATGTCTGCAGACAAGGACAATTTGATTTCTTCCTTTCCGATTTGAATGATTTTTATTTCTTTCTCTTGTCTGATTGCTCTGGCTAGGACTTTCAGTATTATGTTGAACAGAAGAGGCAAGAATTGGCATCCTTGCTTCTGATCTTTGAGGAAAAGCTTTCAACTTTCCACCATTGAGTATAATGTTAGCTGCGAGTTTGTAATATATGGTGTTTATTGTGTTGAGGTACATTCCTTCTGTACCTAATTTGTTGAGAATTTTTATCATGAAAGAATGTTCAATTTTGTCAAATGCTTTTTCTGCATCTATTGATATGATTGTATGGTTTTTGTTCTTCATTCTGTTAGTGTGGTGTATCGCATTTATAGATTTGCGTAAATCGAACTATCTTTCCATCCCTGGGATAAATCCCATTTGATCATTAATAATCCTTTTAGTTTGCTGTTGAATTTAGTTCTCTAGTATTTTGTTGAGGATTTTTCCATCTATGTTCATCAGGGATGTTGGCCAGTAATTTTCTTTTCTTGTAGTGATCTTGTCTAGCTTTGGTATCAGAGCAATGCTGGCAATATAAAATGAATTTGGAGGCATAAAATTCTTCTTCAAATTTTAGAGGCATTTGAGAAGGATTGGTATGAATTCTTTAAATGTTTGGTAGAATTTAGCAGTGAAGCCATTAGGTTCTGGGCTCTTTCATGGGAGACATTTTATTACTGATTCAATCTCTTTATTTGTTATTGATCCGTTCAGATTTTCTGTTTCTTCATGATTCAGTCTTAATAGGTTTATGTGTCTAGGAATGTATCCATTTCTTCCAAGTTGTCCAATTTGTTGGTGTATAATTGTTCATAGCAGTCTTTCTGATTCTTTATATTTTTATGGTATCAGTTGTAATATATCCTCTTATTTCTGATTTTGAGTCTTCTTTTTTCTCTGTCTAGCTAAAGGTATGTTAATTTTGTTTATCTTTTCAAAAAACCAACTCTCTTAATTAGGTTGATTTTTTTTGTACTATTTTTCTTATCTCTATTTCATTTATTTCTACTCTGATCTTTATTATTTCCTTCCTTTTGTTAACTCTGGGCTTACTTTGTCCTTCTTTATCTTGAGGTGTAATGTTAAATTGTTTATTTGAGCTCAAGAAAGAGCTCAAAGAAGAAACTTTTTGACATAGGCCTTTTTATTGCTATAAACTTCTCTCTTAGAATGCTTTTGCTGCATACCATAAGTTTTGCTCTGTTCTGTTTCCATTTTCATTTGTTTCAAGATATTTTTAAATTTCCCTTTTAATTTCTTCTTTGGTCCATTGATTATTCAGGAACATTTTGTTTAATTTCCATGTATTTGTGAATTTTCTGAAATTCTTCTGTTGTTGATTTCTAGTTTCATACCATTCTGTTTGGAAAAGATACTTGATATAGTTTCAGTTTTCTTGAATTTGTTAAGTTTTGTTTTGTGGTTTAACATATGATCTGTCATGGAAAATGTTCTGTGTACACTTGAAAAGAATATACATTCTGCTGCTGGATGGAATAGTCTATATATGTCTGTTAGGCCCTTTTGGTCTAAACATAGTTTAAGTTCAATGTTTCCTTATTTTCTATCTTGGTGATATGTCCATCATCAAGAAGTCTTCTGCTGTTATTGTGTTGTAATCTATCTCCCCCTTCAGATCTATTAATATTGGCTTTATATATTTAGGTGCGCTTGTGTTGGTTGCATATATATTTATAATTGTTAATCCTGTTGACAAATTGACCCCTCTTTCATTATATAATATAATGATGTTCTCTATCTTATTATATGGTTTTTGATTTAAAGTCTATTTTATCTGATATATGTATAGATATTCCTGCTATCTTTTGGTTTCTGTTTATATGAAACCCAAAAGATATGGACTATCTTTTTTCATTCTTTTACTTTTAATCTATGCACATCCTTAGAGGTGAGATGATTCTCTTGTAGGCAGCATATAGTTGGGTCTTTTTTTTTTTTTATATCCATTCAGCCACGCTATGTCTTTTGATTATAGAATAAGATCTGGGATTTGAACCTAGTTTTATGAAAGTCTGTTTTCTTGTCACTATGCTAGTCTGCTTTAATCTGATCTGAATCTGTCCTTTTTCTCAAAGCATACCTGAAATATGAAATAGTTGTTTCAGGACTTCCATCCTCTTATACTTGTGGCCCTTATTCTGTTCTTGAGACATCTTTTCCACAACTTACTTTCCTGAGATACTCTAATCCTTAAGTCTCATTAAGGATCAGTGCCTGGATCCTTAATGCCTTAAGGCATTTGAACTGCTCCTTATCTATTGCCTCCCAACCAGAATCATCACCTGGCTTCTCCTAACGAAATATCTTCATTGGCTCTAAGTCCACTTTTCATGCATTTCTCACTGAACATTCACACCCATTGACTTGACTATAATGTTATTTAATATAAGGAATATATTTTAATATCATATCTCTCTGTTGATAATACTGTTGTTCTAACTTCATTTCTAAACTCCTGGAAAATCAAATCTCTTTACCTGGAGTTATGCTGTATGGACACAGTGGGAAGTGGGCAGGGGACATGGACTATCTGCATTCCTTGTGTTTCTATAAAAGGGGGCCATTTGCTAAGACATCTGCCCACTCAGCATTTCTGGGGAGGAAGAGTCCAACCCCTCCCCAAAATTCTTCCCTTTTTCCTTTGGCAGGAGAGTGACACCTTTTTGGCCTTTTCCCATGTGTAAATCGATAAGGTTACTTTGCCACAAAAAGTTAAACAGTCAGACAAGTGCATGTTCTGATTTTCCTTGTCTTTTCCTCAGGTTGGATAGTAGTGGTGGTAGTGGGCTTCTGATGAGTTAAGGTCACTTGGAATTTGTACCATTAATCATTTTGGACCTTGGGAGAAGACCACTATCTAGGAGGTCAACTTCCTGCTGTATCTGGTGAGGAAGGCCTCAGGGTTGGCCCTAAAAGACTGACAACCATTAATTATCCTCCCTCCCTCATAACTCCTGGGTTTTCAAGTATTCCCTCTGGAGTTATTACTCTCCCTTCACTACCATATAATCTGTGTCTCCCGTTCTAGTAGTGCTAACTTCACTTTTTCCCTGATCATCTACTCACAACCAAACCTTTCATTTGGAGTGGTCAGGTACAAGAGGGACAGGGCATTTTCATAAAATTTACAAAGACCCATTTTTTATCTTCCCCGCTTGGTTGATGTGGGCCACTTGTGAAGGGATTGGTGAGCAGTGTACTAAACAAAGAGGCCATCCTACATTCAACCTGCATCTTTTTGATTTAGAATTATGTCAGTCCAATAAGATAATCCAGTAGGCTTAACCAGAATTAAGTTTGAATTCCTTTCAGCCAGACTGCCACCCAGGGCTATATCAAGCAGGCTGCCCAGAATGGTCAGGAGAAAATTCCAAATTTTCAAAATAGCCTATATAACACACCCATTCTTTTTCTTCTTGATCATTAACCAGGAGACCAGAGAAAGGAGATGAGCCTATTTGAGGGATGACTGCTTTCAGTGACCAAAAGAGAAGGCAAAGGATGTAGAGTCAGAAATAGTTTTGAGTTGATTTTTTAGAAGTCCATTCCATCTCTCAATGATGAAAGGGGTGTGAAATGTTCATTGAATACCTTGACTACTAGCCCATTGTTGGGTGTCTTTGTGACAAAAGGCACATTGTTGTCAGACTGTAAATGGTCTGGAAAGTTGGAAACATGATATAGCTTAGTAACAAGGGCCACAGTGTGTGGCTGGGTTCACCTTATTGAACTAAAACAGTAAAACTGTACCCTGAATAAGCGTAAACAACATTGAGACTCCTCCGGTAACACAAAAGAGGCTCAAAGGTCTGATGTAGTCCATTTGCCAGGAGTGCATGGGGGCAAAACCTCCTACATTGTGGCTTCCTTCACCGTAAGACAAATGGGCTAGTTTTTGGCATGAGTCACAAGTTCGGTAGGCAATGATAGCTTTACTTTGTGTCTAATTTATAATGGTTATGCATTGTCATGTTACATGCAATGATGGATCTAGGTGACAATGATGTACATCTGGGTGGTGCAGGCTTGATTCTAGACAGTATTATCAGATAATTGGTCCTTATCATGGTGAACCATATCCGTGACCACATATGTGTCTGTCTGATTGACAGTCACGTTTGTTTCAACAGTTCACAACCCCAAAGAGTATTGTCTTTAATCTGTAATCTTCCTTTCTTTCCTTCTTTTTCTTTCTTTCTTTACTTCTTTGTCTCTTTCTTTCTTCTTTCTTCCTCCCTCCGTCCTTCCCTCCTTCCTTCACTCCCTTCCTTCCTTCCTTTTCTTCTTTCTTTCCTTTGACAGGTCATACTCTGTCACCCAGCCTGGAGTACAGTGGCACAATCATAGTTCACTGTAGCCTCAAACTCCTGGGCTCAAGCAATCCTGCTGCCTCAGTCTCCCAAGTAGCTAGGACTACAGGTGTGTGCCACCATACCTGGCTAATTTTTAAAAATTTTTTGTAGCGATGGGGTCTTGGTATGTTTCCCAGGATGGTCTCAAACTCCTGGCCTCAAGTGATCCTCCTGCCTTGGCCTCCCAAAGTGCTGGGATCACAGGCATGAGCCACCGCAACTGGCCTAATCTGTGATCTTTCTTCCAAGTGGCAGATCAGGTGGCTAAGCCATTGGCAACAATCTAAGAGTCACTAAAAATATAAAATACCTGGTCTGTGGGAGTATTGTGTAAGGTAAGTGTTATGTCTTTCGATTCAGCCTCTGTGCTGATTGGCTCTTGCTATAGACATTCTTTCAGAGTTGTCATTGGGACTGGAAGGCTGCTGCTTTCCGGTGGATACATCAGGTTTCAATTTAGCTGAATCATCAATTTAGCTGAATTAGTCTCAGGCATTTAGGGGAAACTCTGTGAGGCAAGGGTCCTTACTGAGCCAACACTTTGCTTCAGGTGGCAGAGTTGGGGGCAAGGTTTCCCCCAAAGAGAAGCAGCCACATATTTGCATAATGCTGAAATGTTGCTAGGGTCAGGCTAACTATGCTTTTGAATATACCATTTATACTTAGCTGGTGAGATCTGTTGTGCCCTTCTCAACTTATTAGCCCTCAAGTCCTAGTTTACTCATCCACAAATGGGGATGCCAGGCTGGAGAGTTACAAGATTCTGTGGGTCAGCTGTTCTGTTTTGTTTTATTGATATAAATATTTGTACCTATTTATGGGGTACATGTGATGTTTTGTTACATGCATAGACCGTATAATGGTTAAGTCATGATATTTGGGGTATTTATCACCTTAAATTCCTGTACCACCCAGATGGACATTATAATTTCAATGTGTTGAGAATATTTCAAGTTCCCTCTTCTAGCCATTTGGAAATATATAATACATCGTTGTTAACTGTATCACACCACTCTGCTATGGAATGTTAGAACTTATTTCTTCTACCTGACTATATGTTTGTACCCATTAACCAGCCTCTCCTTATCCTCATCCCCCACTCTTCCCAGTGTCTGGTACCTATCATTCTACTCTCTACCTCTATGAGAGCAATGTTTTTAGTTCCCACATATGAGTGAGAACATTGAATATTTGTCTTTCTGTGCCTGGCTTATTTCACTTAACATAATGACCTTCAGTTCCATCCATGTTGCTGCAAATGTCATGATTTCATTCTTTTCTATGGCCAAATAGTATTCCATTGTGTATATATACTGCATTTTTTTATGCATTCATCCATCGATTCCATATCTTTGCTATTGTGAGTAGTGCTGCAATGAACATGGGAGTGCAGGTATCCCTTTGATACACCGATTTCTTTTTCCTTTGGATAAATACCCAATAGTGGAATTGCTGGATCGCGTAGTAGTTCTATGTTTAGTTTTTTGAGAAATTTCCATACTGTTTTCCATAATGGCTGTGTTAATTTACATTCCCACAACAGTGTATAAGAGTTTCCTTTTTTCCCACATCTTTGCCAGCATCTAAGGTTTTTTTGTTTTTGTTTTTTTTTGTCTTTTTAATAATAGCCTAATAGCCATTCTAACTGGGGTAAGATGATATCTCACTGTGGTTTTTGATTTGCATTGCATTTCTCTGAGGATTAGTGATGTGAGCATTTTTTCATATACCTGTTGGTCATTTGTGTGTTTTCTTTGGAGAACTTTCTATTCATGTCTTTTGCCCACTTTTTAATGGGATTATTTATTTGTTTATTGTTGAGTTGTTTGAATTCCTCATAAATTCTGGGTGTTAGTCCCTTGTTGGATGAATAGTTTGAAAATATTTTCTCCCATTCAACAAGTTGTCTCTTCATTCTATTGATTGTTTCCTTTGCTGTGCAGAAGGTTTTTAGTTTAATATAATCCCATTTGTCTATTTTTGTTTTTGTTGCCTATGCTTTTGAGGTCTTAGCCATAAAATCTTTGTCCAGACCAATGTCTTGAAGTGTTTCCCTATGTTTTCTTCTGGTAGTTTTATAGTTTCAGGTCTTAATTTAAGTCTTTCCTCCACCTTGAGTTGGTCTTTTGTATATGGTGAGTGATAGGGGTCCAGTTTCATTCTTCTGTGTATGGATATCCAGTTTTCTCAGCACCATTTATTAAAGAGGGTATCCTTTCCCCACGCAAGTTCTTGGCACCTTTGTCAAAAATCAGTTGGCTGTAAATTTGTGGATTTATTTCTGGGATCTTAATTCTGTTCCATTGGCCTATGTGTCTGTTTTTACATAAATACCATGCTGTTTTGGCTACTATAATCTTGAAATATATTTTGAAGTCAGATGGTATAATGCCTCTAGCTTTATTCTTTTTGCTTTGGATTGCTTTGGATAATCAGTTTCTTTTTTAGTTCCATATGAATTTTAGGACTTTTTCTATTTCTGTGAAAAATGATATTGGTACTTTGATAAGGATTGCAGTGAGTCTGTAGAATGCTTTGGTCATTTTAATGATATTAATTCTTCCAATCCACGAGCATGGGATGACTTTGGTATTAAACTGATTATTGATGTAGTTAGATTAATATCTGCCATATTTTTACTGTTTCCATTTGTCACCTCTGCTCTTTATTTCTATTTTTTCTTTCTTTTTCTGCCTTTTGTGGTTTTAATTGAGCATTTTATATGATTTCATTCTCTCTCCTTTATTAGTATATCAGTTATACTTCTTTTTTGGTTGTCTTTTTACTTTCATTAGTGGTTGCCCTAGAATTTGCAAAATACATTTACAACCAATCCAGGTCCATTTTCAAATACCACTATACTGCTTCATGGTAATGTGAGTACCTTATAAAAACAAAATACAGGTAATCCTAATTCCTCCCTCCTATCCCTTGTATCATTGCTGTGAGTCATTTTGCTTAGACATAAGCATACATATATAAACATAAAATCAAAAACATTGTTGCTAATATTATTTTGAAAAAACTTATCTATTAGATCAATTAAGAATAAGAGAACTAAAAGTTTTTATTTTACCTTCATTTATTCTTTCTCAGATGCCTTTCCTTTATATAGATCTGAGTTTCTAACTTTTTTCATTTTCCTTCTCTCTAAAGACTTTCTGTTAAAATTTCTTGCAAGGCAGGTCTACTGGCAACAAATTCCCTTAATTTTTGTTGGTTTGAGAAAGTAAGTGGAATGTAATGGTTATCTTTGCTCCTTTATAGGTAAAGTATTTTCTTCTTCTGGCTTCTTTTAGGAATTTTTCTTTACCTTTGATTTTCTATGGTTTGAAAATGATATGCCTAGGTGTAGTTTTTTTTGGAATTTATTTTGCTCAGTGTTCTCTGAGCTTTCTGGATCTGTGGTTTGTTGTCTGACATTACTTTGAGGAAATTCTCAGTCATTATGTTTCAAATACATTCAGCCCTCTGTATTTGTGAGTTTTGTATTTGTAGATTCAACTAATTATGGATCTAAAATATGTGGGGAAAACTGGATGTTTGTATCTGTATGGAACATGTATACTTTTTTCCTTGTCATTGTTCCTTAAACAATATAATAACTATTGATGTAACATTTACATTGTGTTAGGTATTATAAGCGATCTAGAGATGATTTAAAGTATACAAGAAGATATGTGTAGGTTACATGCAAAAACACTACATCATTTTATTATATTTTTTATTTTTTATTTTTTATTTCAGCATATTATGGGGGTACAGATGTTTAGGTTACGTATGTTGCCCTTGCCCGCCCCTCCCCCCCAAGTCTGAGTTTCAAGCGTGTCCATCCCTTGGATACACTACATCATTTTATATAAGGGGCTTGAGCATCTGTAGATTCTGGTATCTGTTGGATGGAGGATCCTTAAACAAATCCCTCACAGATACTGAAGGAGTACTGTATTTCTTCGGTTCCTTTTTTTTTTTTTATCTCCTTCTGAAATTCCCACTGTGTGTATACCTTACCTTTTATAGTTGTCTAACAGTTTTTGGTTCTTCTGTTGTTTCTTTTAGTCTTTTTACTCTTTGCTTTTCAGTTTTGGTGATTCCTATTGATACATACCCAAGCTCAGAAATTTTTTGTTTCCTCAGCTGTGTCCAGCCTACCAATAAGCCCATCAAAGGAACTCTTCATTTCTGTTTCAGTGTTTTTAATCCCTAGCATTTCCCTCTCTCTGCTTACATTACCTATCTGTTCTTGCATGCTATCTACTTTATCTATTAAGCCCTTAGTATCTTAGTCATAGTTATTTTAAATTTGGATTTAATAATTTCGACTTCCCTACTATATCTGAGTCTGATTCTGGTGCTTTCTCTTTCTCTTCAAACTATGTGTTTTTCCTTGTAGTATGCCTTGTAATTTTTTTTCTTAATTGTCAGACATGCTATTTCAGATGTACTATGTAAAAGAAACTGCTGTAAATAGGTCTTTAATATATGGTGGTAAGATGTGGGGAGAGTGGAAGGGTTCTAAGGTCCTATGAGTAAGTCTCAGTTTTTTAGTGAGCCTATACTTCTGGATTGTGAACTTCACACGTTTCTTAGTCCCCACTGCCCCACAGATGACTACGGTGGACTGGAGTTGGGTATTGCCCTTCCTACAATAGAAAGCAAGAGTTAGCTGGAGTTGGACACTTCCCTTCCCCCAGATTAGTTAGGCTCTGATAAAACACCAGCAGGTTAGGCTTTTGTTAACTGTTATAGTTTTTCCTGAGGGTAGACCTTGTTAAGTAGAACTGAATGCTCTGATATCTTTAAAAATAGTTACTTTCCCACTTCCCCTGCCAGAAGCATGAGGGGATTTTTCTCCAATATTCACTGTCAGAACCTAGTCAATCTTCTGGAGGTAAAACTCACAAAAGCGTGGGGGCCCTGATGACTGGTCCCCCTGGAGTTTTATCTCTTAGACTTGTCTGCTCTGAGCCTCCAGCAATTTTTAGGTTATAGTTCAGGTTTCCCTACCTTGGCACTACTTCCTGCAGAGGTTTTTGTTTGTGGGTTTCTGCTTTGGCAAGCAGCAGTTCTCTGCATTTGCCTACTTGTCTTTCCAGTTTGGGGGACAGTGGTTTGCCCTGTGATGCTACCTCTCTGATGGGTTTAAGAAAAGTTGTTGATTTTTTAACTTGTTCGATTTTTCACTTGTTGTTAGGATGGAATAGCAACTTTCAGCTTTTTACATGCCAGATTGGAAACCCGGAGTCCCCTAATAATTCTTTTTTTTTTTAATTCCCAGACTTAGACTACTACCTTTATATAATCTAAATAGAATAGTTTCTTATGACCTTCGAGGAAGTTATCTCTGGAATCAGTTGCAAGTTTATGTTATACAAATGTATGCAGAATATTTGATCATCTTTGAATTTTTACTCTTCCTCTTTCCTATAATATCAGGCATACCATGCTATCATTTCTCCCTATGTAGTGTCCATCGCATTTTTGCTTTCCTTTTCATATCCATTTGTCTGCTTTATTCAGACTCTAGTCTCTTACAGAAGAAAGTTGAAACTTCTGAACCCAGCATTCAAGGCACTCTGGGTTGGCCCCTGTGTCACTTACTAAGCTGTTATCTCCCAATTCAACCCCCACGCTATACTCCATTCTGTGAGGCTGGGCTGTGACTCTGCAGGCTACATTTCTGCTTTGCCAGTTGGATCCCTGTTAGCTCTGCTACTTGGGGTGCTGGAGGGAGATTGGAGATCTGGAGGGGGAGACAGGACTTGGTGCTTCCTCTTTTGCTTCCTGTCTGCTTGTGGTTCTCCTGAGTGTAACTCTATCCTCATTTCTTCATCCTGGCAGCTGCAGTTACTTCCTATAGTAGCAGCTGAATCCAATTTACCATTGTTCCCGCACTTGCAGAACCAGTCTCACTGGACCTTCTCAAAAACCCCAGCCCCTTCTCAGTGGTTTGGGTTCCAGTACATGGGCTATTCAATTTTATGCATTTTTTTAAAGAGAAAGGATCTCCCTATGTTGCCCAAGCTGGACTAGAACTCCTGGGCTCAAAGAATCCTCTCACCTCAGCGTCCCGAATAGCTGGGACTACATTGTGTGCCAATGTGCCCAGCTTAAATTTCATTAAATTTTAATAATCCCTCTTCCTTATGTACCGCAGCCATGGATAGCTGTTTCCTGCAGTTGCTGCCTCCATGATACCTTAGAGTTTTCTTTTTGCCCTTTCAGGTACTTAGTTAACAACTTTATACTTAGTTAACAATTATTATATTAAATTCTCTCTGTTGTAATAATTGGTATGGTTTCTGTTTCCTGATTAGGCCCTCACTGATACAGGCACCAAACCACTACCAAACTACTACAACTGCAAACTCTGTTTCCCAAACCAGATCCTCTGTTTCAATGAGAAAAATCTATTCTTTTCATGGACCCCACAATGAGCTTTTCCCTTTCCCAATTTTGAAAGCTTGCTTATATCAGCCCCTATCTGCAAAAGCTATCCAACTTTTGCCAATCTGAATCCTGTCTTCCACAGCCCAGGTAAAACCCCTAGGCTTTTCTGAAGTTGTCCCTGACCATTCCCAGTACAATTATTTCTCCCTTGTCCACATGACTCATTTGACACTTGGTTCCATACAGATAGCTTTCCCCATGCCCACTCACTCATTAATTTATATTAGTATAATAGATATGCTTTGTTCCATTGGTTATTTTGTAAATCAGTTGTTTAGAATGCCAAGTGCATTTTCTCATAGGAATATGTTACATGTGGTGGTTAAGGCAATGATAAAATAGTACATAGATTTCCAGGCTGTTCCATATGAGCCTATTTAACTCACAGTAGAACTGAATTGTAAAGATTCAGGAGTGAAACCTAACAATAATATGTGACTTTTTTGTGGGTTGGGGGAGGGGTGGAGAATTCAACACAGGGTCTCATCTCATTTTGGTGTCCTGCTCATGAGAATAGGGCATCCTTGGTTCTAGCGAGGGCTCAGCAGTGGCAGCTCTCACCAGCTCTGCTTGGGGAGGGGGAGTTGACTGGGGCTGCTTGGATGCTCATTTGTTTGCGTGTGGGAGTATTAATGTCAGGGACTGTCTGGACCACCTAGAGGTTAGCACCTTTCTATGTGATATTCCTTTTCCTAATCCTCCTGGAAGGGCAGCACTGTTCCTTGTATTTTAGTTCTTACATAGTGGTTAGCAAAGCGCCCTGAGCATAATAGGCCTTGTTTTCCCAAAATATGCCTCCTGGTATTGCATAGCCATTTCCTCTCTCTACAACTTATTTTCCTCAGTTACTTAAAAAAATTTCTCCTCTGTTTTCATTTTGTTTTCCTTCAGGATATAGCAGTAGAGGTATCTGAAAGGAGGACCCAGTACCCAGGGAAGAATAGTCTGCCTACTGAACAGGCAGACAAACCCATTTTCTCTACAGGTGACATCATTAACATTGGGGTTTGAATGAATACTTCAAAAAATCCCCAAAACTTCCCTAAGTGGAAGAAGAGAAAGAGGACTGGAGTTGCTCTCATCTGGAATGTCCTTAGAAACTGATACCTACTGGCCAACTTCATGGTATAATAGAAGTGCAATGGCCTAGGGATCAGTCAGACCTGCATTCAAAATGCAGTTCTGTAACTCTCCAACATGAAACATTAGGTAAGTTACCTAATCATTTGAATTTCAGTTTCATCACTTATAACATGGTGACAATAATATTAATTCATACATTTATTTTGAGGGAAAATGTAACATGTAAGATGTCTGGTATATAGTCTGGCATATAGTAGATATTTTAGGTATTCAATAAATATTAGTTCCTTTTCCCTTTCTTTAGTACCTTGAGTTTAAAAAGACATATCCATAGGTACTGTGAACTGTGAGCCATGGCCTGAAAAGTAGACACAAACATGAGGCTTTGAGGATATACCTGCTGTGTTGTTTCTATTCGTTGTTCCTCTACCCACCATTTTTTTTTTTTTCAGAATTCAAAACTTTAATAATAACTCATAAGGAAGCTGCAATTCATACAAAAAGAGAAAAGCTATATTGCTAATTTTATCTGTAGATATACTAAATATATATTTTAAATAGTCTAAAATAATCCTTATCTGAAATAACATTTGCCAAATAACAAGAATGCAATAATTTTTGGATGAAAAAATGATCTTTGTCTTCCTTCCTAAGTACAATGCTCATTTAAATACATTTACCTGAAACTGGCTCTTAAATTGTTTTTTCAAAATTAAAGTTAGCGTTACCGAATAAATCAGCTTTTAATCATAACATATTATTTTATCCCGCAAAAGAAGATAATATTTATAAGGTCACTTTGATATGATAGGAAAAAAATATATATATTTAAAACCCTTCCTGTTTTTTTCTCTAAATTATACAAGATCTTAGGGTTTTATTTTTTCATTTTTAAATTTAATTGATATATTTAAATTGACAAGATAAAATTATATATATTTATGGTGTACAACATGATGTTTGATATATGTATACATTGTGGAATGGCTAAATCAAGGTATTTAACATAGCACTTAAAATCTATTCTCTTAGCAATTTTCATATATTTAAGTGTTATTAACTATAGTTACTATGCTGCACAATAGATCTCTTGAACTTATTCCTCCTATCTAACTGAAATTCTGTATCCTTTGACCATCTGCCCTCACACTCCACCCCTACCCCAGCCTCCTGTAACCACCATTCTACTCTCTATTTCTATGAGCTCACCTTTTTTAGATTCCACATATAAGTGAGATCATGTGCTATTTGTTTTTCTGTGCCTGGATTATTTCACTTAATATAATGCCCTCCAGGTTCATCTATGTTGTCACAAATGACAGCATTTTTTTCTCTTTGAAAGCTAAATAGTATTCCATTGTGTATATATTCCACATATTCTTATTTATTCATCAGTTGATGGACACTTAAGTTGATTCCATATCTTGGCTATTGTGAATAATCCTGCAATAAATATGAGAAGTGTAGATATCTCTTTGATATACTGATTTCATTTCCTTTGGATATATACCCACTAGTGAGATTGCTGGATCATATGGTAGTTCTATTTTTAATTTTTTTGGAACCTACATACTGTTCTCTATAATGGCTGTACTAATTTACATCCCATCGACAGTGTACAAGGGTTCCCATTTCTCCACATCCTAGCCTACACTTGTTATCTTTCTTAAGGCTTTCAATTCAGTGAATTTTTAAATGATACAGACGCCTACTATGATTGCTAATAAAAATTGACAAAATTTCCAGACCTTTAAGAAGAACGTAAAATAATTAAAATAACTTAAAATTTTATTATCTTCATCTTCCTTCTGTTTGGTTAAGTAAAGTAATAAACTGATGAAAATTCAATTTCTTACTGTAGTTCTGATTCATATTTACAGACTATCATAACTTGTTTAAGATAATGAACAAATACTTCTTAAAAAACTGATCACAGGTACAAAACAAACCCTTCACAAATTACACTGGTAAAAGTCTTTATTCTCAGCACTACCGTAAGTATCTCAAAAATATTAGTAATTGTTCATCAAACTAAAATCTTCTTTTTTGAGTTAGAACCAGAACTTTATTGTAGTGTATATACTTTCTGACCTATCATCAATATACACAAATGCAAAGGGATGCTGTAGTGGCTACAGACAGCATGAAAAGGTCGCTCTCTGCATCAGCATCTATCCATTGTATAAATAAAGCAGTTACAGGGGTGTGGTAGGATGGCCACATGCAACACAGCGCAGCTGTCAGCGTTCTTGAAACTAGCAATTAGGGTCACAGAACAGTATTCAAAATGATTTCCCCTCAGTTTTAGAAGTCTAAAATTTTACATGTAAATGAAAAGGAAAGTGCTGTCTGGGTTTTAGACCATGACTGCTTTCTCTCCCTTCACCTTACCACCACAAACTAAGATCTTTATTCTTTAATGACTATCTAGTAGAAGAAGTTATTGAGGAAAATAGACTAGAGTAATCACACCCATGTCTCTCCTGTTTTTTGAATTATTTCTGTCATGGAGCAAGGCAGCATAGATTTTGATCACAAAAGATTGTTTTGATTTTTCTAAATATCCTTGAATTTATTTAGGTAAATCTGCTAAAGGTACGGTGCAGTAAAAAAACCACTAGACTCAACTTAACCCTGCCTTTTATAATTAAGTCTTCCTATCACACAGCAATTTCTTTTTAATGCGTCCTTTATCATTCTAACTCACATTCCCAAACGATTCAGGACTTTACTTACAAATTCTTTCCTCTATCAGAAAACATTCCCCCAGCTACATTTCTGTTCATTCCAATCTCCCTCATAAAGCAAAAACCAAAACAGCAATACCTCTCCTACTCCGCTGATGGGAATGTAGAGTGGACCACTCTATGGAGGTCAACTGCCAATATTTATCATATTTACACATACATTCCTCTATGATTCAGCAGTTCTTTTGAGAATCAAACAATTACCCCTGCAAATGTGGGAAGCGACATGTATTCACTGAAGCATTTTTCCTAATATCCAAAGACTGGAAACAACACAAGTGTCTATCTATAGGGATTGACTGTATAAATTGGAGTATATCCACAAAATAGAGTATGTGCCAGGTGTAGCTGACTATGAGGAAGAGTACTGGATGGGGACCAGGAAGGGAGGGAGTCTTCTCAGTGCATTTTGTGTGGTCGATGCAGCTCAACCTCACCAGCTGCTTTGCCAGGTTCTGTGGAGCTGCTGTGCCAGCTGAAAGGCGTCCCTAATGGGCAGCAGCCTCTTAATTCCCAAGGAGTGGGGACTAGCCTTGTCCATGCTCCACTGCAGCTGGCCTGACCACCCTGAGGCCTGAGTTCTCCACAGAGCTGCTGTAGCTGACTGTGGAGCATGCCCAGGTACCCACCTTGCTTTGATGGACGTTGCACTGATAGGAAGCATGCAAACATTTTCCTAAATAGTTGGCGTATTAGCACAACAATTCATTTCTATTTACCTACCTAGAGTGTGTTCCAACTGATCTTTTTTGAATATAATAATAAATGTTTTCAAGTTTATAACTCCTGAGAAGGAAGAAGCATGATAAAATTTCAGAAGAAATTTTGAAATCTGTGAAATCTTATCCTTTGGGATTTAGTCTTTGGATACAACATTCTTACCTAAGTGACATGCTGAAATCCTAAACCTCCTTTTCTGGGAGCAGGCTGGGAGAACATTCAGTGATACAGTAGGCTATGGAATTGCTAAAATGTAGTCTGAGTTTTGGGAATTACATGATGTGTTAAAATAGCTGGGGCTCCAGGATGGTGATGCACCAGACCAGCTGTGGACCAAGAATTGTTCAAGTCTTATGACTCTGGAACACTCAGTTTCTCAATATGAACAACATGGAAGATAGTAATTTCCTGCAAGTTCATTTTCCAAACCTGCTATGTTTGTACATGCTATTTGAGAGTTTTTGTTTTTTTCCTTTGTTTTGAATATGTTCATAATTGCTCACTAAAGCATTTTTATGATGGCTGCTTTAAAATTCTTATCAGATAATTCCAACATCTGTGTCATCTCAGTATAGGCTTCTGTTGATTATCTTTTCTCACTCAAATTGAGGTTTTCCTTGTTGTTGGTATGATGAGTGATTTTTGTTTATATCCTAGACATTTGGGGTATTATGTTATGAGACTATGGATCTTATTTAAATCTTCAGTTTTTAGCAGGCCTCCTCTGATTCCACACTGCCAAGGGAAGAGGGCCCTGCCTTGTTTGCCAAGTGAGGGTGGAAGTCCAGTTCCTTGCTCAGCCTCTCCTGACACTTGGGGGGTTGCTTTGTTACTGCTAGGGGTGGGTGGGAGCTCAGGCTTCACACTAGGCCTCTGCAATAACATGCTGGCTGGCAGGGGAAGGGGTGTCTCATTATTGCTGTCCACAGGCCCTCCACCGACACTGGGGGGAGAAGGCTCACTAACCCTGGGAGGTGGTAAAAGTCCTGGCTTCATATTCAGCCTCCACCTGAGCAGGGAGAGGTAAGGCCATTATTGGATAGTATGCTGCCATAATATACACTAGATCTCATCTTTTTTTTTTTTCACTTTAAAAAACTTTTTACACATATACAAAAGTAGAGAGATGAGTATAATGAATTCCATATACCCACCATCCAACTTCAACAATTATATTTTGTCAATCTAGTTTCATCTATCTCCCCCAAACTTTCTTTTTCTTGCTTATATATTTTAT
This sequence comes from Propithecus coquereli, assembly GCF_000956105.1. Lineage (NCBI taxonomy): Eukaryota > Metazoa > Chordata > Mammalia > Primates > Indriidae > Propithecus > Propithecus coquereli. The sequence continues at coordinate 8,782,747 of NW_012149507.1, read as the reverse complement.
AGAGAATCCCAAATATTATTTTATTTAGTAATACATATTTCATATGGACTTAAAAACCCTATAATCTCAATTCTATTATCATTCTTAGCAAAATTAATAATAATTCCTTAATATCATTTTTTATCAGTCTTCATTCGAATTTTTATGATTGTGTCCAAAAAGCCTTTTTTTTTACAGTTGGTTTTTTAAAATGCATCATTCATCTTAAAAACAAACAAACAAACAAATAGCTTAACAAACACTCCCCTCTTGGTAGTTTTTCTACTCCCTTTTATGATCAAATTCCATAAAGAAGATGTCTAAACTCACTAATTCCTCATCTCCCATTTTCTCTTTAACCCATTTTGATCAGGATTTTGTCTCCTATAAGTCCACTGGAATCTCATCACCAATGGCCCAATGTTTTCAAATCCAATGGTTCTTTTTAATATTTAATCAAATTCCAAGTAGTTGAGAAAGCTGATGTTTTCTTTCTTCTGGAATACTTTCCTCACTTGGTTTCTGGGACATTAGGCTCATCTTCTTTTCCTATCTCACTTGCTACTCCTCTCCTTCTTGATCTCTAATTTTTGGAATACTCTAGGAAGTACTTGGTTCTCTCCTCTTCAGTATATGCTTGTCTTTCTTGGGTGAAAACCAATATTTTTACGTTCATCCCAACCTTTCCCCTGACCTCCAAGCTATGTGTCAAACTAGCATATTCAACGTCTTCTCTTTGATGTCTAATAGGCATCTTAAACTTAATATCTCAAATCCTGCCTCCAAATCAGGCTGTGCTCCTCCCCAAGTCTTCCTCATTTCAGTAAATGGGACCACAATATAATAGTAAAAGAAAAGAGTAATGAGTTAACTTGGCACTGTAAACTAAGGTTATCTGGGGAGGCCTCTCTGAGGAGGTGATATTTGAGCAGAAATTAGAATGATGAGAAGGATTCATTCAGGAGCTAGTGCTGGTTAAAAAATGAGAGAGAGAGAGAGATTGAAATCTAGGAGTCATTCTTTATTATTTCTTTTTTTTTATCCCTACATCCAGTCTATCAACAAATTCTTTTTGCTTCACCTTCAAAACAAATCTGGAATCTGACGGTCTTCATTACTTCCATTGCTACTACCTTTTTCCAAGTCACCATCAGTTTTCAGTTGGACCACTGCAATAGCTTTCCAAGTGATCTTCCACTAGACTGTAATCTCTACCAGAATTGAGACCTGTTTTATTTACTGATGTACCCCCTGTACTTGCAATAAAGCCTGGTGGATATTGGTGCTCATTAAATTATTGTTGAATGAATGAATGATTTTTCTACTTTCATTGGCCAGATTGATCTTTTAATAAGGTTCAAGGCACCTTACTGCTCAATACATACCCTTTAGTGGTTTTGTATCACAATAAACTTAAAATCTGAATCTAACCTAACATGATCTGTCCCCTGCTTATCTCCCCAACTTATTTCCATTCACCCTTTTCCTTGCTCCCTCTACTCCAGCCACATGGGTTTCCTTGATGTACCTTAAATATGCCAAGCATGCTCCGATTTCATGGCCACATATGGGCCATTCCACCTGGGACATTCTTTCCTCAGATCTTTATCTGGCTGGGTCTTTCTCCTTTTAGTTTCTGCTCAAATACCTCTTCTTCAGAGCAGCCTTTCCTGACAACCTTACTTTAGAGTGCCAAGTTAACTCATCATTCTCTATCCTTTTACTATGATTTTTTTCTTTATAACCCTTATTGCCAGAGGAAGTTTATTTATTAGTTTACTTCTTTATTGTCTATCTTATTCACTAGAATGTGAGATCCATGAGTTATCCATTTATGTAACCTTAGCTCAGTAATATTGTTGAATGAAGAGATGCACCAATCCAGCAATAGAACCTTTTTGCCTTATAGGTGAGGACATTGAGAATGAGAGAGATGAAGTTGCTTGTTAAGTCAGTGGCTGAGCTGTGACTCCACTGCTATCCTCTGGAGTCTCAGTCCCGATCATATTTTACTATATGACATTGCAAAAAGGCCCTGAAAATTCTATTAATCTCATTCCCTGCCCATTATAAATGCAGAGCTTGCTGCGTGTTTTTATTTCACATCTTTAACAATAATGCACTTTTCAGGATTTCCCAAAGGAGAGAGGAGGAGCAGAAGACCTCTGCTGGTTTCTCTTTTGAAACAGAGAAACGTCAGCCGCCGTGCCATTGTTGGACAACAATATGTGTCTCAGAGGCAAGGAAAATTTCCCACAGTCGGTGCTTACCAGATGCCTGGCTGGTGAGCCCTGGTCTCTCTGTTACTCCTGGGTTCCTTGTTTCTTTTTCCTCTCTCTTTGTTATGTCATCTATTCATGGCTGGGGCAAGATGCCATGCTATTCTTTCTCAATTCTGGATCAGTCTGATAGTAGCTATTCTCCTTGGGTGCCCTATTCATGAAAATCTAACCACCCCCAGTTGCAATAGGTGAATTACGTGGAAAAGTTCAAGGCACATTTTTCCTGCTTGGTTTGTGTGTTTCCTGTGATTCAGCAGTCTTCGAAGTAGCTCTTCATCACATTACACCATCATGGACTATGTCTGTGGGTCTGAGGAGGCTAAGTCCAGTCCAAATTTTGTAGACATTCTCAGGGCATAATAAAGCTAAGTTATAGCAAAGTGAGTCTGTGTTGTGGGTTTGTCTGATCAATCTATGGTTTTATGAGACTTAAAAATGGATATATTCTCATAGTAAGAGCAAGTCGGTTGAGAAGGATAAATGCATGATGCTCAGGTCAATTTAGGTTAAACTTTAATTCTTCTCCAGGTATACTTTCTCCTTTCCCCTAGTTCTAACACTTTCCTAAGTTACTGTGCTTTCTGGATGTCAGTTTCCCCACTCAATAAGCAGGGCTCTGGTGTTAAATAAAAAATCTGGTATTTTTATTGTGCTTTTTAGCTATTTTTAGAAGGGAGTTGAATCCAGGCAGAGCATCATTTCATCTGCAAAGCTTAAGTCCAAGATGTTGGGAAGCAGTACTCCAATTCATTTAACATGTGCTTCATCCTTTCGCCTGTGAGGTTGTATGCTTTTTTCTTGCATGGCTCAGGAGTTAAATATGTGTATATATACGTGTGTGTGTGTATGTGTGTGTGTCAATGAAAGAATTAAACCGAGTCCTGAAATGCCTTTTGAAATGTTAAATCATCAGATAAAATGGAAACAGTGCAGTATTTTACCTTAAACTTGCAGATTAATGACACTGAATCTGTGCTTTGGCGCATGAAGGCTTGGATTCAAACTCCTGCTGCACATCTTGCATGCTTTTTGATTTGGAAAAAGTTCTTTTTCCTTTCCGAACCTTGGCTTCCTTACATGCAAAATAAAGTTACCAAGAATATCTACCTCACAGGGTAAGCATGAGGATTATGTAATGTGTATGTATATAAAAATATATAGGCCGGGCGCAGTGGCTCACGCCTGTAATCCTAGCACTCTGGGAGGCTGAGGCGGGCAGATCATTTGAGCTCAGGAGTTCGAGACCAGCCTGAGCAAGAGCAAGACCCCGTCTCTACTAAAAAAAATAGAAAGAAATTATCTGGACAACTAAAAATATATAGAAAAAATTAGCCAGGCGTGGTGGCTCATGCCTGTAGTCCCAGC
>NW_012149507.1:8694942-8778841 GCF_000956105.1 Propithecus coquereli | reverse complement strand
GCCACAGAATCAGAAATAAAATAGAATTAGATATTTTCTATTATTTCCCCTTCTTTTCAGAATCTCATTGGTGCTTCCTGTCTCTGCCTAATTTCACACCTTCCCCAGAACAAATCTCCCAAAATACTGCATGTTTATGGTGGCCCCTTGAAGGAAATTTCTTCATTTCTTGGTGGTGTTTTGCAAGACGCCCAGGTACTTTTTTCTAGAGGACCTCAGGTCATATTTTCATATTTTCCCCTCAGTGTAAGCTGTTTCTGAGGATGTAGGAAGGGGACAAGTTATTGTATGGGATTTACTCTCCCTGTCCATCCCTGTAAATGAAAAAAATCACCTAAAATGCACATTATGGGCATTGGGGAGAGAAAAAGAAACATGAAAGAGAGTGGAGAGGAAAAGCAATGTGGAAATTGTAGTTTACCAGTTAGAACTGAGTTTGGCTACATGTAACAAATTCCATATCATAGTGGCTCAAACAAGATAAAGCTTTATCTCATGTGGGAAAAGTTCTCAGTAAGGTGGCCTGGGGTTAGTATGTCACTCTCTGGTCTTCTGTGACTCTCATATGCTTTCTGTCATCATTGGTGCATAGCTTTTGGCCATACGTTTTCTTTATGGTCCATGATTGCTGCTGGAGCTTGAGTCTTCATGTCCCATCCTTCAGGACATGATAAAACAGATAAGATATAGAATATCCAGATAGACTTGAATTTTAGATAAATAACAAATGATTTTTTAGTATTATTATGTCACAAACTGCATAGGACATACTTATACTAAAAAATATTTTATTCTCTAAGTATTCTCTAAAAGGAAAGACTATATTTGGGGTAGATAAGCAGAGATTTCTGCTACAGGTAGAAATTTGTTCCAGTGATTTTGTCAGGTGGATGAATGTAGACATAGAATCTCATGTCATTTTTCACATTTTCTCAAGAGGGGACATCTTAGAGTCTTCCCTTCAACCTCTCCGCTTCTCACCACCAGGTTAACAGTGTTAGCTGCTACAAAGTAAGAGCCTGAGAACATTGTCCATTTTTCTGGAAGATGCTTCAGATCCTTTTTGTATATGGTAAAATAAAAAATAATTTATAAAATAAAGCACATTAAGGATTGTTTTAGGAATGTCCTTAACTTTGGGGGAGTCAAGAGGTGGTATTTTGGGTATATGGTTTTGGGCTATGTGCTAAATATTGACCCGTTCTATTAATATATAGTTTCATCAGCATCTCCCTAGATATAAGTGTAAAACACAAATAACAACTTTAGAATAGTTTAAAATAAACCAACTGGCTTTAATCTAACAAGAAAACAAAAATTGAGCTTTCCAATCTACCATACTTCATATTCTTTTAGCACTTGGGATAAGCCAATTTATGCTGAAAGATTTTTTTAATAATGCAAATTAATTTATTGTTAAGAAGTAACAAGTAAAGGCATTTTAACATACCACAGGAGAAGGATATTCAATATGGTTAAAGGCAGCACAAGTCTGCAAATAAGAAAACAAATAAGTTTATGAAAATGGTGTATTTGAGCCCTTGGAAAGCTTATGTCTACAAAACATCAGCTTTTCAAAGAATTCTGGCAATTGATGAGAACTGATATAGGAGTATGGCCTTGGGACACCCACGTGATAGCTTTGATCTTGGATTATACCATACATTGGCTACAGAACTAGACAGTAGCAATGGCCTAAGGGTAACCCAGTTGTACACCTCCTCGATGAACCAGCAAGTGAACCATGTTAATTGGGATTGGCAGCAGAAGTGTGGGGCTGGGAGACCTAAAAGGGCATGTCTAGTGGTGAAGCCAAGCAGATGGTCCACCTGACGCATTGCTCCAAGAGGGCTAGCCAGAGAAACAAACCCAGGTGCTTGTCCAGGTACCTGAGCATGCAGATTAGAATGAAAGAAGGCTCCTACAGGTTTGCTCAAGATTCAGAGTATAATGACAAGGACTTTTTATAGTGTACATTTAGGCTTTTCTATGGGTGGGAAGATGCAGGTAAGAACACTGTGCTGGTTTTGACAAGGGCCAAGGAAACATAGCATGTTGGTAAGAAGTAGATGATTCCTGTTTGCCTGGGACTCAGTTCTGGAACATGGGACTTTAGCACAAAACTGGGAAAGTCCTGGTTGCCCTATGAAAAAAGAGGGTGTTTGAAGTCACAAGTGGACTTTGGGCCCAGTAGGCCTATGCAGTGAAGAATCACCAATTTTCAGGGTGGAAAGGGACCTCAGAGGCTGGCCATTGAGGAAAACATTTTAACTCAATTTAGATCTCTCTAGACTACCCCCACTGGTAGTTTATTTCTGAACACTTATAGATGGTTTGGATTTTTAGTTATTGTCATGCTCCTGGAGAATTTTTAAAATGGAAAGTTACAAGAAAGCAGTTCTTTTTTATTTTGATCTATCCAGAAACAGAAGTCCCTTGCACAAATTTCAGTCCATGAATAACTGAGCATCTACTTGCATTATAATTACTTATATATCAATGTCATAACAAACAGAGATGTACTGGGAAGATGACAGGATTTATAGCCAGAAGATCTGGATTCTGTCATGCATGAATTCTTTGACCTTCCTAGATTAGGAGGCTCGGAGAGATTAGGTGACCTGCTTAAGATGGCAGAGCGTTGCAATGACCTAGAATCTGTGCTGCAGAAAACCAAGCCTGTATTCCAAGTTCCTCAGACTTCTTTGCTTTATAAACTATAATTCCCTTGAGGTTTTGGCTAACTTGGTGCTAATGTTAAGACAGAAATCTGAGGGTCCTACTGATACTCCTCAGGCTATCATGACACCAAAGAATTTGAAGAGGCTCATATCTTGATGACATATCTTTTTAGCTAAAAACTTGCATATTATTACTATGCATCTGCAGCACAGCCTGTAACTTTTCAGTTCACTTTAACTGCAGTCCCATGACTGACACAGATGTTATTGCTCCCCAATTACAGTGTTTTCTGCTTGGAGGCATCTTGTCCTCTGTAATAGATCATGGGCCAGAGCCCCAGTGCTAAACATTAGCTAGTAATTTATGATCATACCTTCTGAGGCAGAGAGGGCAGCCATAGCTCACTTTGGACTTGGAAAAGCACTCCAGGTTTTCCCTAAGCTCTTTTTTTCTTTTTTCTCTTTCTGCATTTGGTCATTACTATATCTTTTCAATTTAGGGATGGCCTGGATCCTGCCACGTAAATCAAAGAAGAGAGGGCCTAACTCAGACGCCTAGCCTGGATCACCTGGAACCCATTATGCTACAGGATCATAAACACCTCCATTTTCCCTTCAGAGAGAGACCAGAACCACTGAAGTTAAGCTACCTGCATAAGAGTTGAGTGTGATCAGCTGTACTTAATCTTTAAATGTCCAACCCACTGATAACCTTTGGTTTGCTTTGATAACTATGAAATAAATTCTCACTGCATTGGATACCAGCATTCTGGTTTCTATTCAAGGCTGTGGTGCAGATGTCATGGAATTTTGAACTGGACAGAAGTCCTTGGAGATCTCTGGGGCCAGTTACTGGCTTTCAGGCACTTAATTTCTAAGCCTCCCTCTGCCAACGCTAAATTCCTTAGGGAATGACATGGCGTTTGTGTGTTACCAAGCTTTAGGTACTTTATGGGGTGAAAACCATTTGGAGGTGGGGGAAAGGAGAGAAAAAGAAAGATCCATCAAATCCAAAGCTTTACAGCATGATATAACAGAAGGAACACAGTCTAAAGTTTTGAGCATCTTGGGTTTGAATTCAACTCTTCTGTTCTTGGTCCCCCTCCCATCCCCAACTCTTCATCCCCTAGCAGTGAGATCTTAGGAAAAGAATATTAACTCCTTTGGCTTTGGTTTTTCTCCTCTGTAAAGTGAAGGGAATGATCAGTGCTTCTCAAACTTTAATGTGTATATGAATCACTTGGGGATCTTTTTAAAGTGTAGATTCTGATTCAGTAGTGCTGGAGTGGGGCCCCAGAGTCTGCATTTTAAAAAAGCTCCCAGTAAAAGTCAGTTTTGTGGGTCTAAGAACCACGCTTTGAGTAGTAAAGGACTAAATCAGTGGTTTTGGTTAAATCACATAAGGAACAGTTAAAAATACTAATGGATTTACTTAAAACCACTTAATTCAGGACCTCTGTTGGTGCAGTCCAGGCGCTGAGACTCTTAAAAACTTTAAGGTGATTCTGATATGCAGCCATGGCTGAGAACCATAAGCCTAGATCAGTGATTCTTAAACAAGTATGCATCAGAATAATCTGAAGAGCTTATTAAAATACAGGTTGCTGGACCCCACACCCAGAATTTTTGATTCAGTGATCCGGGTGGGGCCCCAAAGTTTGCATTTCCCAGGTGATGTTGACGCTGCTGGTCTGGGGACTACACTTTCAGAACCCTTGGGCTAGATGATAACCAAGGTCCCATTTAGCTCTAAACATAAATTTTTACCATCAAAATGCTCTTCTCTTCCCATAGCACTTATTCTGATCGTACAGACCATTTGTGACTATAGCATATACATTTTGAAGGCCATTACTTAATCGAACCAAGGCATGTTCAAAACATGGACTTGTTTTTTTCATATACTTTTCAAATACTATTTCTTGTTCTGACCTGGTTATAAACATAAAATATGACAATTATATAAGTGGAAAAGAAAGATAACTATAATGAAATTAAAAAATTTCCCATATCACTAATTATATTTCCATAGAGTATTTTCTTTCTATGCAAAAAATATATATTTATATATTTTAGTTTCTATATAGTTTATAATTTATATTTTATTTATAATTTATATTTTATGATAATAAAATATTTATAATTTATTTATAATAATAGTCTCTATACAGTTTTACCTCCTGTATAAATAACTGTTAAGTGTGGGCTCTAAGTGTTGTAAGTGGATTTTTATCTTTTCTCTACCACTTAACAAGCTTGGGGATCTTGAACAAGTTCCTACCTCTCTATGCTGAACTTTTGTCATCTGTAAAATGGAGAAAGTAATAGTGTTTACCTTGCAGATTTCTTGTGAGGAATAAATTAGTTAATATGTAATGCTTTTAGAAGAATGGCTGGCTGACAACACTCTATACATATTAGCTTTATTATTATTTGACATAATATCATAAACATTTTCCCATAGTCAAAAAGACTTCATAAATACAGCCTTATCAAGACTTTGATTATTTTCTAGTACGTTTATACCAATAATAATTTATTTATCCATTTTCTTATTTTTGTCAATTATAATGCTGTTCTGAAAATTCTTGTATGTTATTTTTCGCTCATAGACATGAATTTCCTATAGGTAATGAGAAGTAAATCTAATAGGTTTCACTAAGGTCCAAATTACAAATCATTTGTAGTGACCAAATTAATTATAACAAAATGCAGGTTTAGAGTTCTTCTTGCATATGTATACCCCTTGGATGATATATTTCTGGAATTTAGGAATATTCAAGGCTGTCATTTGTTATTGATATTAGCCTGTGCTGGGAATGGAAATGGGTAGAAGAGCTTTTTTCTGTTTTCTCCTCATCCCAAATTATTCATTCATTCAACAAGAATCAAACGGTGCTGTGGGCCACGACAAAGAGAAGGAAGCATGATCCTACTCTTAAATTTTTCTTTACGTTGTAAAGGTCAGAGTTCAGTAAAGCTGGCTGGGCTTGGGTGTGGGTTATTGTTGATGAAAATAGAACATAAGTTTAAATTGAAGATAATGGCTCTATCATTTATATTTCACAAAAGGTCAAAGAATATTTGGCAGATCTTCATGGTAGAACCTTTTATTATTATTTGTGAGCAAATTAAAATTTAATATATTCATGAACTACAAGACTTAGTAGTGGGCTAAAATAATAATCTTAATTTATGTTCATTTTTACCATAATTCTTTACATGAACATTTTCACTCTGAATTTTATAACATATTATGGAGGCATTGTGGAATACTAAAAGTGCACAAATTTTGAAGTCACACAGATCCATGTTAAAATACTGGCTCCACTACTTATGAATTATATAATCTTGAGGTAAGTTAAAAATCCTGCTATGCACACAAAGAGTGCAATGCGCACCATCCAAAGGATGAACATATTTGAAACTTGGACTTGGGGGGCGGCAAGGGCAACATATGTAACCTAAACATCTGTACCCCCATAATATGCTGAAATAAAAAAAAATCCTGCTATGTCAGTTTCCTTATCTATAAAATGGGTGTTTGTGCATGTGTGCACATATATAAATGTCTGTCTGTCTTTCTGTAGATCTATCTAGATATTCTTCTAAATTGCAAGTGTGCATAAATTAATCAAGTGTATTATTACAGCAATTAGGCTGCAGTCTGGTATCTAAGAGAATAGACAAGCTTGAAATTAGAATTCTTTGAAGCTAGTAAGATAAAAAATGAAAAATAATATGTTGGCTAAATTTTAGTGATTAATAATGAAGCCAAACTAAATATTAACTGGTGCTGTAATTGATTTATTAATATGTAGAAGTATGAGACCAAATCTGCCTATCTTATTATATTCCCTCTTTCCCTTTGGTATCAAAAAATGGAGTGACACTTTGAAATGTATCAAAAAATAATGTAGGTTGATAGGTGAATAGAAGGATGGATAAATGGATAGAAATGTAATAAAGCAAGTAAACCAAAACCTTCATGGTACAATCCAGGTTAGGAGTCCACTATAAAATTCTTTTGACTTTTAGGTATGTTTGAAAAATTTTATAAGAAAATGTTGGAAACAATTAGACTGAGCTGATGAAAACATACATGAAAGTATGTATTATATGAGTCCATTCATGTGAAGTTCTAGAACAGGCAAAGCTTGTCTGCAGTGATGGGAATCAGATTGGTGGTTATCTGGGCTTGAATTGATAGGGAAGGGGCAAGATAGAGTTTTCTGGGATGAAGGGAATGTTCTCTATGCCTTAACTGGGGTACTAGTTATATTAATATATACATGTGTCAAGATGCTTCAAACTGTTCACTTAATATGGGTGCATTCATTTATGTATCTACATTATATATTATGTATATTTGTTTCTAAAATTCTAAAAAATAAATGGAATGAGATCCTTTTCTCTGGATTGATCCCTTTGTAATCATACCCCTGCCCCCAACCTATTCAATTGACTTCCCCGTATTATGGTTATGAACCTTCGGTAGTCAGGCCAGTCCTCTCTGTATTTTAGGACCTTCCCTGTTCACTCTTTACCTTCATGCAGATCTCTGCTTTCAGGGAGCTTATAGCCTAATGAATAAGAAGGACATTAAACTCAGTAATTATTTTAAAGTGAGATGAGTGTTATATGGAAATTTACAGAAAATGGGGGACCCTAATCTGGCATTTCTGAGAAATGACATTTATTCATTCAGCAAATATTTGATGAACACTTGTATGGGCCAGACATGTATTAGGTCTGGTCAGGTATTTAAAAGGAAACATGGCAGATATAGTCTGTAAAAATGATGTTTAGCTGGAACATGAAAGATGAATAGGAAATAACTATGTGACAGGAGATAAGAGAGGAAGATGATTTTTAGGAGATAACAGGAGGGCTGAGTGATGGTTTATTGCGAGGTGGAAGCAGGTGAGCTGAGTCAAAGCTAGTCTTGGGTTTCTGTACTGAGCAGCTGGGTAGATAGGAGTGCCATTTACTGAAATGATGAATAGCAGGCTTGGGGGGCGAGGAGTTGGAGATTATTTATTCCATTGTTACTTATTGATTGTGTCCTATATGCCAGGCCCTGTTCTAGGCATTTGGAATGAAACAATGAACAAGTAGATGGTTCCTACCATGATGTATCTATAATCTAGTGGAGGGAAGTAGATAATAGGTAAAGTATATAGTATGTCCAATATTGATAATTGTTGTAAAGACAAAGACATCAGAAAGAGGATAACAAATGCTAGGTTGGGGGGTGGGTTCTTATTTTATGTAGGGTTGTCAGGGAAAGCCTTACCAAGAAGAGATATTTACTAAAGTGTTCAAGGATATGAGAGAGCAAATGCTTATATCTGGAAGGAAAACAGCCAGTGGAAAAGCAAGTCAAAGGCCTCTGTGCCGGGAGCATGTCTGGCTAGTATGGGCAGCATGGTTTGAGTTAGGGGAGAGTAGTAGGGAATAAGGTCAGGAAGGTAAAGGGCTAGGGAGAGATTATGTAAGGCCTTGTAGGCATTATAATGCCTTAGGCTTATACTTAGGGCAGATGGGTAGACATTGAAGGGTTTTGTGCAGAAGGGTACATTTAAAAAATGACCAAGTTTAGCTTTGGACATGCTGATTTTGAGGACCCATGAGACATCTGAATGTTTCATTCAAAGATAATTGTATACACAGGTCTGGAACTCAGAAGGAGGTGTGCAGAGAGACATATTTGTGGGTCATCAATATTTCAGTTATAACTAATACATCAAGCCACAGGGGTCAATGAGACCATCCAAGAGAGAGTACAGGATGCAAGGCACAGTGATCTGGCATGGTGCCTTGAGGGGGTTGGAGAAGAGGAAGAATCTATAAGGGAGATGGCAGAAGGTAGGAGGGAACTCAAAAGACAATGGCATCAGGAATCCCGAAGAAGGGCTCTGAAGATAGGGGCTATGCAGTGCCTAAAACATGCCAAGAAGTCACACAAAGACAGAAAAGAGTCCGTTGGATTAAATGATATGGAAACATTGATGACCTTAGCAAAAGCAGCTTCAGTGGAGTGGTGATGGGGATGGTGGAAGAGGAAGGCAAAGAATTGATGAAGTGAGTGCAGGTAACCCTTCCACGTTTGACTGTGAAAGGGAGCAGAAGATATGGTAGCAACTGAAGGAAGGGGTTTTGTGAGGTGGAAAAGACTCAAGTATGAATTACATGTGGATGAAAAGAAGGTACCACTGGAGATAAGGAAGTTTAAATCTTAGAGGGAATGATAGATGAAGTGAGATTCCCAAGAGGGTAGGTAGGAGAAAATGAGATTCAGAGCAGAGTGGAGGGATTAAACAGAGATGGGTGGAGGGACACCTGAGGGACCAATTCAAGATGGAAGAGTGGCTGCTAGTTGGCGAGAATGGGTGGCATTGGTAGTGTTTTACATGCATACATAATTGTATCTGGTACATGTCCTTATGGAGGGTCGAGCATGGGGAGTAGGTGGGAGCTACTGAGGCTACTGACTACCACATGATACAGGTATCAACTACCCAACTGTCCCCAGAGCCCAAGAGGATAGACCTGTTCTTTTTTTAATATATAATATTCTTTATTAAAAATTCCATATAGCCAATTATTTTTGAGTTTACCTATAACTTCATTGTGACTTACTGTTTTTTATAAATTTCACTATCAGTTTTTATAATTTTATCACCAATTATATCACAAAATCAAACAATGATAAATGCTTGATAACTACTGGATTTGGCAAAGAAGTTGCTACATCATTCAAGAAGAGGTATAGTTCTGACAAAGATATTAATTGATACTTGCATTTATGTTAACAAGAAAAATGAAAGGGAAACAACTAAGATGTATCTTGGAATTTTTTCATTGTTTTAATTTTTTCTTTTTTGATGGTCTTATTCCTGAGTGTGCCTTCATTTTGCTTACAAAATATCAATTGACCATCTGACAGGATCTGGCCTAATATCATGGAAAGAAAAATAATTTTCTTCCCATCATTTTGTATTGATTATTATTTCAGTTCAACATGTATTTTGCAACAGTGTTCTTGCAAGGATTTGTATTATGTGCTTTAAAAACATGTTTGTTAAACTAAGTATTTTTTACAGAACTCTTACATTAATTTTTGAAATTTTCGACTAATTTGTTAGTTCTATTTATTGTTTGGTCATATGGAATTTTCCCAAGTCTCTCTAAAACCCACTGAGAAAATGAATATAGCTTAGCAAATACAATATATTTCTTTTCTTTTTAGGTTCAGATGACCCACTTCAACAGGTGTATGTAAGAAGAAATCTAAACTTAAATGTAAATTTGCCTTCAATTAATTTGGTGTTACCAATATCTTAATTACTTGATCTTCATTTTTTTTATCTTTAATTTTGCCACTTGTTCTACCTGGGAGAATTACAAAGAATTTCCGCCCCATATATAAATAGAGAAAAGCATGATATGAACCAGACAATATCCAACAACTTTTAGAGATTCAACTCTATGCTTAATTTCAATAAAAACTACTTTAGTAGTTCTAGGGAGCTATTTGCATTGATGAATTGATCTTGCCAAACCATTTGTAGCCCTGAGTCAAGTTAGACAAATTCTTCAACATGGAGGGAGGGGAAAGATGAAAATTTATATTTAAAAGTTTGGCTTCTCCTCCTTTTTATCCCCTGAAGAGATGTCTGTTATTTCTTTTTTGTCATTTGGTACAAACTGTTAAATTAAGTCACTTAAGATAGATTGAAAAATTGTTTACTGTGCTTATCTTTAAGGCTTGATATAAGAAGGGAACATGGAAAATAGTCAAAGACCATCAAATCTTTCTCTTAAAGGAGTTTATAACCCATCCTTTAGCTTTCTTTTGGGTCTTTGTGAGAAAAACAGCTCTATTATCTAATGAATTGTGATAATTTGGGAGAAGTTCTAAGGTACCGGTGATACCATCTTTAGAGGATATGTCAGGACCTGCCTTCTCAGAGAGCAATAGAAGGAAGTTAACTGCTGAACTGCTTGTCTAAGCAGGGAGGTGGAAGACTCACGCCACTCTCAGAGAGCTGTGTTTGGTTCAACAATGTGACCCTTGAAGTTAAGCCATTGCTGTTTCAAGACTGAAGTCACAGATACACAATTGTTTTCATCAGTGTGTGGGGAAGCCTTTACTTCTTAACATTTTTTTAAAAAGTTGTCGGCTTTATATTCCTGTTTATGAGATTTCAAGACTTCTCCAAACTGGAAATCTGAAAAAGTTGCATTATAAATTATTTGGACTTTTCTCTTTGAAGAACTAAGCAACACGTCAAACATTTCACATATCTTATGACTCACGCACCTACCTAAAGCTTTCTCCTCTTGTGTTTGATTATAAAAAGAGTGATTGAATAAGAAAATTAAGACATTTGCTGGTTTTCCCCTGAGCTTTAATCAGTTGGCATCTAACAGGTACTTTTATTTTCCTGGCCTTGAAATCTTTCTGATGGGGTGTGGAAGAAATATTTGCAAATGCTTTCTTGGTTAGGCAAATAAATCTTTACTTTTTTTGTTTTCTGTTTCTTTTCTGTATTCTTAGCCCACCATCCTCCTTTTCCCCTCAACGTACACTCACATGCACACCTATGAAGTACTTGTTCCTTTTTTTCCATCAAGGGTGGAAAAAAGCTCTCAGAATGGGCTGATTTGCAGCCATCATCCATGACATGGTTGAGGATACAACTTGAATGTCCTCAGATTCCATAGCCTATGAGAACAGATGAAGTCATGTAGCATTAATACCCGGATTCTGCTGCCCTTAATTGTTTACACTCAATCATGCTGGACTTTAGTGCCCTGCAAAGCTCCCCTGTGCATTCCTGGCACTTTCCAGGGCTGTCTTGCATTTTACCAGATTGCATCAGTGCCCCTGGGAAGGGTCCCTCTGGGCCTCTGTGGTAGTCTACTTGCATACTTGCTATACTCAGCTGGGCTCCCTCCATAGCTCTGCTGTTTCCTTTACCATTCCTTCCTGCTAGGGAGAGCCCTCCCTGGTCCAGAGGCTGCCTCTTGATTTTCTTTTGGCTTTTCCCTCTAATCTCACCTTGTCAGAGCAGATTAAAAAACTCAGTTAGGCCGGAGCGGTGGCTCACTCCTGTAATCCTAGCACTCTGGGAGGCCGAGGTGGGAGGATCGTTTGAGCTCAGGAGTTCAAGACCAGCCTGAGCAAGAGTGAGACCCCATCTCTACTAAAAAATAGAAAGAAATGATCTGGACAACTAAAAATATATATATATAGAAAAAATTAGCTGGGAATGGTGGCTCACGCCTGTAGTCCCAGCTCCTCGGGAGGCTGAGGCAGAAGGATTGCTTGAGCCCAGGAGTTTGAGGTTGCTGTGAGCTAGGCTGACGCCACGGCACTCACTCTAGCCCAGGCAACAGCGTGAGACTCTGTCTCAAAAAAAGCTCAGTTAACAAGACTAGGTGGAAGCAGATGTCTTCACGTCCCTGCTTCTGAGCAGATCACGAGAACCTTTTCTTCCTCTTTAGTTTAATACAAAAGGCCTCAGGCAGAGTAACTCATGCAAAAGGTCAGAATCTCAGATTAGGTGCATTGGAATATCACAAGCAATCCTTAAGCACCTACTTTGTGCTCTGCACTGTGTTAGGTACTTAACTTCATTATTTCATTTAATTCTTATAACCTTTTATATTATGTTGTTTATTATTATTGGTATTCCCATTTTAGAGATAAGAAAACTGAGGCTCAGAGGAGATAAGAAATTCACAAACCAAAGATCACAGAGCAGATAAGGGTGGAGTTAGGATCCAGCTGCAGGGTTCATGTTCACCTTCTTGAACATTGCTTCCCACTCTGGAAAACAAGTTATGTGTACTATCATCTTAGCAAAACACGGTGTAGCTTTTAAGAAGAAAAATGGCTCTAAAAACACACAAATGACGCCTGTAATCCTAGCTTTCTGGGAGGCCAAGGTGGGCGGATTGTTTGAGCTCAGGAGTTCGAGACCAGCCTGAGCAAGAGCGAGACCCCATCTCTACTAAAATTAGAAAGAAATTAATTGGACAACTAAAAATATATAGAAAAAAATTAGCTGGGCATGGTGGCGCATGTCTGTAGTCCCAGCTGCTCGGGAGGCTGAGGCAGGAGGATCGCTTGAGCCCAGGAGTTTGAGGTTGCTGTGAGCTAGGATGACGCCACGGCACTCTAGCCCGGGCAACGGAGGGGGACTCTGTCTCAAAAAAAAAAAACAAAAAACCACACACACACAAATGACCTAATTTTTCTATAAACCTAAAACTACTTGAAAATAAGGACTATTAATTTTAAAAAGACATAAATGCATTTAGCTAAAGCAGGTTAAGTGTTGTGTTTATACGCCATCACCATCACTCTTATTCTAGATATTCACAAGAACAGTTAAGTGACATAATTCATGTTAAAGTGCTTAGAGGGCACCATATTATTATGTGACAATTACAACATGAGAATGAGAGAAGAACTACCTTTTTACATGAAATTTACGTTATCCTAATCATCTGAACCAGATTTGTAGGTTAGTGGAATATTTGTATAGTATTGTGAATCTTTACCTGCTAGATGAATAAACATAAACTCAGACTTTGTGGCTGCTGAGGTGACACTTTTCACCAACACTAAATCGCCTTAAAAGATTCTTTCTGAGGAATTTAATATTTTGTAGAAGATCTTTTATTCTTATTCCAGAAGCCAAAACCCTTGAGTTGCTGCTCTGTTGAATGAAATATAATATGAGAGAGTTAATCTTGCAATAATTCCTGTAACTGTGACTGGGGAAAGGGAAGGGAGTGGAGCTTCACAGACAGCTCACAGCCACGGGGGATGGGGTTTGGGGGAGGAGGCGGAGGTAGCGGAAGGCAATCTCTGGCCAGACAGTGCTACTTTCCTGATGAGGGATGGCAAGGGTGGGGCCCAATATTGATAATTTGATTAGAGAGGATGTTGGTTCACCTTTCTATGTAAAATATCATAGTTTTACTTTCTATTTGACTTCCTTTGGAATGTGAAGGGATGAGGGATATTCTTACAGTTTAGAGCTTCCAAAGGGGCTTTCCAAGGCTGTGTCCTTTCTAATTCTTAAAACAATATAGCTTACTAAGTTATTTTTTTTTTTAAGCAGATGGAACATGTGATTTAAAGAATGAGTGACTCAGAAGTGCTGCGGGAACCTAGGAATCCCTAGGCTGAATCCCTCCCTCTAGAGACCCAGAACGCTTTCATGAATGTAGGAGGACTTCTCCTCCCAATACCCTTGGCTTCGATGGGTGCCAAAAAGCCACGTTGAACGAATGCAACTATGGTAAAGTATTAATATTTTTCAACAGGCACTTAAGAGAGATGGCTTAAAAAAGGAAAAACAAAAAGCACTAAAAATGGCACATCTGTCCAATGTCTCAATCTTCTATCAGTAGTAACCCCACTATTCTCTTAATCTCTAATTTCAAAAGCAATCGTCTTTGACAACATCCCCTTCCCGTTTTGCCCTATGTTACTGGTCCTAACTGCTGTCATGGAGGGTATGTGACAAGTAGTAATACTGTCATGGGCATTCAGTTCAACTATTACCAATATGGTGCTTATAGTGTTACGGTACTGTTACTACTTCATGGGGTTTTTTTTAATTGTTTTTGTGTCAGGAAGGACATGTGTAGTATTGGAACAAATATGCTTGGTTTGGGAATTCCTGGATGGAAAAATAGATAATACTCCATGGAAATTAGTATTAATGCCATATCTACAGTTTTTCCTTCTGTGTAGAAAACCAGTTTCAATCAATAGCTCTGACGCATCTGCAAAGATGGTGGAAATAAAATTACTTCTGACATTGTAGTTTTCCATCACTAGTTTAGAACCAACATAATAAGAGAAATGTTGAATGCCCAACTTAGTAGCAATTCAAATGAATCCCATAAGAACAGGAAACCAAGTGGAAATTCAAATATAAGCTGTGCCCTAAAGTTGCCATCAATAATCCCTGAAACAAAAACAATGAAATTAGAATATTGTTTGGGTTGCTCTCCCACCTGATAAGTGAACAAGAAATCAGTCTATTTCCATCATTTCCAGTTCAAAAGCTAATGAGGTGGAGAAAGTTCAACAGAAATGGGCAGTGACGTTTGCTCCTTTGTCAATGACAAAATCATGTAGCAATTTCCTGGCCCACAAAAACATCCCAATAAATCTCCTCTGTATACCACTGGGAAGAAGTTTTGTGGAGCTGGGTGGACTTCAGAAGGCTGCTAACCTTGAGCAGCTCTGATGTTATCCTGCTCTTATTGCTCAATGGAAAATTCAGCAGTCACCAAGTAATAGGAGACTAGGTTCAGGGCCATAAATCTCCAAGAGATGCTCACTGACATCCACGGTGCTCTGTGGAGTGAGTTTAACAAGGTCATTCTTGCTGAGCTTCCTTTGAGTTGGCAGCTACAGCTTACTGTCAGGCCCAGAGCCAGGTTCTTAATCATCGAGAAAATCCAAGGGTGGGGGTGGGAAGGCCATGAAAGGTAACTTTTAGGCCTAGTCCCAGTGTCAGATAGGACCTGGGTGGAAGCCCCATACAGAATGACAGCCCCCTGGGGGCCTCCATACTACAGCTGAGATCCTTTTCTGCACCTGCTAATTTAGCCTTACCGCTCAGTCTTCCAGGGATTTCCCATCATTCATTGAATCAAATATAAACTTCCAGCCACTGTCTTCAGAGTCTTCTCAGTCTACTTCAAATATCTGAGCATGTCTTTGATTCAATCTTGGATCTAGCCACATGGTCTTCTTTTGATATCTGCATCTGGCTTTCTCCCTTCTAAAGCTTTGTCACCCATCGATGGAATGCCTGAGTTCCTTTCTTTTGAATTTTTTTTGGGGTGACAAAAATACCAAAGAACAAGAATACTAGCAGAGACCAGAGACATATTTGTGAACTCTCTTGTAGCAGCAGTGGGAGAGAGGGTTAGAATTGAAGCAGCCAATATTATTCCCATTTTTAAGGTGATATAACTGAGACTTTGAAAGATTATATGACCTCACCCAGTAAATTTGAAGCTAAGTCTTGTGATCATCAACTATATCCTGTGTATTTTATGCCCGGGTCAGCAGATTCTTGTGTAAAGGTCCAGATTATAAATATTTTAGGCTTTGTGGGCTACACAGTCTCTGTCACAACTATTAATATTCAACTCTGCCATTGTATAATAGTACAAAAGCATCCATAGACCATAAATAAACAAATGGGCATGGCTGTGTTCCAATAAAGCCCTATTTACAAAAATAGGTGGTGGATTGGATTTGGCCCATGGGCCACAGTTTGTGGACCCTGTCCTATGCCATAGAGCTATAACTGACCTTATGTCAAGAGTATGTATTCATACTCTATTAAATAGTTTTACACATTTTAATTCTCAAAATATAGATATTAAATAATAGAGTATAAAGGAATACAACATAACCTAATGTGACTCATATAACAAGGAAACAACACAGGGAAGTTAGTCCATGTGGAGGTTACCTAATAGTGAAGTGGCAGGAGCACAGGAGATACCCACAGTAAGGGAGGTGGATGATGCTGAGCAGTTGATTTTCCAGGTGCCTGTTCAGCATGACTGCCCTGGGACCCTGGTGGCTCTTTTCTCAGTTCTCTACCTTACTGGTCATGCCTCCACTGAGCTGTAAGCCCTGCATTTTCTATTCTGAACACTTCTCCCGGAGCCTATCATCTCTCTTCTGATATGACAAATATCCCAGACCCTGCCTCCTGAAGAGAAGATGTAGGCTCTGCCCTGAGGTCAGGACAGGAAGCCCTGGCAGGGAAGAGGAGCTGAGAGACTTGATAGGAATAGGTCTTTGCATTTTCCCCCCACTTCTGGCTCTAGCCCAGTGACCTTATTATTTGGTAACAGATTTCTGTTTACCTGGTTTGCTAGCCCTGCAAGGAGAGAAAATAGGAGAAACTCTAAAAACAGAACTCACTCTTTGAACATTATAAAAACAGACTTCTTAGTAGACCCCAAGAATCTCAAACTCCTTCTTATGATCTTCAGTGTACATTTCCAGTTTCATCTCTTCCCTTCTCTTCTCTGTTATTTCCATCACTTAGGGTGTTTTCCCATCACCCCTCTCCCTATCCCTCCACCATCTTAAAGGCCCAACTTAGCAGCTCTTTTTTCCCCCCACGTAACCTTTCTCTAGCGTGACCAACTGAGCAGCTTTAAGGAGTTGCTGTGTCCCTCATGGAGCTTTCTCTGTTTGGTCCTGTACTGCCTGTACTGCTCATTTAGCATTTTATTTTATGCTGCTTTATGTTCTCCCATGCTAATTAACTTCTCATGTGTGTCTTGTTCTGCAATGACAATTCAGATTCATGAAGGTATTGGCTGGGTTTTGAGTTATCTGTGTCTTCCAGCACAGTGCTAGATTCATGCTATGAATGCTTATTAAGTGGGCTGTACCCATAATTATGATTTTTCAATAGGCCTTTAACATGGAGGCTCTTTTCTCTCAGTTCCTTACTGTCTCCTAGTGTTAAAACTCTTATTTGGCTAGCTCTGTTGGTTTTTCACTTTTCTATTCTCTTGAGATAAGTTTCCTAAGAGGTAGATTGGAATAGATGACTGACAACGCATATAAAATTATCCCTTTCCGGTGATCCTCAGTCATTGTCCTTGGTCAAGTCTAATCAGCACCCTGTAAAATCTGTGAGAGCAAAGACGGTGTCTGTTTTTGCTCATCATTATATTTCCTCCATTTAGCAAGTGCCTGGCACAGGGTAGATGTGTAATAACTATGGGTTGAATAAAAGAATGAGTGAATGAATATTATCTTGACCTGGTCCTGGGTGAATCCCTTGCCCTGTGGGAAAGGGGCTGATTGTCAAAAGTGAGGAGATGGCCTTAGCTGTCCCTCCTTGTCAGAGCATCTCAGTCCCTTGGTGTTCTGATTTCACATGAGGCCTGTTAGACCTCGTGCAAGTGGAATGTTTGATGGCCCACCCCAATGTACCAAATCCCCATGGATCAGCAAGGTTCTCCCAACAAGTGACAAACAGATATAACAAATTGTCAGTTTCTGAGACAACAACTCTAATCTAACCCACCAGAGCTTGCTTCATGCTTGCTTCATAATGTACTGAGATATACTTCCTGTCTTGCCCTATCAAACATTTTGAAATCCCTTCACAGAGAGGGTCACACATGCAGTGAGTGCTTAGTGGGGACCATATTTGCTGTTTTGCTTATTAAGATAAAACCTGGTTTAAGGCCCAAATGATGAGTATCCCTAATTTGAAAATCTGAAATGCTCCAAAATCCAAAACTTTTTGAGTACTGACATGATGCCAAAAGTGGAAAATTCCACACCTGACCTCATGTGACAGGTTGCGGTCAAAATGCAGGTGCACGACACAGTTTATTCAGTATTCTCTGGTATTCTGGTAATACTACTGTGCTGCTTAGTTACCCTGAACACATTATTTTTTCACTATTTTAATGGTATTTCGTGTTTTTTACTGTTAACTGCTTATGAGAGAATAAGCATAGCTTATTGGCAGCATATAAATTCAGAGTTAGGAATGATGGTGATGCCGGACAACCAAGATTGTCCACATGGGTGGATGAGATAGTGACACCTTTGCTTTCTGATGGTTCAGCATGCACAAACTTTGTTTCATGCAGAAAATTATTAAAAAATATTGTATAATTTTATCTTCTGGCTATGTTTATAAGGTGTTTTTTAAAGCATAAATAAATTTAATGTTTAGACTTGAGTCCCATCCCCAAGATATCTCATTATGTGTATGCAAATGTTGCAAAATTTGAAAAAATCAGAAATCTGAAACACTTCTGGTCCCAAGCATTTCAGATAAGGGATACTCAACTTATATATATAAATATGATTATACATGTGCTAAAATAGTTTATTTTCCTGAATAATGTTTTAATAAGAGTATTTTCCTTTTTTGGGGTATTATGTAATACACTAAAAAGAAAAGGGTGGATTACATTTATATAATTAGCTTTTGTGCATATTTACCACAAGGTGGCAGTATAGCAGCCCCTACTTGCTTGTTAGGGATATAGCTATCTCTTAAGTGGAGATAGCGGAGAGATACTTTTTTCCCCTCAAGTTTCCAAAGTCTGAGAATGCCCATATATCCTAATCTGTGGCCAAGTAGATTCTGTGATTAAACACATATGCACATAAGTCCAAATTCATTCCCATTCACAAAAATTCTCATATACAACCTGGCTTATATGACAGGATGAATATTCTGTATGTTCTGTCCAGCACTAAGGTAACCATGTGTGAATCATTTATATTTATAATTAAGCAATCTCTTGAATAAGTGGGAAAATCAATTTTAAAAGTTATCAGTGCAACTTTTAAAGCAATATACAAAGAATACGTATTTCAGGAGTGGTATTGTTATTGCAGACATGCTGCCTCAGTAGTTCTCAGCTGGAATGTGGGGAGAAGCTGCAGAAGGAAGGTCTGTATGAGGCTGGAGGGGAGAGGTGCATGAAGAAGTTATCCACCATCACCTTTTGGCTACAAACATTTACTGAACACTAATTGTTCATTATTTTATTTTGTAAAAACTGGTCTTTGACTTTGAAGAGCTTATGATCCAAAGCTATAGACAACAGAGAAAAAAATTCAGCAAATATATGAGAAGACGAGTACCATTACCAACATCTGAGTGGAAGGAGGGAGAGAATGCTGATTTTATATGTTTTTCCAAGGGATCAGAGAAGAGAGTAGAAACAGACAGAATGGAATGGTCAAAAGATCACGGGAATAATAATAATGAGATCCAGTTTCTTGTCTCAGCTCTGCGCCTCACCATTCTGGGCCACCTCAGTTTCCTTGTGCTCAGAAGGAAGCACTTGGACTTGGGTCTTGGACTTGGAAGTATCAACAGAAATATGTTTTACCAATAGTTGATATTAAAGGCTACCCTTCAAAAAAGATTTGGGATGAAATAGTGAGGAAAGCAAATTATCATATTGCATCTCATCCTCCCTCCACCCCTCTCCCTGCAGAGAGTCATGATGTATATTAGCATATAAATGCTCCGAATAGCCTAAAGTGAAGAAACTGGTTTAGCTTTGTTTAACCTAACATTTCAAACAATGTAACTGTGGAACACAATTTATCTCTCCACTTCACTCCAAGAAACACCAATTAAGATTCTATATTCTTAGAATATGAATGACTTCTGGTAGATATTAAATAACTTGGGAACCACTGAATTAAGAGGACTTTAAAGCCTGTTCCAACTCTAGGAATGTGGATCGGAAGCTCCAGAGGGCAGGAAATTATGTCTAACTTCTTTTTCTTTACTTTATCCCCAGTGCTTGGCATAGAGTAAGTGACCAATAATGTTTGCGAAATCAATGAACAAACTGTCGAACTGTGGTAGTATAGGTTTTTCTCCTTCCCACTCCTTTAAGGAAGCATAGGCTATATCTACGCCCCTTCTGAAGTCATGTTCATTTCAAATTTAAGCAACTCCAGCCCAGCTAGAAAAAGGAGACAAAGACCTTTTTTTAGCCTAAAAACACAGGGGAATTATGCTGAGTCTTTCTTGGCAATGTAAAAGTGTGTTATCTTGAAGATATTTGACCCCAATAGGATTGCTTTTCCATTTCCTCCTCTGTTTTCATAAGTCAAAGTCTTATCCAGATCCATCTAGAAAAAAACCAAAATTGATTGGAAGGAAATGACTGATAACTCCATTCTGAACATCAAAGGGAAGGAAAGAATCCCAGGATGGGGGAGAATTGGAGGTTTTTAAGGACCAAGAGGCTCATGGTACTGGAGAGTGAAGAGAGAGATTCTATAGATGTGGGAGGCTCCCTGAAGGATGGGGAGATGGTGACCAAGTGTTTGGCCCCCAACATTATGAAAGAAGTTTAGGAAGCTGGTGGAATGAGCTGAATAAGGTAGAGGAACCACTCAAGATGCTCAGTAGACGCTATATGGGCTCCGATGGGTGTCTTGAGTCAGATGTAAAGAGCTCAGAGGTATATTCTACCAGATTCTGTATATGTAGGTATTCAGTTGAAAGAAAAACTTTTCTCAGGGACTAGATGTACCATTCTGCTATTAAAGGCACAATAAGGAAGAGACAAAGTGCTAAAACACCAACTCTACTGATAGGACTAGTAACGTAGGGTGCAATTTCAGGCTTCACCCACCCAATGATATCAGCTGCCTACTATGAACTCCTTTGATTAAGGCAAGTTCTAGAAGGTGTGTCTGCTAAAATGTGGTATGTGAGCAGAGGAGAAATAACACATTGATCCATTAGTAGTCATATTCACATTGCAGAGAACAGGGTCCTAGGAAACAGAACACTGCATAGGTCAATTTTATGGGGGAAAGGGAAGCTAAAAAATGTGGGGTGGTGCTGTAGGACAGCACTGCAGAGGCCCTGGGAGTTAGGAGTTAGGTCTGTGGGAGCCTAGGTCTTAAGGGGGACCCCAAACATAAAACATGGGAGACACCAAAGGTATATTTTATCTACTTTATAATTTTATTCACAGCAGAGATAAAAAGAGACAATATCAAGTTGAAAACAAAAGATTTTGGAAGACAGCCCAGGTCTTCCCATTTCTGCTTTGTATCAACTGTCCTGATCTTATTATTTGTATCTAAAAATAAAGTATCAATGTTTGTAATTATTAACTGTTTATACACATATTTGTATACTTTAAATATATGTACAAATATATTTATAATTATTTGAAAAGTAAATGAAATCAAATCCAAGTTTTAAGGTTATTCTTATAATTCTTCATCCTTCCTCACTTGCATTCCAGTATGATTTCTTAATAAGAAGAAAAAGGAACAGGGTTGCAGTTGGCACTCTGGAATCACATATAACTTATAGCCTGTAATATTTCCCTCAAAAACTAGTGGACTCTGGTACTTATGTGGAGTTAATAACTGTAGTAATCATAAATTACGCCACTGCTTTACTTTTCCCTGCCCCTCATTATTTTGAATTTCTCTACCAGGTAGGTACTCTATGGAGGTATGTCATGTGTGTGAATGTCACCTGGCATATGTGTAATGTGCAAAGAAGATTGCTAATTGTGGGTTGGGTCCATCTCTCCATCATTCAGGTGGAACACATTGCAGACTTAAAATGGGACAAATCCTTTAGAAATGTGGAGGTCATTTTTGTTTTACATTATTTTTAATTGACATATATATTTTTAATTGTACATATTTGTATAGCACAAAAGTGAGGTTTCAATACATATAATGTATAGTGATCAGATTAGAGTAATTAGTAGATCCATCATCTCAAATATTTATCATTTCTTTGTGTTGGGAACATTCAGTATCCCTCTTCTAGCTATTTGAAACTAGATATTATTATTAACTATAGCCATTCTACAGTGCATAGAACACTAGAATTTATTCCTTCTATGTAGATGTAATTTTGTATTCTTTAACAAATCTCTCCCTAACTCCTCCTTCCCCCTATACTTCCCAGCCTCTAGGATCCTCTATTCTACTTTTTACTTGTATGAGATCAACTTTTTTTTTTGAGCTTCCACATGTAAGTGAGAACACACAGTGTTTAACTTTCTGTTCCTGGCTTATTTCACTTAATATAATGTCCTCCAGTTCCATCCACACTACTGCAAATGACAGAATTTCATTCCTTTTTATGGCTGAATAGTATACCATTGTGTATATATACACCACATTTTCTTTATCCATTCATCTGTTGTTGGACACCTAGGTTGATTCCATATCTTGACTATTGTGAATAGTGCTGCAATAAACATGGGGGTGCAGTTGTCTCTTCAATATCCTGATTTCTTTTCCTTTAGATAAATGCCCAGTAGTGGGATTGCTGGATAATATTATAGTTCTATCTGTAGTTTTTTGAGTAATTTTCATACTGTTCTCCATAGTGGCCATAGTAGTTTACATTCCCACAGTGTATAAGAAAAAAATTCCCATTTCTCTTCACCCTCACCAGCATTTGTTACTTTTTGTCTTTTTGATGGTAGTTATCCTAACTGGGATGAGATGATACCTCATTGTGGTTTTGATTGGCATTTCCCTGATGATTGGTGATGCTGAGCATTTTTCCATATATTTGTTGGACATACATATGTCTTCTTTTGAGAAATATCTGTTCAAATCATCTGTCCATTTTTTAATTGGCTTGTTTTTTTGCTCTTGAGATGTTTGAGTTCCTTGTATATTCTGGATATTAATCTCCTGTCAGATGAATAGTTTGCAAACATTTTTTCCTATTCTGTTGTTTTCACACTGTTGTTTACTTCCTTTGTTGCGCAGAAGCTTTTTAGTTTGTTATAATCCCATTTGTTTATTTTTGCTTTTGTTGCCTATACTTCCGAGGTCTTATTCATAAAATCTTTTCCCAGACCAATATCTTAAAGCAGCTCCCCTTATGTTTTCTTCTAGTAGTTTTATAGTTTCAGGTCTTACATTAAGGTCTTTGATCCATTTTGAATTGATTTTTATATAGGGTGAGAGCTGGTGGTCTAGTTTCATTTTTCTGCCTATGGACACGCAGTCTCCCCAACACCATTTATTGAAGATATGGTTCTTTTCTGATGAGTGTTCTTGGCATCTTTACCAAAAATCAGTCGGCAGTAGATATGTGGATTAATTTCTAGGTTCTCTATTCTGTTCCATTGGTCTATGTGTCTGTTTTTATGCCAGTACCGTGCTGTTTTGGTTACTACAGCTTTTTGTATGTGTTGAAGTCTGGTAGTGTGATGTAGGGGCCATTTTTAAAGCCACACAAGTTTGCAAGAGTACTTTGTTAACAGAATTTTCCATCTGTTTAGATACAATTTGGTTTTACATCCTTGTTATTACATGGTTTGTGCTAATTTTCCTAAGTTATTACAACCCAGGAAAAGAAATCTTTCAAAAACCCACCCCAAACTCCCATATAATTCCTGGTATGTGGTAATTTCCATTATAGAAAAATAAACTAATAAGGTTTCAGAGGACAAACAGAGTATTAACCAGTCTATATCTTAATGTCAAGGTAAAGTATTCCATTTTACTCAACAGGAAATGACTCTCCTCAAAATATTTATTTCGTCTGCTTATTACAGTTTGCTTTTAGGCAAAAACTATTAGTTTGGGTGAAAAGACATGATTTATACTACTGTCCTTGGTTACCCTGAAGATTTAAATGTTATGTCAACTTTTCAACATTCAAAGCAGAAAGAAATTCAAGCATCAAATTAATTTTTATTAAGGAGGATTAAAAGTTTTTCATGTTACAAAGTCACCATCCACCTTAGCAAAACATTT
This sequence comes from Propithecus coquereli, assembly GCF_000956105.1. Taxonomy (NCBI): domain Eukaryota; kingdom Metazoa; phylum Chordata; class Mammalia; order Primates; family Indriidae; genus Propithecus; species Propithecus coquereli. Next base: position 8,754,829 of record NW_012149507.1, on the reverse strand, counting down.
AAAAAGCAAGAAGTACACAAATGTTGGCCTTTTGAACTGTTATAAGGATGCTTTTGGAATTTCAGGTGGTAGGTATGTGCCATTTTGTACAAAGAAATGTTCCATTTCAGGTTCTAGTAGAAGTCCTCAAATCGGTGATTTAGACTGACAGATACGAATCTTGTGTAAGCCATGTAATAGGGCACAGGCAGGGAGATGCAGCACCCTCTGTATGTATGGTAGACAGAATAATGCCCCCAATGATGTCCATGTCCTTATCCCCAGACCTGTGAACATGTTACTTTACATGTAAAAAGGGACTTTGCGAATGTGATTAAGGAACTTGAGATGGGAACATTACCCTGGATTATGCCAGTGGGCTCAATATAATCACAGGAATTTTTATAAGTGGGAGGCAAAAGGGTCAAAATCAGGAAAAGGAAGTGTGACAACAGAAGAAGAGGTTGGAGTGACTGAAGATGGGGGAAGGGGATACGTGGAAAGGAATGTGGTGGAGGTCCCTGGAAGCTGGAAAAGGCAGGAAATGGATTTGTACCTGGACCTTCCAGAAGCAATTTAGCCCTGCCAACACCTTGTTTTCAGCCCAGGGAGAGCCATTTTTGATTTCTGACCTCCGTAACTATAAGATGATAAGTTTGTGGTGTTTTCAGCTATTAAATTTGTTACAGCAGTAATAGGAGACTAATACCTATGTGACCCCAAATTCCTTTCCTCTTCAGAGAAAACACCGAAGAGTTAATATGGTGAAGCTTAAAGAAAGTTAGAGTTAAACAGGTCATTGTTCAAATTCTGATTTTGCCACTTCCTGTCTGAGTGACCTTGAGTAAGTTATTTAACTTCTTTGACTCTAAGGTTCTTTATCAGGAAAAGGGGTTATGGTGAAAGTTAAATATGATAAGATATGTAAAATGCCCAACATAATTCCTGGATGAATACCTTCAAGATAGACCTTCAAGAAATGTTACTCCCATTCTCCACCAGATTGCTGAGGATTTGTGGCATAAAAATGGTCTACCTGGAGGTTTCCACCTTGTGTTAGGAGCACCCAGGGCCTTCTGCGAAGATGCCCATGCTCATCTTTTAGTGTGAGTGAAGGCAAAGAGGCTAGCTTAGAGACTGTGTCCAAACCTGCAGGCTAAGAGCTGAGATATGCTCCCTGAGGTAAGGTTTGGCATACCCTGTGAACTTCTGACCTTTCCTGTCTCACCTTGTCTGTCTGTGACCCAGGGACAGCACTATCTCACCACCAGTGGCACTGTGCTGATTTGTGAAGAAGGTGAAAAGTCCGTGTGCTCACAGATGGGGCACAATGATTCTCAGCAGCAGCTGCCTGGGTTTTGGAGATTAAATCCTGGACTTGTGGACTCCAGCACTCAGTGTAAGCTGTTGCCTGTTTGGCAGTCCAGGCTGCTTTGCTGGTTCCGAGTTAGCAAATTAGGGGCCCACATTTCCAGACATGGGCTCAGGTGACCTAGAGAACATGAACTGCTTTATGAAGCCATTTTCACTAGAGAATATGTAGCGATCCCAGAAAGGCAGTGTTTGGTTGGAAGAAAAACAAGTTTGAAAGGATCACATGTAAGAAATGAAGATAGTTTTTCCCTCATACGTAAAATCTCATAATCCAGGGTGAGGCACAAGGACAGATGTTTGTTGACAAATTTTTTCAGGAGATCCATTAAAGTTTGTTCCTTTCTAGTATGTAGATTTTGTAGAAAATTGGTCTTTGCCTACATTGTCTCCTCTAATCTTTAAAACACTTTTTCTTAGTTATTTTTAGTAGATTCAAAGAACAGAATTCAGTGCTGTAGTCAATGTGGACATTCAAAGGTCCTGAATCCAAATCTCAATCCCAGCACGTTCTACCCCCAAAAACGTTAATATGATTTGTGTTTAATAATCTGCATAATTACTGTTTAGGCATAAATGGTAAGCAGTTCCTATAACATTTTTGCTTATAATTCTTAGCTCAAAGTGGTCTATAAAATATCATTTTTGCAGTTCAGATTAATTTAAGCACACTGTGTAAAGTCTGGTCCTCTGAGAAGCAAAAGCTAAGAGGAGATTATATGTGCAAGAGATTTATTGGGGGAAATGCCCATGAAGAAGCAGGAGCAGGCAGGGAGCCTTCAGATCAAGATTCAAGTTTCACACTGTGAAAGAGATGGGAAGAAAGAAGATTGGATAGGAAGAGTTCCAGACTGTAGACCAGTTTCAAGAAAGCTTTGACCAGGCTGAGGGAACATCCTTGAGCTGCAGGCACCAGTTGGAGGAGCCCTGATTTTCACAGCAATGGGCCTGCACTAGCTCTCGGCTGTGCTGGGTCATTGATTGGGAGCAAATTGCTGACAGTATGGCTTGGGCTCCAACACGGTGGTGGATCCAGCAGGGCAGTAGTTGGGCCATTGTCAACTATGCTCCCCATAGCAGAAGAGGGGATGGTGTGTTGTCACTGCCACCCTAATTCTTCCCCACCCATTCACACTGACAGTTATTAAAAAGCAAGGATCTGTATGTTGACTCTGCAGCCAGTACATGAGGACCCTATTTCCATATTCCTTGCCCATTTCCCAAGATCTGAGATGTTCTGGGTCATCCTTTAGAGGTTGCCTACCAGAGTTGCTCCTGGGCTGTATATTCTGCTTTTTCTGTCTCCAGAGAAAAAATGGGGCCCACCTGTGCTGGTTCCGTAAGGATTTCTAGGATAAGGCCTGGTTTGCCTATGGAGGAAAGGGGAGAGGGGCTGAGAGGGCACACTGGATTCTTGGTCTCTGGGGATTGGGAATTAGAGAGGGATTTGGTGGGCCTGGAGTCTGTGACGGGAATGAAAGCTGTAGTTGGAAAGAGGCAGATGGAGTACTTGCCAGAACCAGACCACTAGCAATCATAGAGGGTTAGCTTTTCATTCCAGGGGAAATGAGAAAACTGAGAGGGAGACATCAGGTCCATCTATCCTGATCCCTGCTCGGGTACCCTTACCCTACCAAGGCATGCTCCCCTCAAGGTGGCCTGTGTGTCCACCATCCTATCACCAAACAACGCCTCAGTTGCCAGCTGATGTCTAAAACTCCCTTAACTGGTATAAAGCCTTTCATTACATAATTTTAAAAGTTTTAGAATAGTCCTCTAGTTCACCACACTATGGTCAATTGTCCAGTAGTCAGGTGTGTCCATTCCTTCTCTAGACTGGGAATTCTTTTAGTTAGTGCAGAGACTGTGTCTTTTTCCTTTTTCAATTTCCAGTACCTAACAAAATCCCTGATACAAAGTTGATTCTCCATAAATTTTTATAGAATTGAATGTAATTGAATAGATTCAGATACTTCTGGAAAAGGTAGCATAGCAACAAAGATGGAATCATACAAAAATGGATAAATAGCTGCGAGTGCAAAACTGGACATTCAGAAGTCCCGAATCCAAATCTCAACTCCAGCATATTCCACCTATACGATCATAGATGAATGTTTTAACCTTTCTGCATTTTAATTTCCTTCTTATAAAATGAGGACAGAGCACCTGCTCTGATAACCTCAGCATGCCTGTGATTATCAAATGATAAAGAAAGGATTTTGAAAATGTAAAAGTGATGAATAAAATTATTTTTTAATTGTTTTATGGGGACCTAGGGGTAAGTTTAAAAGCAGCTGGTGCTTGGAACCAGGAGAGAGGAGTTTTAGGTACACTTAAGTCTACCTAGGCGTGGAGATATTTTAGGCCATGCAGCACTAAAATGGCCAGTTGCAGGAAATTCTAGATTGTTTTTAAAAACTAACTTTACCATACAACACATAAAGTAATCTATCTAAATAAGCAATTGCCCCATTAGCTCTTAGGCTTTCTATAAACAAAAGTAAATGCTATTCACTCAAGACATCACTTTGGTAGTAAAACCTGTAAACAACACAGCTACCCTTTTATTGCTGGGGTGGTGATTGACTGAGGTAACCTATTCTTGTTTGGCCCTTTATGGTTTACCAAATGTTTTAATGTACGTTATCATTTTGATTCCTCAAAATTACTCTGGAAAAAGAAAAAGAACAAAGAGTTTTCATGACATTTCACCACATATTAATTCATAGGTCTTAAAGGAATTCTACAACAAAAATTGGGTAGTTTTAAAAGCTTGGAGTCAGATAGACCTGATTTAATCCTGGGCTTTCATGTGTTAGTTGTGTGACCATGGGTAAGTAAATAACTTATCTCAGACCCAGTTTCTTATTATTCAAAATGAAAGTTTAACTGTTACTCAAATATTTTCTAGACAAATGCAATAGCCCCACATTCAGATTTCAGAGAGGGAAAAGGACTTTGAATTTGGGATGCGCCCCAAGAATCTTCCTAAATAGTGCTGATATTCAGATTAGTTGAAGTGAGGCATGTGAAGAGCTCAGCACAGACAATAAATATTCAATATTAGCCTTACAAATATGTCATTTACACAGGGTTTTCAAATGTTTTATTCAGTCCTTCCAATAACTCCATAAAGCTTCTCTTTACGAATGAAGAAATGAAAACTTAGGGAACTTATGATTTGGCCCAACTACATAGCCAGTCACATGTCAGAGCTCATCTACTCCTCTTGGTGATGACCACTGCCTGTCAGAGTCAGGGAGCTTGTCACCAGGAGTGGTTATAAAGAAAAAGTGAATGAGAAGGATGGAGCAACAGAAATTACCTGCTAAAGACTGAGAAGGTGGAATCTTCTGCCATAGGATGAGTCGAGATATATGGCAAAGACTCCAGGTTCTGCATTCTTTTTTCTTCAGTTTCAGTGAGCAGATTTATGAACTGAGAGTATTTCTAAGACCTTTATAAGTTCCCAGCAATCTTTGTTTATTTTGTGGACAGGGTGTTGCTCTGTCACCCAGGCTGGAGTGCAGTGGCGTCATCATAGCTCACAGCAACCTCAAACTCCTGGGCTCAAGCAATCCTTCTGCCTCAGGCTCCTGAGTAGCTGGGACTACAGGTGTGCACCAGCACACCCAGCTAATTAAAAAAAATTTTTTTTTTTTTTGAGACATGGTCTTACTATGTTGCTCAGACTGGTCTCAAAATCCTGACCTCAAGCTATCCTCCTGCCTCAGCTTCCCAAAGTACTGGGATCACAGGCATGAGCCACCGTGCCCAGCCTCCAGCAATCTTGATATTTGATAATTAGAGACATGAGTATTAGGATTAGAAATTAGATAAAACTAATCTTGTTGGTTAGTTGATATTTTGAGTAGCATTTAAGTATATTTATTTTCTATAATCAAAGTTGTATTAATATTATTACATTACCAAAAATTTGAAAAACGAGGTAGGACCTATAATACTGGTGATAATATAGGTGATTTTATTTTCCTGACACAATCTTTATTATCATCTCAAAGCATTTGAGAACCTTTCCCCACCCCTAGCCCCCCTTTTTTTAACTGTGTGTGATTCTATCATGATTTAAAACCCAGCTTTACACTCTTTTGGAGGTGTTGTTGTATAGCAGCGACAAGGGAGATTATCTTTGTTGGTTTGGGAGGAGTTTGAGGTTCATGTTAACATACTGATATGTGCAAATATACAGGGCAAGTTAATTCAAGTGTGGGCAGCCTCATGGTGCAATCAGAAAAAGGCATCAGGAGGCTTCTGGGGGGTGAGAAATAGTGGAAAAGGGGCTCCTCTGGAGTTCAGCTCAAGATCACTTTGAAAGACAGGCATGAACTCCATCCACATGGGTAATAACACAGTGGGACAAGAAACTGTGAGCCCTGGATACAAAATAAGATTGGGTATAAGGGAAAGGAAGTTGTAGAATTTACTCTGATTCCTGAAAGAAAAGAAGATGTGAGGTAATACTTTAAGTCAAGAAAAGCCATAGAACATAGGGAAGACTTACGGTTAGGGAGGAAAGAATATAGGTGTGGTCATTTGTTCACTCATTCATTCATTCACCTACCCAGAAAGAATTTCTGAATGCCTGCAGCGTACTTAGCATGTCCAAAGGGTCTTCTTTTTGGGAGAAAATGACAGCAGTCCCCACCCGTAGTGGAGGCATCTGGTTGGGAAGGCAATACAAACCCACTCAGAGGATGAAGAACGCTTAAACAACAACCTGTGTACACACTCAGAAAAACCTGGTGTCATCTCTGCTGAGGAGACATGAAGAGAAAGGGTGCATGACAGTCAGGGGAGGGTAAGTTTCAAATATGCTCACAATTTGCCTAAGGTGTCTGTGTGTGGAGTTCATATAAGCTAAATATTCAGCAAAACATCCTGTTGTCAATGGTCCTGGAAAGAGTCCTCTTGTCAACATCCTTCAGTGATAGCTACGTGAGAGAGTTGCTTGAGTTTTGCCCTCCTCTAGACTTAGTGACTTGTGACCAAATGAGTCCTAATGAGTAGATGGTTCTAGCAAGCCTAGCTTCTCTGAAGAGAGAGTCCTCATTCCTTGTCCAAAAAGCCTACTAGTTGTGATTTAATCAATGTAACACTAGCAGAAGGCCAGAAGTGTTTAAAGGAGCTCAGAATTTTGAGGGCCGTATGTAGCTTCTTGCATTTGACTTCAGCAGCAGAGATGCTTACATGTTCATTTATAAGACCTTGTCAATGTTTGATTATGGTGTTGAGGAGAAAAGTCAACAAGCCTAGAAACATGCATTGTTCAAATCAATAAATACCTATTGAATTGAGGCAGAATAGAAGAGCTTCCAGGTGCCTTTCCTCTCCAAATGACTTTTTCTGTGCCTAGTAACTGAATACTTGAGTTGACATCATGACAAGGTTTAACTATTAGTCATATATTTTCTAGATAAATGACACTAGTTCCCCTTTTAGATTTCAAAGAGAGAAAAGGATATCAAATTTAGGATAGGACCCTGAGGACCTCCTTAAGTAATACTGACAAGTCTCCAGATGGGTTAAGGATGTTCTTGATGTTAGGAACTGAGAAGTCTAGCCCCACAAGTGTGCACACACACTACCAAATCTTATGAGACCATTTGGTAACAATATATTTTGTTATGTTCTTAAGATGTCTTCTTGGGTGGCCAGAATATTAGCTATCATCTGTAGACTGGAATTGAGTAATAAAAACTCCATGGCTTTCATATTAGAACAGAAATTGAAGTCAAAACAGGATCTCTTTCCCCTAGTCCTGTTTGATCCCCTGTCCCCTACTTACACATTTTCATTGCACTCATGGTCTTTACTCCTATCTACTTCTTGTCTTAAAGGCGAGTAGGATTTCAAGGCCTGCGCCTATCCATATTCTATATATTGGCACAAGTGGTTCCAGGAGCTTATGTTAGATTTTGATCTTCTTACAAATAAACACAAACTATCTGTGGGTCTGAAATGGTCTTTCAGGATCTCAGGGAAAAAGGAAAAAATGCTGATGTGAAGATTATTCATCTCCCTTCCCCACTCACCCACACATCTCTACCCATTGACCGAATGATTTGCAAGTAAGCTGTGAAGAGAACTTCCCCATCAGAAGCCTTAAACTGTATATAAGGATATTTTGCAAGAACAGCAGAACAGAAACAAGTTCAAAAGGACAGAGAAAAAATGCTCCAAATCTGTGGCAAACAGGATTTTACTGAAATTTACAGGATTCCTTGGATATGTCTTTGATTCATGCACTGATTTCCCAACACTTTGAAACTATTTCAAGTGGTATTAAAAAAAAATGAAAAATTTTCTCTGTAATGAAAAATAAAAAATGTCCACTTTTGTAGACAAATTGAAAAATGACTATTGCTTAAGTTTGTTTTCTTAAGCTGAGTCCCTTTTTTTTTAATTGGGGGATGGTTATAAGAAACTACATTCTCTCTCTCTCTCTCTTTCTCTCTCTCCCTTCTCTTTTTCTCTCCTCTCTCTCTCTCTCTCTCTCTCTCTCTCTCTCTCTCTCTCTCTCGCTGTCTCTCTCTCTCAACTGCAAATGAAAAACACACCTTGTGATTTAGCCAAAGGAAGTTAAAAATGAGTCTTTAGGGAGAGGAAGTAGTGCAACCGGTTATCATGTTAATCTTCCACTGTAAGAGTTGGGCTCAGAGCCAGATTTGCTGCTTGTAGCAAATGCACAGAACTTGAATGGTTAAAAAAATCCTCCCAGTCCTCAGATCTGGTGCCTGTAAGCCAGCTTGACATGTTTTCTAGTGTCCTTCTCCTTCACACATACTAAATACTTAAAGTGACTAGAGATAAAAGTTAGGTTATTAGATATGAAATGCCTCCTCATTCATTCCCCTTCAGTAAAATGTCTCTGTGTAACCATGACCATAAGCCACCTCCGCATTGACTTCTGTGTTAGTTTTTCTGGACAATTCTCTCCTCTTGGTCTTTACCTCAATTTTCCTATCTGCTAATGGGAACAATAACAGGCAAGCTGAAGGAGCATTAAGAATACAATATGATGATTTTAGTTTGGCATTGAAGCGGGGATGTGGGTTGAGTGGTAGGAAAGATCCTTCCCATTTTCCATTTGATTTGAGGCTTAGTTATTGGTTTGAGTGTCTTTGAAATTCCTCTTTCATCATGTCTGAGTTTCTTTCTTTGAGTTGTGTTCTATAAGTTACCTCTGCAGTCCCCAACCCCCGGGCCACAGACCAATATTGGTCTGTGGCCTGTTAGGAACTGGGCCACACAGCAGGAGGTGAGTGGTGGGCGAGCTAGAGAGTGAAGCTTCATCTGTATTTACAGCAGCTCTCCGTGGCTTGCATCACCACATGAGCTCTGCCTCCTGTCAGATCAGCAGCAGCATTAGGTTCTCATGGGAACATAAACACTATGGCAAACTGCGCATGTGAAGGATCTAGGTTGCGAGCTCCTTACGAGAATCTAATGCCTGATGATCTGAGGTGGAGATGCTAGTGCTGGGGAACAGCTGAAAATACAGATTATCATTAATAGAGAGGTGTGACTGCACAATAAATGTAATGTGCTTGAATCATCCCCAAACCATCCCCCCCACCCCCAGTTCATGGAAAAATTGTCATCCAAGAAAGCGGTCCCTGGTGCACAAAAGTTTGGGGACCACTGAGTTAGCTTAGTGATGACAGTGTAAGTATGCAATATTTTATGGCTGAATTATCCTAAGATGAAAGGCGTGATTAAAGAAGAAGAGAGTAAATTGGGGAACACTAAGAGAGGGTATGGCACCCTGGAAGAACAGTAGTCTGGGACTCTAGCATTCTAGTTTGTCTCTACCAGTAACCTGAAATGAGTCTTCTGTAGAGGCTTCAATGGCTCCAAATTGGTTTTCTGAAAATGACAAGATAAAGTTGTAGGAAATGACCTCTCAGGTCTTTGAAAGATTCAATTGAATTGACATTATTTTACCTTCCAGCTCTTAGTTCACCATAGTTTCATTTTTTTATTCATTCAGCAGCTGTCTACTAAATATCTGCTATGTGTCTGGTTTATTCTAGTAGGTAGAGATTTCACAGTGAATGAAACTGACAAAATTCTTCTCTTATGAAGCTTACAGTCTAGTGTGTGTAGACAAGCAGTATAGAAATGAATATATGTATATGTCAGTGGTAAGAGATGTTATGAGGAAAATAGAGCACTATATGTGAACAGAGACCGACAATGGTGGATGCGGCAGAGCTCTCCCATATAGGGTGGTCAGGGAAGGTCTCTTCTGTAAGGTGACATCTGGACAGGGTCTTTTAGAAAGTTAGGGAACAGGGCCTGCAGATATCTGAGGGAACAATCCAGGTGGAAGAACAACAGGTACAAAAGTACAAAAGTGGGAGTATGCTTTATTTGTTTGAGGATTAGCAAAGATGCCAGTGGTTGGATCGGAGTAAGAGGAAGAGTGACAGAAGATGAGCTTGGAGCAATTCAGTGGGCCAGGGAAGATCAGGGAAGTCAAGAAAGACCCTAGTTGTTTCTGAGTGGAATGGGAAGCCACTGGAGGGTGTTGAACAGAGGAGTGACATGACTTGATGTACTTTTTAAAAGCATCACTTGGCTGCTGTGTTGAGAACAGACTGTAGCCAAGTAAGGGCAAAGGCAGGGAGACAAGTTAGGAGGCTTTACCAACAATTCAAACCAGAGACAATGATGACTTGGATCAGGGTGGTAGTGATGAAGGTGGTGAGAGTGATGGGGCCCTGGATATATTTTTGAAAGTAGAGTCAACAGGACTTACTGATAGATTGAAATGGAGAGAGACACAGAGAGAGAGAGAGAGAGAGAGAGGTGTCAGGGATGACAGCAGTGTTTTTGTGTTGGACAACTGGAAGATTGCGGTTGCTATTCTTTGAGAGGCAGAAGACTACAGAAGGAGCAAGTTTTGAGTGAAAGGAAGTCTAGAGTTTGGTTTTAGGCATGTTAAATTTGAGATGCCTAATGCACATTAAAGTGGCAATGTCAAGATGTTATTCAAATTTTGAGTTCAGGTGAAAAGTTCAGGCTGGGGATTTATGTATATTTGGGAATTGTCATTGTATTGATGTTATTTTAAGCCATGAACTGGATGAGATCCCTGAGGGCCTAGGCCAATAGTTCTTAACCTAGGCTGCATGTTAGAATCATCATGAGAAGTTTAAAAATGTAGGCATGACTGGTCCTCATCATAGACCAATCAGATCATAACTCTGGGGCATCAGTCCCAAGCACTGGAGTTTTAAAAAGTTCTTTAAGTCAGTTCCATGTAAGCCAACGTTGAAAAGTCACTGACCTACAGAGTGAGTGTAGATGGAGAAAGGGAGAATCCTGCTTCTGGCTCCTACAGTGTTCAGAGATCAGGAAGCTGGGAGGAACCAGCAGAGGAGACTGAGTAGGAGCAGACAGTGAGGTAGCAAGAGAGCATTTCATCCTGGAAGTCAAATGAAGAAACTTTTGCAAGAAGGAGAGAGTTATCCTAGTGTAAAATATTGCTCAGAGATTGAGTAAGACAAGGAAGGAAAAGTGATCAGTGGATTGGGTAATGTGGAGGTCACTGGTGACCTCAAGGGGAGCACTGTTGATTTCGTGGGAGTGAAGCCTGGTTGTATTGTTTTAGAGACAATGAGAGGAGTCGAATTGGAAATAGTCAATAGGGGTACAGAGAAATGAGGTAGAAGCTGGAGCGGGCTGAAGAGGCAAGGGACAGTTTTTTAAGGTGAGAGATATTGTGACATTTTTGAATGGTAATGGTAAGAGGGAGAAAAACTGATGAGACAGGAAAGAGGTAACAATTGCAAGAGTGGATTTCTTGAGAAGTCCTGAGGGAGTGGGATCCAGGGCACAAGTAAAGGGGTTGGTCTTGGATTGGTTCATCCTTTTTGGCAACAAAGAACGTAGAATATGTGGTTGCAAATATGGATAAACTGGTGGATTTGGTAGTGGGAGTGTGTGAAAGTTCATTTTATTCTCAGTGTTGAAACTTTTGCACTTGGAGTTTTAGAACATACTACATTAGTAAATTATATAAAGACTTGAGAATATAGATACTTGTAGCCTTTGGAGACATAAAATAGTCAGCAATGTCAGAGAAACAGAAAGTACAAGGGTGCTACATTAATATAACCAACTATTATGTAATTACTTAAAATCATGTTATAGAAGAATCTTTGTTAAATGGGAAATGTTTTTTAGCATATTGCTAGATAAAAAAAAAGCATGTTTCCAAATGATATGTATTCCAATGGCATTCTATTGTATGCTCCAAGTTAAAAAAATACTTACATGTATTTACATAAAAAATACTTATGTGTAGAAAAGATAGCGAAATCTTATCTGTTCCTTCTGGATAGTGGGACTATAGATAACTTTTATTTTCTTTTTTGTGCTTTTCAATATATTAGTAGCTTTATATGATAATTGTGTATTTAGAAAAAACAAATTATATAAAGTTGAATGTATTCAAAGCAAAAATACAAAAATAGAATTATTTTCTACACTTCAGAGTTGTTCACAATTGAAGTATAAAATTATAGAATTCATCCTATGGATTGGACTAAGATTTACTATGAATTCATGCATCAAAGGAAATCTACCCCTAGATTTTGGTTTGGCTTATTCATGGAAAATATTTGATGATTAAAGTAGTACCCAGCTTGGTTATCTTTCATCTCAGAAAGGAATTTTTATCAAAGCTACCATAAATCAAATTCTGGATTGTAATTGAGGGCTGAATTTTTTGTTTGTTGATTTAAAATGTTTGTTGTACTTGTTACCTTTGCCAGCCAAGGGTGTGTTTCCACTTCTTCCTACTACAGTTTTGAGGTTTTTTTGAGATCTTCTCTCTTATTCTTCATTTTAGCTCTGATTATGGTACTGCTTCTAGACTAATTAGGTCACCACAAGTAAGAGACCAAACCCCTCAATTTCATAAACTTTGTTAGTAAAATGTGGCTAGCACTCTGAACTGACCTCCCAAGGCTATGTCACAAAGCGAGGGTGGAGGCATCAATCATTATGGCTAGCTGGTGGTTGGACGTCACCAGCCTTTGGGGGCCTAATGCTTGTGTGCAATGAACAGTTCTGCCCAGGAGAGGGTCTAGTTGATTCTACAATAGAACCCAAATAAAGTATAAGAGTGTACCATAGAAATGAGAAGGCTTGGAGGACAATATGGACAGAGAGGCCTTCAGAGAACTGATTGGGGAAAAAGTACTTACCGGGGACAAAACATGACTATTTGGCTGGCACAGGATAAAGACAGAGAAAGAAGAATAATGGTGACCTCCAATAAAATGAATTATGTTCTCCCTTGTCCCTTCCATAGGATCAGAAAAGGTTTCAGACCTGGTATTACAAATTAAAAAGTTTTAGGTAAGCAGTCAGCAGTTAGGGCATGGGGCTATCCATCCTTCAAGGATGGCTCTTGCAATAAGTCATAGACTGAAGGTCTGGAGACTGACTGGAGCCAGCAGGGAGGCAGCATTTTATGGATGACATCAAACAGGACAGCAGTGCAACTCCAAAGCCTGAATCAAGAATGCTCACAAAGCTCCAAGAAAGAGTTCAAGTTCAACTTTGGGTTTCTCTCATAGAGGTAACTCAGAAAAATCAGTGCAAATTTAACATTGGATACACAGGTATTGTCTATTGTATAATATAGTATGTACGTAGACAGTATATATATTACATATGTACACATAGATGTACATATCCAATATATTCTGCAAGTTCAGAGAGTTGAACAACAGGGAAGAGTCTTGGAGATGTTGCTATTCCAGGATAAATATTAATGAATTAAAGGGCTCGGGAGCAGTGAGCTCTGCGCTTAGTACAGTCATCAAAGTTGATTGCGGTGTATTGCTGCCAGCAGAGCTCTCACACCAGCAGGTGCCAGGCACGGACAGCACCGCTCCCTTAGACATTGACCCCGTGTTAGGGAATACGCTGATGTGTTCTATTTCCTCCAGGAATGAACGGGGAGGCTAATGCCCCGCTATTCGAGGAGCAGCCCACATACCATAAAGGTTTTATAGCTGTTCAAGATAGATTTCAGGTTCATTCTTTCCAGACTCATTCACAGGGAGGGAGAAAGAAAGGGAGGAAATGGTAACAGTAGAGCAATGTTTAACTCAACAGATTCCAATGTCTCAGTGGTGAAGATGATCAAACCCCTGCACTTCTCCACCCTGTTGGCTCCACAAACAGAAAACGTCAAGAGTGGGCAACCTGCCAAATGTTCCAGCCAGTGGCTGAATTGAAACAGATCTGCTCTGGGAAGCGAGGGAGACAAACACAGCCAAGGAAACCTAAGAAGGAAAAAAATGGCAAACTACCCCAATAGCTTTGCTGCTGACCCATCTAAGTGTTTGTTAAGGTGCAAAAGAGAACATAATTGAAATGTTATCATTATTACTATTATTATAATTCTGTTGGCAGAAATGTTATTATATGTCAGACCGGGTTAAGCATTTAAATGCACTTTCTCATCTGTTCTCCTCAACTGTACAAGCTAGGTTCTATTATTATCTCCATTTTATAGAAGAGGAAATGGAGGTTAAATAATTTGCTATTTGGTGGAGAATTCAGGATTTGAAGGTAGATCTGTTAGGTATGATTAAAACTTGAGGCATTTGGTATCAAAAACAGTGTACACACGGAAGTTGTTTTGAGTTGCAGGGCTTCAGAATGGAAAGAAGCCAATCTTTGGCTACCATGCACTTTACGAAAATTATTTTATGTTTTCCTATAGAGTAGTTATTAATTTCCCTGTGTTAAGGTGGAATTAGGAGTTAAATTTGGATTTGCCTGATCCCAAAGCTTCCCTGTCTCCATCAGACCTTACTGGAAGGAAGAGGAAATGGAAAGGAATTTCCATTGTCAATGAAGATGCTGGTGTGATGATATATGCCATAGAAGAGTCAAATCCACAGTTCAAATGTCATTTTAAGCAGTAGTTTCAACCCCCTCCCATGATTACTAATGAGAAATACTTCATTTGAAGTTCACTTTTCTTGAAGTTGCTAATAAACAACACAAATCTTAAGATATGTAGAAAAGAAAGAATACGATGCCTAGTTTGAGTTTGTAATTTGTTTCACAGTTTATAAAGCACTTTCTTAAACTTATCAATGCCAGTTCAGTTTTATGATTCCTCAGTCTCTATTTTATACAACGAGGAAGGCCAACACCAATCCATAAATATTTATTACATTGTGATTATAGCAGCCACTACCGTTTTCATATCAGGGACTTTAACACGCATTATCTTCTTGGCCCTACGCAACAACCCGTGGAATACATAGCCTCTTTTAACCTGTGAAGAAATTGAACTTCAAAGTGTTTTGGTGGCTTGCCAAGGGCACAAAGTTAGAAAGTGAAAAATCCAGGCCTTATCGAGTTTGAACAGTGTTCTTTCTCCTACATTATACCAGTTTTCCCTTTGAGGGGCAAAGCAAGAAAGCTGGATAATCAGCCTCTTGCTAATTGACAGTTGGCTGGAGAATGTGAGGCACTTAAACAGTTTGTTGATCCTTTAGTAGCTTTTACACATATTGAAACAAAGGCAGAGAGCCCAGGGGTTCAAGGCTGCAATGAGCTATGATCATACCACCGTACTCCAGTTTAGGTGACAGAGTAAGATCCTGTCTCTTAAAAAAAAAAAAAAAATATATATATATATATATATATTCACATATATATATATATGTTAATGTATATATGATCTAACAGTAGTTTCTAGAGAGTAAACTGGTGAGCCAAGATGGGTCCTAGGTAATGTCACTATCTTCAAGACAGGCATCGGTTTGCCAAGGTGCCAAGATCCTGTTCAATTTGCAGGTAGCAGCCAGAGGCTTTTATGCTGCAAATATTTATACAATATCAGTCATTGGGAACCATATATGAACTGTCTTTGGCTTAAATACCTTTATAGGGTTGAAAACATTTTAGCACTACTCATCAAGAATGATCTAGTGCCAGGCAATGAAATTTGGAATAATGAGAGAGTTGCGTAGCTCTAAAGCAAAAGTGAAGTAGTAAGTATGTCTTGCTTGACAACAGTGAAAATGATTCAGCCCCCAAAGATATTGCGTCTTTTTCCTAGTCTTCTTCCAAGTTCTATTTATGTGAAAGTTCATTTACAGAAGCTCCCAGACTTTAGACCATAAAAGTGTTGTTTAGGGTGATGTTGATGAAAGGTCACTCATACCTATTGTTAACAATGCTGGGTGCATCGCATGAGTTCCTTGGAATATCTGACTTGTCTTTTTGGATAGAATGGAGTCTAGAATTAGAAGTAATAATCCTAGATGAATGGGCTGACCATTTACTAATTCATAAGGAGAGAGTTGATGAACCCCAGAAGGAAATTAAAGCCAAGGCAATACCTTAGGTCATGAAAGATTGAGAATCTCTGAAAAATTTGATAATTTGAGTTTTAGAATTCTATTTGTTCTTTCTATTTTTCCTGATGATTGGGGCTGATATTGACAGTAAAGTTTCTGAGTAACTTAGAGAATTTGGCAAAGCTTTTAAATAATAGTCCCAGAGTAATAGTTTTCTATTGCTGTGTAACAAGTTTCCAAAAAACTTAGTGGCTTAAAAACACACACGTTTATTATCTTGCAGTTTCCATGGGTCAGGAGTCTAGGCACGAGTTCTATGTTCAGGGTTTCTCAAAGCTGAAATCAAGGTGTTGGCCAGGCCACATTCTCATGTAAAGGCTCTAGTGGGGGAGAATCTGTTTCCAAACTCACTCAATTTGTCGGAAGAATTCATTTCCTTGTGATCATAAGACAGAAGGTTCCAGTTTCCTGCTAGCTGTTAAGCTGGAGGCCACCCTCAGCTTCTAGTGGCTGCCTGCAGGTCCTAAATGCTGCCCTCAGTTCCTTGCCACATGGGCTTTCCTACGAAGACTATTCATGAAGCCAGGAAGGAGAGTCTTTAGAGTAAGTCGTCTAGCAAGATGAGTCATATATAACGTAACATAATCACAGGAGTAACAGCCCATCACCTTTGTCATTGTATTAGTTAGAAGCAAGTCACAGGTCCTGACCACAGTCAAGAGGAGAAGATTACACAAAGGTGCAAACACCAAGAAATGGAGGTCATGGGGTGCCAAATTGGAGTCTTCCCAATATGCCCCGTAAAATGGATGCTCTTGTCACTAGAGCAGTAGGTTTTCCCTAAGTTGTTAACACAACATCAAGTAATATTTATTTTTTTTTGCAATTGTTAGAGCCATAGTTCTCCAGCAAGGAAAGGATTTAATCTATCTCAAGAATAAACAAACAATAAGTAGGACACATTACAAACCCATTGCAAGGGAAGATGTATGAAATCCATTTGGAGCTACTCACTGGGCTCTTGTCCAACCTTCACAGTTTTATCAAGATCATACTAATGACGGATGATATACACACCAGACACACCCTCAGAATTTTAGTAAAATTTTCTCACCAATAAGTTCAGTTTGTTCTTGCCAATTTGTTCTTGCAGTGGTGGGTAATTTCATCTAAAACTTTTGCAAAGTTCCATTTGAGGTTCTAACTAAGCAGCCATTCTTAGAGCCCCAGATATCATCCTTGTGCAGTTTACATCTGGATTTCTCCCAGTACCACTTTTCTGAATCTGGAGCCAATCACTGGCATTCTCTAAAAGCCTCTGAGCTTCTCCAACAATGTAATCTCTTGGGTTATCATTAGGGGTAGGATCTCAGTGAGTGCTGCCTGTCTGGCAGAGATTTGCTCTATCCTCCCTGTTATCTGCATTTGTATAATATGTGCACCTCCCTTTATCTTCTTAGGAAACATTAGAACATGTAAAATTTGTTAATTTTCCTGATCAATCTGAATTGGAGTTCCTCTTGGGGTCAAGAGCCCTTATTTACAAAGCATTCCAAAATTGTGAATTACCTTCCAAAACATGTATCTACTATCAGTAGAAATTATCCTTCTATTTGTAGCTAATTATTAATAATAAACTCTGGTGCATGCAATAAGTTCCTTCCATCAGGACAGATTTTGCTTCTGGTAAGGGGCTATATTCTTACCTGATATTTTGCTGTATCAGTCTTAAGATATGACCTATCAACAAACAAGGTTAAACCTAGATTTTCTAAAGGGGTTTCTAATAAATCTATTCCAGGCATAAACAGTTTGTCAACAGAGATTAAAAAGTCATGAATTTCTTTTGTTTTAGGTAATGGAAGAAAAGTATCAAGATTTTAAAGTACTACAATGATAAACGGAAATGTGTGAGGGAGAAAATAGGATTGCACCCAAGGTAAGCCTTTTTGCTGAGAAGTGTTGTGTATTTTCAGTGAGCAGCAAAGACTGTAGAGCAGCGATCCCCAAGCTTTTTGGTACTAGGGACCGGTTTCATGGAAGACAATTTTTCCACAGACTGGGGTGGAGGGCGAATAGTTTCAGGATGATTCAAGCACATTACATTAATCATGTAGTCAAACCTCTCTGCTAACAATAATCTGTATTTGCAGCCGCTCCCCAGTGCTAGCATCACTGCCTCAGTACCACCTCAGATCATCAGGTGTTAGATTCTCATAAGGGCTGTGCAACCTCGACCCCTTGCATGCGCAGTTTACGGTACGGTTCACACTCTTCTGAGAATCTAATGCCGCCACTGATCTGACAGGAGGCAGAGCTTATGCAGTGATGCAAGCGACGGGGAGTGGCTGTAAATACAGATGAAGCTTTGCTTGCTCGATGCTGCTCATCTCCTGCTGTGCGGCCTGGTCTCTAACAGGCCATAGACAGGTACTGGTCTGCAGCCCAGGGGTTGAGGACCACAGCTGTAGAGCATGAGGGCCAATTAAATTTAAAGGCAACCCTAAAACCAAGTCAGAAGATGCCTTCACTGGTTTAGCTGGTATGGTTATTGGCAAGGTGGGTAGGCTTTTGCTAAAATATCATATGCCTGTGCAGATTTCTCAGGTACAAATAAGTAAAAAGAGTGGGAAGCTGACGGAGAGCTAATAATTCACAAAAGACCTATTTATGCTTAGTTTCCTGGGAAAGAAGTTTAGTTACTGAGAACTTTGTTAAGTTATATTGTGGAGTGGCGATTAGATAAACTGAGAACCCATTGCACTTGGGGCACAGACTGAAGAATCTTAATTGTCTTTGGCCTAGTAAAGTTTTGACTTGTAGCTGGTTAGGAGTAAGGTATTTTCTCCCTTGGGATAAATCATGTCTCAGATCAGGGCGTGTTTTTTAGTTTTTATGTAAAGGATCAGAAAGTAAATACCTTAGACTTCGTGGGGCAGAAGGTCTGTCACAGCTATTCAACTCAGTTAAAGTAGAGTCACCCTAGGCAATATATAAAGAAATAAGTATGGCTGTGTCCAATAAAATTTTATTTACAAAAGTAGACAGCAGGTTAGATTTGGTTAGTGGCTGTAGTTTGCCAATTTCTGTCCTGGGTAATGAAGTTACTCTGACAACATTTTGTCTTTTTGGAAACCTTATGCCTTTACTGAGCTAAAACAGTGAGTATATAGATAAAGTTAGTCTTACAGTTTACCCTATTTTGGGACACAACCAAGTGTCATCTACATATTCCATAAGAGAACTACAAGGAAATTTAAGGTCCTTGTGGTCCTGACTGAGGATTTATGAAAAGTAGTAGGTATCTCAGTATGTCCCTGGGGCATAATAGTCTAGGAATATTGTTGATTTTCTTTAAAGAAAGAAAACAAATATTGACTATTTTATTTTATTTTATTTTGAGACAGGGTCTTGCTCTGTCACCCCCAGGGTAGAGTGCAGTGATGTGATCACAGCTCACTGCAGCTTCGAAATCCTGGGCTCCAAGGATCCTCCTGCCTCAGCCTCCCAAATAGCTGGGACTACAAGCATATGCCATTATGCCCAGATAATTTTTCTTATTTTTCTTTGTAGAGACAGAATCTCACTATCTTTCCCACGTTGATGTTGAACTCCTGGCCTCAAGCAGGAGGTTTTTGATTAGGAGGTTAGGAGCGTTACAAGGACCAGACTAAGGTATAATGAGTCCTTTCTCTATCAGGCTTTCTATAATCACTTTTAGCCTTTCTTTAGCTTCTCATTTAAGAGGGTTTACTGCAAATTTTTGGAGAAATGCATTAAGATTGGTCTTTGGCTGGGGTGGTAAGAAGGTCTAGACTGGGTTTTGATGGACCTCTAATATTGTCAAGTGCTGAGTCCCTGAAAATATTACCAAGACAACCTCAGATAAAGATGAGGTTTTTTTTCCTAACCCATAAGGAAGAGCACTACCTTAACAGAGTTTTAGTAGTGTCTCAGAGAGTGAGAAGGCAAAGTTGGAATATTTATGAATATTTGGAATCTGGTGTAAGGTGGGTGTTGACATGATAGTTTAGGACTGGTGGACATAAAAAGATGAGGGCTTTTATGTGAGGGGATTCAAAGTGTTTTGAGAAGTAAATTATCGTTTGATTGCTATCTACTATGGAAATGAACAATTTGATGTTCACTTAATCCAAACATTGTGAAGCAGGTTCACTGGTTCCCAAATGTCTGAGTCCACTGAGATAGAACACCCACACACAAGTTACACGAAGTGGATTTATCGCTGACAGATAGGCAGCAAGGGACAACAGAAGCCTAGGATTCATCCTGAGCTGGTTCCCCAAGGCTCAGGAAATCTTCCTCGAGGTGGATGGAATCTTGACTGCATATATTTTACTTGCACTACCGTTGAGGGATCCAGAAAAGCAGCCCACCCTGGATTTTATGTCCTGAGAGAATGCGACATACTGAGCGAAAGCACTGAAGGACATCCTGTTTCAGGAATGCGGGGTGTGGAACAGAGCATAAGCTCTGAGTCCCTTCCTATCTCAGGATGTTGCATTCCCAGCACATTCTACAGTTATTCTTGAGAACTACAAATGAGAAAGGGGAGAGAACTGGATCAGTCCAAGGCCACCAGGAAAACTGTCTTATAGTCGTTTGAATGTTTATCTTCCTGGGCAAGAGATTCTTGGAAAAGTGAGGTCATTTTGATGAAGACAGTGTAATAGTAAGGCCACGTTCATGTAATCAGTAAGTTGTGTGGGTGTAGATGATTTCTGTTCTCACTTTTCATGCTTGAATTTCTGGCTTGGTTCCTGTCTGCTATCCTTGTCCTTAAAGGTCTTGGGTACTGCCAGGCTACTAGGAGTATATCCTATCTTTTACTCTATTCCTTATAGTTGGCTCTCCATAATTTTCCATAGGACCACACTCCCCACCTTCCAGTTGGCCCCATCCATAATCCATTTATTTGCTGTAACTTTCTTCTTTGTGTCTGCATTTCTTTGCCTTTGATCACTTAGCTACAAAAACTTCTGCCAAAATGTCTGCTTGTAACCTTCCTCCAAATTCCTTAGCATGGTAGAATGGATTTGAGTCTTGGCTCTGTTATTTACCAGCTGCACTACACTTACCCTTTGCCTCATTCCTCCTTTTTTTTGCACACGGTGGGACCTTTCATGATTTTCTGACTCACTCCAATAGGTCTGTTTGGTCTCTGATTCACGGCCTTCTTACACTTGGTCAGTGTTGTCCTCCACAGAGCCTTTCACAGAAACTGATGTTTTGAGCAAAATCTGAGCTCTAGAAAAACGAATGTTGATTGATTTTTAAGCTGGCTATATCCCTTGCTTCCTAAATCTGCTTACTTTAGGTTCTTTGACTTTTCCTTGGAAAATCCTGTCTCCCCTTTCCATGTGAGCTAAAATTTCTTTGTGATATTCTTTAGTTGGAGATGAAAACATAGTAGGCCTTCACCAGGATGGGTCTTTCTCAGAACCTCAGAAGTATTGGAAACAGAAAATTCAGAAATGTGCCTGATAGGGGAAAATGCACACTATTTTCTATCAGATGTGTGGACAAACTGATTTCTTCTACTCTTCCTGCGTGGACTTCACTAACATGAAAACTTTTTATTCTATCCCCACTATTTCCATATTGACACTCCAATGCTTCCACTCTCGTAATTGTCCACCTTTTCTCACACGGGATTGATGGAGGAGAATCAACATAGTAACTAGATCAGAATTGTTAAATTAATGGGCAAGGCTTGCAAAATTATGAGGCAGGATCTTCAATGTGTTCTTGAGGGCCCTCCTGTTCCATTATCTCCCACAATTACTTCCATCAAAATTTTCTCTCAGGAAAGATTTTAAACATATTTATACCAAGGTGCACATGGCAAATACTAGCTGATAATGTATTGTTTCCAGTGGCATTTTCATCACAGCCTTCCTCATCCATGATGGAGGAAAGCCTTGCCAACAGGTGAGTCCTTATTTATCACAGAGGAAACCTGGAGTACAATTGTGTAGTACATATTAAGTCCCAGAAATTCACATTAGCTCCATAGTGGCAGGAATTGAAATTTTCTCTATGTCCTTAGGGACAATTTTGAGTTGAACTGGTATTTTGGCTCTAGCTACAAGTTCGATAGCCTATGATGATAATTGAGAACAGGAAATATTGATAAGAAATAAATGCCTGATTAGACAAATCATGGCAAATGGTTTTTCAGAATGTTATAGCAGTTCTTCCTTCACCCACAGGAGAAAAGTAGATATCCCATTTATGTATTTTGATATGAAACATATTAGAATCAATGCTGTTCTTGCAATTTCAAGTCTCCTGATTCCTAGATCTTAGTTCCAGATCTGCTGTTGTCTGTGTGACTTTAGGCCAGTCACTGTTCTCTTTCTATAGCTCACTTAATTCCTCAAGTTTTAAACTTTTAATTACAAATTTGACCTGATAGGAGGGTGTTGCTATAATTCAGGTGAGAGATGATCATGAGTTGGACTAGGATAGTGGTAAGATGGAGATAAACCCTGAGAATCAGCATTTTAAACAATTTTCCCAGGTAATTTTGATACTTGCTGAAGCTTGAGATCTTTTATATATTTTAAAGATTTTTTTAGATATTAAAATGTTCAGAATTTCATATCTTCTTATTAGAGTAAATTTTTTCTCTGTATGAAACAGTCTCCTTTTCATATTTAATGCTAATTGCTTTAAATTCCATCTTGTATGAGAATAATATTTTTGTATCTGTTTTCTCTTTGTTAACATCAACTTGCTAAATCTTTTTTCATCTTGTTTTTAATTTTTCTGTGTTATTTTGTTTTATGTGTATTATATCTACATGAAATATAACTAGATTTTATTCTCCTACAATCTCATTGAGAAATTTAACACACCTATATTTCTTGTGATTAATGATATGTTTGGACTTTTTCCTGACACCTTACTTTATTGTTTCATCTTCCATGCTGTCCTCCTCATTTTTTCATCCTCCTCTCCCTTTCTCTCTCCTTTTCTTCTTTCTATTTCTTCTTCCTTTCTTGTTTTTTATTATATTGATCACATTTTCTTTATTTTCTTTCCTCTAGTGGTTTGGAAGCTGAATATTCTATACTTAGGATTTCACTTAAATTTTAAAGGACATATTTAAACTTATCTTATTATTTACATATCTGGAATTATTTAGCATTACTATCAGCCTATGCTCCTACATTCCCTGCACTAAGACAAGAAATTTAGCATGTTTTCAGTTCTCTCTTCATCTTCTCATCTGCCTATCATTTTTCATGTTGATATTATGATGATTAATTTTCTGTATCAACTTGACTAGACTAAGGGATGTCCATATAACTAGTATAATATTATTTATGGGTATGTCTGTGAGGATATTTCTGGAAGAGATTAGCATTTGAATCAGTAGACTGGGTAAAGAAGATCACCCTACCCATGTGAGCAGGCATCATTCAATTCATTGAGGACCTGAATAGAACAAAAAAAATGGAAAACAGAATAAGGGCAAATTTGCTTCCTGTTTGAGCTAGGATATACATCTTTTCCTGCCCTCAGACATAAGCACTTCTTGTTCTCAGGCCTTCGAACTTGAAGTAGGACTTAGACCATCAGCTCTGCTGGTTTTCAGGCTTTTAGACATGGACTGCATTGTACCATTGGCTTTCCTGGTTCTCTAGCTTATAGAGGGCAGATCATGGGGCTTTTTGTCCTCCACAATCATGTGAGACAATTCCTATAATACATTCTCTGTATATTCATTATAGATAATATGCAGTTAACCCTTGAACAATGTGGGGGTTAGGGTTACCAACCCCCCACACAGTCAAAAATCCATGTATGACTTTGACTCCCCCAAAACTTAATTACTAATAGCTTACTGTTGACCAGAGGCCTTATCAATAACATAAACACATATGTGTTGATTAACACATTTTTGTATATGTGTTATATACCATGTTCTTACATTAAAGTAAGCTACAGAAAAGAAAAGTTTATTAAGAAAATCATAAGGGTGAGAAAATATATTTACTATTCATTAAGTGGAAGTAGATCATCATAAAGGTCTTCATCCTTGTCATCTTTACATTGAGTGGGCTGAGGAGGAAGAGGAAGAGAAGAGACTGGTCTTGCTGTCTCAGGGGTGGCAGAGGCAGAAGAAAATCCATGTACAAGTGTACTCGCATGATCAAACCAATGTTGTTCAAGAGCCAACTGTATATCCTGTTGGTTCTGTTTGTCTGGAGAATCCAACAAATATAGACATTTTCCAAGATATTTAAAGACTATTATTAATTTTATGCACCAATAATTATTTAAATAATTGTAAAATATACTGATTCATTTGCTTGCCACTTTTTAATTTCTATTTTTACATATTTTGAAATCATTTTCATATATTCTTATATTCATATATTTTGAATCATTTTTCTTATAGTTTAAAGGAAATTTGAGCATAGAATCTTACATCCAGCCAAACTAGTATTGAAGTGGGAGTGCAAAACGTGAAAATAATATTATTTTTACAGAAGCCAGTCTCTGACAATAATAAAATAAAATACAAGTGAGTAACAGAAATATGATAACAACTTAACTATCTGGAATTTAACAGATGCTCTTCTAATTAACCCTTGGATCAAAGAAATAATCAAAATTGAAATTCTGAACTAATACACAATATGAAGGAGAACACTTCATACCAGAATCTATGTTACACAGATAAGGCTAAACTCAGAGGAGACATTATGGCCTTAAGTATTTTAATT
Source organism: Propithecus coquereli (assembly GCF_000956105.1). Taxonomy (NCBI): domain Eukaryota; kingdom Metazoa; phylum Chordata; class Mammalia; order Primates; family Indriidae; genus Propithecus; species Propithecus coquereli. Next base: position 8,730,357 of record NW_012149507.1, on the reverse strand, counting down.
ATTAACAAAATAAAAATGAAAACAGAGGATGCAATTGACAGTTGAATTGGAGTTGGTAAGGGAAGGCAGTAGACATGCATTTAAGTCACTATCTTCATTGCTAATAGCACTTTTACTGTTAATTTTAACATTTAAAACTTTGAACCATTTGGAATTTATTTTGGTTCAAGATATCAGGATATATATAACTTCATTTCCCCTCCAAAATATCTCAGCAACATTTATTGCATAATCCATATTTTCCCCTCTGATATGAAATTCTACTTTAGTCATAGAATGAATTCTCAAATGAACTTTGGTCTGTTTTTGCACCAGCCATTCTGTTCTAATCATTTGGGTATATATTTTGCCATAGTTCCTGACTGTTTTAATTACTATAGCTTTGTAATGAATTTTAACATCTGATAGAACAGGTTCCTTATCACTCTTATTTTTTATATTTTATCAGCTATTTGTCACACTTTTAACTTTTTAGATGAATTTAAAATATATTTTTTTCAAGTTTCTGAAAAGAACTAATTGTGAATTTGAACAGAATTGATTGTATAGATTAAAGAAAGGGGAATTAACATCTACTATATTGTTCTATCCCTAGAACGAGGCATTCATTCCCATAAAAAAATTTTGGATTTATAGTTCTGCTCCAATATGTAAAAAGCTTGGAAGTCATCACTCCCATCCTCACAACAAGAAACAGCTGAACAAACTGAAACTCAACCAATCAACACAACTTCTTAGATTCGTCAGAGGATTATGATCACAGGGCAAATCAATGTCTTGAAAACTGGAGAGAAAGGAGAATACAGAGAATCACAGCTTACTGGGAGCCGAAGCTGCCAGTAATGATGAACTGTTAGGATGAATGACTGAAGGCTGAGAGTTAAAAACTTAGTGGTGAGGGGATTCCCTACACTTTACGAATTTTACTTCCAGAACCCCCCCAGGTTCTCTCTCACAGTGAAGACTAGAGAAAAATCCCATTGTGCTTCCAGCAAGGGGTGAAGGAAAGTAGCCATTCTGAAATAAGCCTGGGGAATTCTGTTCTCTGCCTGCTCCCAAAGGAATTTACTTTTCCAGAGTCTAATCAATGTAGGGGAAGGGAAATACCAAACTGTGGCCCCGACTAACTTTCCTGTCTCACCTCAGAAGTAAAAATACTGAGAAAGAAGCACTTGTGAAGGTCACTGCCCAAATATACAGACCCATTAAAAATTGAGACCTAATTATAGGACTATAGAATGTCCCCCCCCATATCTTATCACTGTGTCAACATGACTCCTGTATCATGACAGGATTAGAGCTAAAAAATCTGCAAGGCTCAGACTCTATTGAAGAAAGAATTTCTAGAGAAACCCCAAGACAACTAGGGAGACAACAACAAGGACAGTAGAGGAAATTGAAGCCTTGGATACTTACAGGTACAGAAAAAAATAAACAAAGTATAACTCCTAGTTAGATAAACATAAACCCTCACACCAAAGGCCTATTTACCTCAGTTCCTATTACTCAATACATCATATCTGACTTTCAGAAAAATTTAGAAGGCATGCTAATAGGCAAGATAAAACACAGTTTGAAAAGACAAAGCAAGCAATAGAACTTGACTCAGATTTGAGAGAGATTTTGGAATTATCAGACCAACTAGGAATTTAAAACAATTATGATTAATATGCTGAAGGTACTAATGGAAGAAGTGAACAACTTGTAAGAACACATGGGTGATGTGAGCAGAAAGATAGAAACTCAAGAAATAGTAAAAAAGAAATGCTAGAAATAGAAAAAAAAAAGAAACCATAGTAATAGAAATAAAGAATACTTTTGATGGGCTTACCAGTGGACTGGACACAGCAGGAAGAATCAGTGAGCTTGAACATGTCAATAGAAACTTCTCAAACTTAAAAGTGAAGAGAAAGAAGAATTAAAAAAAAGAGCAGAATATTCAAGAACTGTGGGTCAAGTAAAAAAGGTAATATGCATAATAGTGACACCAGAAGGAGAAGGAGAAGGAAAAGAGAAAGGAGAAGAAGAAATATATGAAGTAATAATGGCTAAAACATTTTCACAATTAATGACAGACTGCAAACCCCAGATCCAGGAAGCTCAGAGAATACCAAGCAGGATAAATACCAAAAAATTTACATGTAGGCATTCATATTTAAACTGCAGGAAACTTAAGACAAAGATAAAATCTTAAAAGAAATCCAGAGGGAAAAAAACATTTTACCTACAGAGGAACAAGGATAAAAAACACATTAGCCTTCTCTTCATAAGCCATGTAAGCAAGATGATAGTGGAAAGAAATATTTAAACCCTTGAAAGAAAATACCCACCAACCTAGAATTCTGTATCCTGCAAGACTATGTTTCAAAAGTAAAGGAGAAGTAAAGACTTTCCCAGGCAAACAAAAATTGAGAGAATTCATCACCAGTAGACCTACCCTTCCTTGCAAGAAATGTTAAAAGAAGTTATTCAGAGAGAAAGAGAATTATATAGGTTAGAAGCTTGAATCTGCATAAAAAAGTGCCAAAGAAGGAATAAATACATGTAAAATAAAACCATTTATTTTTCTTATCCTTAATTCACCTAATAGATAACTATTCAAAATAATAATAATATCAACAATGTAGTGAGTGATTACAGCTTATGGACAAGTGAAATGAATGATAGCAATGTTATGAGAGAGGGAATTAGGAATACTCTGTTATAAGGTACCTGCACTACCCATGAAATGGTGTTGTGTTATTTGAAAGTGGACTTTGATTAGTTTTAAATGTATATTACAAACTCCAGGGCAACTACTAAAAACATTAGAAAATAATTACATTTGACATACTAAGAGAGTAGAGAAAATGAATCAGTTCAAACCAGAGAAGGCAGACAAAGAGGGGAAGATAAAACAGAACAAAACAAAACAAAACAAAGAGCAAGTAAACAAGAACAAGAAAACAGATACAAATATGGTAGCTGTTCATCCCGTTACATCAATGATCACTTTAAATGTGAGTGGTCTAAATAAATCAATTGAAAAATAGAGACTGACAGTGTGGGTAAAAACAACTCTATGTTGTCAATAAGAAATTTACTTTAAATATTTAAAAAATTTAACATTTATATTTAGCTACTGAGATTTTTTCATTACATTCTGGTACTCATTTTGTTAAGTTTTTTCTAAGTTTTTAGATCTTCTGTTGGTACTCTGAATATATAATAGTTAGGAGACTTGATTACAAATAACAAAATAGCTTAAATAAACTTTCACAAAATAAGCAATTTATTATCAGGCTATGAGAGTATTTCGTGGAATTCAAGGATGGGATACACCTAGCCTCAGGAGAAAACTGGAAAGAGCAACTTGATGCCCAAACTGCACTTTCTTTCTATTTCATTTCTACTTCTCTCTGTGCATCTGCTCATTATTCTCCTTCTCTCTGTGGCTCTGATTCCTCTTGTTCTCTAGTTCACAGGCTAGAAAATTTGGTTGTTGACAGCACCTGAATTTATATATTATATCTCTCTGTGTCTCAGTTTCAAATTCCTAGGGATGTAACTTTGACTGGTCAAGCTTGGATCAGGTATATAGCTCTGATTCAATTACCTGTGCAAGGGCACATGGCACAGAATTATGGCTGGAAGACTATTGCTTGACCTTATGGATAGTAGAGGCCATTTTTCAGAATTTGAGGGTTTGGGCAAATAATCCAATAAGGGATTCAATATAGAACAAAGTGTTTCTTTCCATTTAGTTTTTGCCCTGGTTATTGTCTGTGTAGGAGGGAACCTACTAAAGGCTATACATGTACTTTATTTTCCCAGCTTTTGGTAATAGTGATGTCCAAGAATTCCCTTGGTGGCTGTCAGAGGTGATGACTCACCCTTTGAAGAATAGAAGGTATTCTCTCCACCCAGGGGTTGAGCCTTGTGATTCTGGGGCAAAAGAAGTTACTGTGCACTCGTGCCCTAAGCTGAACACATCTATCTGAAGATGCATATTTCGAAAGGTTAGACTCATCTTTCTTTGTTCTTTGAGAAATTAAAGGAACCTTTTGTGTTTGAGGAATTGAAAAGCAAAGTAATCCAACTCCTGGGTGGGTCTCTGGGACTGGCCAATGGTCCAGTGGTCACGAGTTCCACTGTAGAGAGGACTGAGCCTAGCTCTGCCTGGTGCCTCTGGGAGACCTGGGACCTTGGAGGAGAATGAAGAGCCTGGAAAACCAGTTGAGGGGTGCCCAGGTTGTAGCATAGTGAAATGCCTTTGAGGGGCCTCACTCTTTTTTGGAAGAACATGGCAATTTCTGAGGAGCTGGAGGTCAGGGGCATGTAAAGAACTTTTACAGGGAAGATGAACAATGTCAGACAGATGAGGAGGTCCATCGTTCTGTAACAGTGCTGGAAGATAGACACCATAGTTCTTTCCCACTTTGGAGGGAAAGTTTGGCAGATCTCCTTGGCAGTGCAACTGTGTGGGGTTCTGGGATAGTTCAGGAGAGACAAGGGAGCCCTAAGAATAGGATACTGGAGTTTTTGCCAATCTGTTATGTGGGAGTTTGAGCTGATTCTAAAATAATTTTGATAAATAAAGAATATCCTGGGCTTCAAAGAAGATTATACCTATTAAATTTGTATGGAAAAGAGGTATGGGTTTTTTTGGATGTATTTTACTATTAAATCTAGTGTCCTACCACCCCTCCATTTTCTTTCACAAAGGATGGACTCTGCTAATCTACAAAGCAATAAAAAATCTAGGGTCTCTCTTTCATCCATCTGTTCCAGCATTTCCATGATTGAGGGACTGCTCATTGCTAAAACTGGTTACTGGTGATTTTAAGTTCTAGGCCTAATGTTTGTGTCTCTCTTTTCTGCTGGAGGCCTGGTAGACTAGAGGATAAAACAAAGCCGCTTCCTTCCCCTTTATGCTCTTTTCCTGGTAGTCTCCAGAAGACAGATTGGGGGTGTGCGTTTGCGTGTGTGTGTTTTGTTGGTTGTTTTAAGTTGAATTTTCCTCATTTCATAACACAGAAATGTTTCCGATAGACATAGTACACAAATAGCATAGAAATATAAGAGAACCAAGTGTGAAGAATCCAATGTTTAAAAATGATCCATGAGATAGGTGTATTTGTGAGGAAGCTCTAGAAAAAGAGACTTAGAAGGCAAAAATGTAAAGGTTGCCAATAAACCCAAAAGTAAGATGCTAAAGAGCCCCCAGAGACAGTAAGGAACTTAGAGAATTACAGAGTGGGCCAAACAAATGCAGTAGGAATAGTCATATATATATGTACTAGAAACAGTATTGAGAGCTATGCTTCGCACAAACACAGCAAAATCAAACAGAACTATTGCTGGATAAAATCTTTAACTTTTGTTTACTATAATGCCTTGGTTATGTGATAATAAATGCTACTAAAGAACTTGGAAATGCAGCTGTTGGGGAGACATAACTGTTAGGAATTTATTCAGCTCCAAGTACCAGAAAACTTTACCTTAGTGGTTTAAAAAAAGAAGCTGATATTTTTCACATGCAAAAATGTTGCAGTAGGTTAAGTATTGGCTGTGGTTCAGCAATTTGATGCTGATAGTATCAGGATTTTGTTGATTTTCTTGCCCTTTCCCTAATGGTCACAAAATGTCTTCAGCTATCATGTCCCTGGTCAAGATAAGAAAAAGAGGAAAAGGATTGTACCAGTCTGTTCTATTTATCAGAGAAAGAAAAATGTCTTAGAGGAGATTGTTTTTGCAGAGTTTCCCTAGAAAATAAAGACTTTTGGCACAGTTTACATGCTAATGCTTTATTGGAAGCTACTATCCCCAGGTAGAAAGAGTGAAGTAAAGGGGAGTGAGGAGGAGGTAAATGCAGCTTGATATATTTCCAGACCAGTTCCTGCTTCCTTGCACAAGGCACTAAAAGATGCAACTGTTGTTTGAACAAGTTTACACCCTCGGCCTTGTGAGATGTCTCCAGATAGGCTACATGGAAAAACCATGCCTTAGAATAGTCCAATGGAAGGAGCAATGGAAAGAGAATTTATTTTCTCCCAGTATCTGTCTTTCACTGGTTTGAGTTCTTCCCCTCTGAAGTTAACTCCCTTACCTGGGCCCTTTAACAGCTACTATGGAAGCCAATTTCCATGTCCTGAAATGTGGTACTTTGAGTTTGGGAGTGATAGGAGAAGCCTGAACCAGAGACTGTGGATTTCACACAGCATGGAGTTCATCACCACGGCAACGGTTGAGATGGAGCATGTGGCTGAGGATCTGGGGGACCCTCAAAAATCTGGACTAGGTTGGCAAGGATGATGGGGGAATAGATATTAGGTAAGTAACAGTAGGTGTGCCAGAAAGGGACTTCTGTTATATACAACAGGAACCAATTTTTCTAAATGAAGGAAAAAAGTTTGTTGAAAGGATATTAGTATTTCTCAAGAAGACTCAACAGGAAGGCTGAAGAGTCAGGTTCCTGGTTGTTTGGAAAAAAAGCAAGAGCTATAGAAATCCAGGTGACCAGAACCACATTCAAAGTCATGCCACACTCAAGGAATAGCCCAGTAGTGGTGTTGTGGCTGCCGCCCTGGACACTAGATATTGTCATTGATGCTGCTGCCACTGGATGCTGCCATCTCTATCAGTGGGATGAATTAATTACTTATTTACAGATATTTCTTCAGATTCAAATTCCTAGGCAATGGTATCCAATTAGCTGCTAGATGCTCATGCTCTCCCTGGAGAGGCCAGGGAGAAAAATGATCTGGAACTTTCCATTTCCATTGACGTGGACAAGACCCTGGCTCCCACCAAGTCACACAATTGCAAATTTTCCACACTTATTAAGGGAGTCAGATGCTGGGCAGCTAAAGGAAATTGACAGATTACTACCACGGTCCATCTCTTTAGCTACCCAACATCCACTTGCATGCTAGCTCAGACCCACACTCTTTCCCCCATAATGTTCCTGCAGAATATAATGCAATTACCTTTCAACTGACCAAAAACATACTCACTCTTGTTATCAAAGTGAAGCATCCCAAAGTCTCACCAGTTGCTGTATCCATCAACAAGTGTAGGGTCCTTGGCTGATGTTCTCTCCCCATCCAGGTCTGACACAACATTGCCTCAATGATCTGTGACATATGGGCTATATTATAAATTTAGCTGCCACCCACACCTTATGTATGAGACACCTCTTTTGAGCCACTTAATATCCTATCAGTTTCACTTGGCTCAAGTGCTGTTGGCAGTTTGCTTTGCCTTGACTGCTGCCATACCAGTAAACCATGGGTGGGCTCAGATCATTTCACGTGAGTGTAACCCACCAGGGAAGAGTGGCCTATGGTATAGAACTGCAAGGGTCCTGAGCAGTGGTGAATGGCTTGGCTTATTAGTCAGACCCTGTAAGAAATAAAAATAGAAGATGGGGCAAAAAGGAAAAGGAGATGGGGATGGACCCATGAGAGTGGTCATAAAGCATATGGATCTTCATGTCTCATATTGAGACCCCCAAAGAGCATCAACTACAAAGGAGGCCCTCAACCCTGAAGCCACCCATAATGCTTCTCTTTTTCTCATATCCCACTTCCAATCCATCTGGAAATCTTAATGGGTCTACCTTCAAATTATATCTAGAATCCAATCACCTCTCACACCTTCTTGCTACTACTCCGATCCAAGCAAACTTAATTTATCCCAATGGTTTTAGCCCAAATTTGCCACTCCCTCTCATTTTATTCTTCAATACAATGAAAATATTGAGCTTTATTATAAAATGTAAGTCAGATCTTGCTATTCCTCTGTTCAAAATCCTCCAGTGGCTTACCATTTCATTCAGAGTAGAGGTCAGAAGTCTCGCAACTCCCCCTGAAAGGCCCAGCATGCTTTGGCCCCATGCCCTCCTCTCCCTCGTCCCCGACTCTCCACTGAATTCCCTCTGCTCTGGCCACATGGGCCACTTTGCTGCTCCTCCAATGGGCTAGCCCTGTTTACCCCCCTGGGGCTCTGCAGTGGCTCTTTGCTCTGCCTGGACCAGTCTTCCTAAGGGGCCCTGATGACTCACTCTCTCACCTCCTTCAAGTCTTGGCCAAATGTCACCTTTGCAGTGAAGCCAAGGCTGAATCTACTATTAAAAATTTTAACCCCTGCCAATAAACCAGCACTCTTTATCCCTCTACCTGGTCTATTTTTTCCATAGTTGTTAACACTTTCTATATAATTTATTTATTTTTGATATTTATTGTCCACCTCCCGCACTACAGTGTAAGCTCCATGAGAGGAGTGACTTTTTCTGTTTTGACATTGCTGGATACTTGGCATTCAATACCTGGTATGTGGTAGATATTCAATAAATGTTTCTTGAATGTATGAGTGCCCTTGGGTGAGGCTGGAGGCTTTCAGGCGTCCATTTCTTGGTAGTGCCAGCATGTCATGTGAACCTCCTGTAAACCAAGCTCAGACACCTGCTCATAGGGAAGTCATTAGTGAGCATGGCTGGATTGAGGAAGGAGTGGCCCAAGAGGGCCCTTTAAAAGAGAAATGTGTGTGCTGGGACTTTCTAGACTATATTTGAAACCTAATACAGTGTTACCATAGAATCAGGGAGTAGACAGTAAATGAGGATACTGAGGCCCTGGGAAGTGAAGAGACTTGCCCAAGGTCACATAGCTGTTCAAGTAGCAGAATACAGTGTACTTTTCCTAAATGGAGCATAGATGTGCTTCCTTTTGTTAACGCAAGATAAAAATGAAAACAATTTTACAAATACATAGTTAGTGGACCTAACATGTGGGTGTACATTTTAAAATTTCCCAAATGCATAATATTCTTGTCTGTCTTGTTTCAAAGAAGGTTAGTCATTACTGTCATCCTGAGTGGTATGATACCATCCGGATGGCTGTGGCAGCTAAAAAAACACAGAAAGCACGTAGCATGGAAAAAGACTCAGTCACAACAAAGGCTGGCTTTCCTTATCAGCATGAACTCAAGAACCCACTGAGCACCCCCAAATATACATTGATGATGATGCTGTGAGTCACCGCATGACTCATAGCTCACTGACCACTACAAAACAGAAACATGAGGAATAATTTACTGCTTAGGCCAAAAGGGCTTGAAAGAACTTTCCCACCCACCCTATGAGTGATATATCAAATTAGGGATAAGGCGCCATCTCTTTCTTCTTCTTGGATTGGATTAATTCTCCTTCTTTGTGCATCTCCCCCAGAGACATAAGGCCAGATAAGCCTCTGGTTTTACTAATAATCTCCCAGTGAGCCGTTCTATTCCTGTACCTGCCTACTTGGGCTCATTCTGCAAAGAAATCTAACCCAGAAGAGTGCCTCAGCTCACAAAAATGTACTTCATCACTCCTCAGAGCAAGATGGCTTCTTGGATCAATGTTTTATTCCTTCTCTCCCTTGACCATGACACTAAACAGACCCATAATAAACTGTCCTCGACTACACGAGTAAGAAAATTACTTTCAGGGCCAAGACATTTTGTTCTCCTAAATTGTTTCTCTCTTTTACTTGTAAGAATCAAGGAGCCAGAGACCACAATTTGGGAGCATAGAGAAGATTAGCAGAAATGTTCATGTTTCTAAAAGAATAAAGTGTTTTATTCTCCAACACCTTCTCAGGGAGGCTGCTGTTTCACTCAAACGCTCTGCGTGGGTGGGTTGGTGTTATTTCTGCTTTACCCAGAAGGGTCGTGAGGAGGTTGGGAGACTCTGCCTGAGGTCACAAGGCCAGTCCTTCACAGGAGCTGGGAATGCCTATTCTCTCCTGCTTGTGCTGTGCCTGACACCCACGCAGGCCATCCTTCAGGGCCCAATCGTACCAGTCCACATAGTGAAGCCGACATAGGCCTTCTGGAAGCAGGAGGCTATCTGACACTTGGATTTTCTCTCATTCAGAAGACAACATTTTCTCCCATTTAAAAATAGTCCCTTACATTCATCATGTATCCCCCGCTTTTGGAGCAATGGGTGCTCCATAAAGAAATACCCCAGGGGAGAGTGTTCTTTCCTGCTACTTTTGTTCCCTCTGTACTTATAGTAAGGTCTTAGTGGCACCAAGAAGGTGCCTTCTGTCTGGGTCTCCAGTGCTGCTTAGGGATCATCTTCTCATTAGAAATGATGTATGGTGGGCAGCTGCAGGGGCCCAGGTTTTGCCTGGGGTAGGGGATGCCCCAGCTTGTTTGCACACCTAAGATTATTTGATGATCCTGTGGATGAGAAGTAATTGGGTCAGTATTTTCCTAGGGAGAAAAGTAGACACTGAAAATTAACAGGGAAGCTGCTGCTTTGGTGAGGTGAGCTCTGGAGCAGGTGGCCAGTGTCTTTCCCATCATTAAGACTTCTTTGCCATTCTCTTGGCAACTCCTTAAATAAATATGAATTGAATTCCTACTTTGTGTTGGATATTAAGCTAGGCTTGGAGACACAGAAATAAATATTGTCTGAAATAGAACAAGAAGAGCCAGAGGCTGAGCAAGTCTATATCTGTTGAGAGTAGGTTGAACCAGGGAAACCAAAACAAAGTTCAAGTTCAAAGGGCAGAAGGAAGACCAAGAGTCAAGAGCTCAGACGCTTTCAAGGTTGGAGCTGAGATTTTTGAGGTTCACCTGTCTTGGCTCAAATCAATAAATAAATACCCGTTACCAGTGAGATAGCAAATAGTATCTTCATTATAGTCACCTTGATAGAACTCACTTCTATCTTTGTTTTGTTTTTTACTTTTTAAAAATTATTAGTTTATTTTTTAAAAATTGACAAACAGAACTCACTTCTAATTGGGAACATTTTATTCATAGTTTAAATATGTTGTATGTACTTAATGCTAGTTCTTCTAAACTATTGATTGATTTTCCACTTAAAAGTTCATCATTTATGAAGTAATATGATCTCATGGATTTGCTTCAAAGTAGCCCAATGGGAGAAGTAGATGGAGCACTGTCCAAGGCAAGACGGGCAATGAATTGAAAATTGTTTAAGCTGGTCTTGAACTCCTGGCTGCAAGTGATCCTCCTGCTTTAGCCTCCCAAAGCATGGGGAGTTACAGGCATGAGTGACCGTGCTGGGCCAAAAATTGTTTAAGTTGGATAATGGGTACATGAGGGTTCATTATTTTATTCTCTCTGCTCAGCCAGATACATGCTTACTAGTGCTTATTCCTTTAAAAACAGGTCCCAAGCATATTTCAGTCAGTATGGAAGTTTGAAAAGAACCAAACCTAGTTCTGCCATGATCTGGTTGCATGATATTGGACAAATCCTTAGCTATTCTAGGCCTCTGTGTTCATTGTAGGTGGCAATTAGGTATTTACAATTGAATGCCTTGAGGACTTGAATAAAAAAAAAAAATGTGTTGTTCTAGAGAAATGTCCTAATCACCAGTGATGTGTGAATTTAATTTCACCTTGCTTTATCTGTAGACAAAATAAGTTACATCATTAGTATGTAAATGTGATCACTGTATTAGATATTCAATGTTTTTAGAAAACAATGAGTTAGGAAAATATAATGTATATATGTATGTTCCAGAGAGAGACAGAAACAGGAATGAAAATGTAAAATGAGACTTTAAGGAGAATCCCCAAAGCATTAATACCTAGAGAGACATTGCAGAGTGACTTGGTGTAAATTTTAATGCACATAGTCTACTGAGAAGTAATTTTTAACCAACTAGACCAAATCATCCAGGATAGGTATGAAAATGGTTAGCAGTCACTTAGGAAAATTTCCACAAACAGATGACAAAGAGATTTTAAGAGAAGATTTGTTAAATGAGTGCTGGAGCACAAAACAGCTACTTAAGGTGTTAAAAAGAGGAGAGTTGAACTTGGAAGATCTTTGCATTGAGTAACCTAGTGGTAAAGCTTAAAAGATTAAGTTTGACTTCTGACAAAAGATAGTGGATTAAACACATACTTATATTTGCTCCTTCCCCAAATCCCATATAATGGCAATCAAGGACTTTTTTTTTTTTTTTTGAGACAGAGTCTCACTCTGTTGCCCGGGCTAGAGTGCCATGGCGTCAGCCTACCTCACAGCAACCTCAAACTCCTGGGCTCAAGCGATCCTTCTGCCTAAGCCTCCCAAGCAGCTGGGACTACAGGGATGTGCCACCATGCCCGGCTAATTTTGTTTTTTCTATATATTTTTAGTTGTCCAGCCAATTTCTTTCTATTTTTTTAGTAGAGACGGGGTCTCGCTCTTGCTCAGGCTGGTCTTGAACTCCCGAGCTCAAACGATCCGCCCGCCTCAGCCTCCCAGAGTGCTAGGATTGCAGGTGTGAGCCACCACACCCAGCCTCAAGGAATTTTTTAAAAGGCTAAACACATAAGAAGGGGAAGATTGGAGAAGAAGACAACGGAATGAAATGTTGGAAGAAGGAAAGCAGATGGGATGAGTGACATTCTTAGCAGACCTGACAAAACGGAATCCTAAGCCAGCAGTGAGGAAAGCAGAAATTTGCCTGATTTACACAGAAGAATCCCTCTATGACTAAGGCGTTGGCAGTGCTAGATTCTTCTGGAAGTGGGAGCAAAAGTGGAGATTGAATAAGGATGCTTGATTGAAAGTCTAGGAACTACCTAGGTCCCAGATGGCCTCACACAGTCTGATGAGCCCACTGATGTCCAGCCATTCCTTCACTCTGAAAAAATAATATTTTTATTAATAAAAAGTAATAAGCAGGGGGAACTTCAGGCTTGGTTGAATATGAAGGTACTGGACAGAAAAGGGAGATTTAGATCATATTTGCATCCTAGATTCTGAGCCAGCTCTCTTCCTACATGCAGGTTCCAGAATATTTGCCTTTATCCTCCAAAGAGGAGATTGGGGATTTTTTTTTCCCTAGGGAATATGATTGGTTTAACAGAAAATATCTAGAGATACTTTGAAAATTTTCCATTTAAACAATCCGATCAGGCCACAATAAAGTAAAACTCAGAATAGACAAATCCTCCCATAAACTTGGAGGTTTTTAGTGCCCCTATCTTAAATATAAACATTCAACCAAGAAACATCAGATGACAGAAAAAAGTATCTACAGAGACCAAATTAAGCAGGAAAAAGCAACATGGAGAAAAAAGTGTGGAGTTTTAAAAACGTGTACAAATTATTTGACATTTCTCACATCAAAAGGTGGAGTCTACATGCTTACTTTGGCAACACATATAACAAAATTGGAATGAGACAGAGAAGATTAGCATGGCCCCTGTGCAAGGATGACACACAAATTCATGAAGCATTCCATATTTTTGGCTGAATGGATAAAAAAATACAAGCCAAATATATGCTGTCTCCAAGAAACACATCTAACCCACAAGAATTCATTCAGACTGAAGGTGAAGGGATGGAAAACAATATTACATGCAAATGGAAACCAAAAGGAAGCTGGTATAGCCATTCTCATATCAGATAACTAGACTTCAAATCAACAAAAGTAAAGAAAGACAAAAATGATCGATATATAATGATAAAGGGAACAATTCAACAGAAGACATAACGATCCTAAATATTTATGCACCTAACATAGGTGCACTCAGATTCAAAAAGCAAACCCTACTTGATCTAAACGAAGTGTTAAACAGCAGCATCATAATGGCTGGGGACTTCAATACCCACCTGAGAGAAGGAGACAGACCCTCCAAATAGAAATTGAACAAAGAAACGATGGACTTAAATGGAACTCTAGAACAAATGGGCCTCACAGGCATTTACAGAACATTCTACCCCAAAACTACTGAATATGCATTCTTTTTATCATCTCATGGAAAATTCTCTAAGATTGATAACATCCTAGACCATAAAACATGTGTCAACAAATTAAAAAAAAATAGAAATTGTACCCTATGTCTTCTCAGACCATAGTGGAATAAAATTAGAAATCAATTCCAACAGAAATGCTCAACTTTACACAGAGTTGTGGAAATGAAACAACCTACTGCTGAATGACCATTGAGTCAAGGAAGAAATTAAGATGTAAATCAAAAGATTCTTTGAACTAAATGACAAAGGACGCAAATGTTATCAAAAATCTGTGGGATTCAGCAAAAGTCACCCTAAAAGGAAAATTTATAGCCTTAAATGCCTACATCCAAAAGACATAAAGATCACAAATCAACAGTCTAATGAATCATCTCAAGGAATTGGAAAAGGAAGAGCAAACCGAACCCAAACCCAGCAGAAGAAAAGAAATAACTGTGGTTAGAGTAGAACTAAATGAAATCGGTAACAAAACAATCATAGAGATTAATGAAACAAAATGTTGGTTCTTTGGAAAGATAAACTGTCTACAGGCTTCTCACCAGATTAACCAGAAACAGAAAAGAAAGGACCCTAATAAGCTCAATCACAAATGAAAAATGAGAAATCACAATTACAAACCATGGAAATACAAAATATCATCTGTGAATACTATAAAAATCTCTATGCACATAAACTTGAAAATGTGGAGGAAATGGAAAAATACTTGGAAACACACAATCTCCCTGGGTTCAGTTAGGAAGAAATAGAACTCCTGAAGAGACCAATATCAAGTAACAAAATTGAAGCAGCAATAAAAAATCTTACAACAACAAAAAAGTCCTGGATTCAATGGTTCCACAGCCAAATTTTACCAGACTTACAAAGAAGAACTGGTACCTGTACTGCAGAAATTATTTCATAACATCGAGAAGGAAGGAATCCTCCCCAACTCATTCTACAAAGCCAATATCACCTTGATACCAAAGCCAGGAAAGGGCACAACAACAAAAAGAAAACTACAGACCAATATCCCTTATCAATATAGATGCAAAAATTCTCAATATAATCCTAACAAACTGAATTCAGCTGCACATCAAAAAATAATTCACCATGACTGAGTGGGCTTCATCCCACAGATGCAAGAATGGTTCAACATATGCAAATCTATAAATGTAATTCACCACATAAATAGAAGTAAAAACAAAGGCCATATGATCCTTTCAATAGACACAAAAAAAGCATTTGCCAAAACTCAGTACCCTTTTATGATAACAATGCTTAACAAAATAGGCATTGATGGGACATACCTCAAAATTATAAAAGCCATATATGATAAACCCACAGCCAACATCATACTAAATGGAGAAAAATTGAAAGCATTCCCATTTAGAACTGGAACCAGACAAGGTTGGACACTGTCACCACTTCTATTCAACATAGTGCTAGAAGTCGTAGCCAAAGCAATACGGCAAGAGAAGGAAATCAAGGGTATCCAAATAGGGAAGGAAGAGTTTGAACTATCACTCTTTACTGATGATGTGATCTTGTATCTAGAAAACCCCAAACACTCTGCCAAGAGACTCCTAGAATTGATAAATAAATTCAACAAATTCTCATGTTACAAAATCAATGTACCCAAATCAGTAGCATTCTTATATACCAACAGTCAAGCTGAGAATCAAATAAAAAACTCAATACCTTTCACAGTAGTTACAAAAAAAATTAAATACTTAGGAATATATTTAACCAAGGAGGTGAAAGACCTCTACAGGGAAAACTATGAATCACTGAGCAAGGAAATTGCAGATGATGTAAACAAATGGAAAAGCATATCATGATCATGGATCAGCAGAATCAACATTATTAAAATGTCCAAAGTGATTTATAGATTCAATGCAATCCTCATCAAAATACCAATGTCATTTTTTTGCAGATCTAGAAAAAATAATTCCATGCTTTGTATAGAACCAGAAAAGATCCTGAATAGTCAAAGCAACCTTAACACATTAGCTGCCATGTGAGTTGTATTTAATTCACGCTAGTTTTGAGCCCAGAGCCTCATGAAGCATATGTAACTCACATATCTCTTCACCTTGTGAGCCACATGAACTATTTTTCAAGCCACATATAACTCACACACAGAAAACAACAAGAAAATCACGAATTTTTCATTAAATTAGAAAGGATCATTTTGTTTTTGAAGTTTTTATTCTATTTTTATAATAAAATACCATGACCCCAAGGAAAAATATTTTTTTCTAGTGTGGCAGTCAACGTGTTAAGCAAAAAGAACAAATCACGAGGCATCACTTTACCAGACTTCGAGCTCTACTTCAAGGCTATAATAATCAAAACATCATGGTGCTGGCACAAGAACAGAGACATAGACCAATGGATCAGAATAGAGAGCCCAGATATAAAACCATCCTCGCATTGCCATCTGATCTTTGACAAAGAAGACAAAAACATGCACTGTGGGAAAGAATCCCTATTCAATAAATGATGCTGGGAAAATTAAATAGCTACATATAGAAGACTGAAACAGGATCTGCACCTCTCACCACTCACAAAAAAATTAATTCATGATGGATAACAGACTTAAACCTAAGGCATGAAACTACAAAAATTCTAGAAGGAAATGTGTAAAAAGTCTTCATAGATATCAGCCTAGGCAAAGAATTTATGAAGAAGACCCCAAAGGCAATCACAGCAACAACAAAAATAAAAAAATGGTACCTGATTAAATTAATAAGCTTCTGTACACCTGAGGAAACAATCGTTAGAGCACATAGACAACTTATAGAATGGGAGAAAATATTTGCATGCTATATATCTGATAAAGGGCTGATAACCAGAATCTACAAAGAACTCAAACATATCAGCAAGAAAAAACCAAAGAACCTACCCCATTAAAAAGTGAACAAAGGACATGAACAGAAGCTTTTTGAAAGAAGATGACTAATAGCCAATAAACATATGAAAAAATGCTCAATGTCTCTAATCATCAGGGAAATGCAAATCAAAACCACAATGAGATATCATCTAACTCCAGTGAGAATGGCTTTTATCAAAAAGTCCCAAAACAACAGATGTTGGCGTGGTTGTGGAAAGAAAGGAACACTTACACACTGTTGGTGGGACTGCAGACTAGTACAACTTCTGTGGAAAGTAGTATGGAGATATCTCAAAGAACTAAAGGTAGATCTATCAGGTGATCCAGCAATACCACTATTGTGGATTTACCCGAAGGAAAAAAGGTCATTTTATCAAAAAGACACTTGCATCCAAATGTTTATTGTGGCATAATTCACAGTTGCAGAGATGTGGAATCAACCCAAGTGCCCATCAATACATGAGTGGATTAACAAAATGTGGTATATGTATACCGTGGAGTACTACTCAGACATAGAAAATGGTGAACTAATACCTTTTGTAATAACCTGGATGGAACTGTAGACCATTTTTCTAAGTGAAGTTTCACAAGAGTCAATAAACAAACACTACATGTACTCACCACTAAATTGGAACTAATCGATGAACACTCATGTGCACATATGGAAATAAAACTCAACAGAAACCAAGCAGTTGGTGGTGCGGGGGAGGAGGGGATAGGTAAATTCACACCTAATGAGGACAATGCACACTATCTGGGTGATAGGCACACTTATAACTTTGACTCAAACTGTACAAAAGCAATTCATGTAACCAAAATGTTTGTACCTATGTAATATTCTGAAATAAAAAAGAAAAAAATATTAGAATAGAGGATAAAAAAGAGGTGGAGTCTAATTCCCCTCTCCTTGAATATGAGCAAGACTTAGTGACTTGATTCTAAGAATATAATGTGAGGAAGTGTACCTGTGCAATTTTTGAGGCCAGATTAGAAAGGTAATGTAGCACTTTCTCTCAATCTCTCTCTCTTTCCTTGACCTTGGGAATATAGCCACTATGCTGTAGAAAAGCCAACTAGCCACAGGAAAAGATGGCATGAGATGTTTCAATCAGTCTCAGCTGAGATCCTGACCTAGCCAATAGCCTGTATCAATGGCCAGACATGTGAATAAATGAGACTTCAGATGACTCTATCCCCAGCTTTCAAGCCATGTAGCTAATGCCAAGTGGAGCAAAACCAAATTGTCTTCACAGGGTCCCACCTACACTACAGATTCATGAGCAAAACAAACACTATTGTGTTAATCCAATATTTATTTTTCTGTCTCTATTGCTTGAATCAGGAATTCCAATAATTTTTGAAGTGGTTTGTTATGCAGCAATAGAAAACTTGAACACAGAGATTCTGTAGGGAGAAAACATTTTCAAATTTCACAATGAACTCTTCTTCTGGCCAAGATGAAGTAACAGGATCTGGATTTATCATGTTGCCTGAAACAGCTGAAATCTGGAAAAAATATATAAAACAATGGTTATTAAGATATTGGACAATGGGCAATGAAAAGCCTTGATCCCTGAGAAAAGGAAGACAAGTGAGCTGAGCCCTACAATTGCTCCAGATTATGGGAAATATTTCCAGGCTATGTTGTAGGGAGGAGGAACTCAGACAGAGCCTGGTGGTCTCCTTAAATTAAGGAGGCACAGCTGAAAATATAAGGAGGCCAAAGAAGCTAGAATTTTCAGGGCAGAGTACTAAAGAGAAGAGAGCTGCAGAGAGAGAGAGAGAGAGAGAGAGAGAGCAAGAGAGAGAGAGAGAACTCTGGAGCTCTAAGAAGGTATGTTCCTTCGGCTCAGTATTCAGCTGAGTACTGATCCATGCATGTCTGTGAGGCCAGGGGAAAAAAACCTCCAAAAGTATTGCAGTGACCAATCCCCAGAGCTCCCAAAAGGTATAGGAATAGTAATTGTCTAACCAGCCAGAGTAGAAAATCTCATAATTCACAGGACATCAGGTAGACTATAAAGAGGGGTTTTGCTTCAGTTATAGTGCAAAATTAGCCCTAGATTAAATGTTTCTCTAGTCTTATCTAGCAAAGCTGAAAAGCACATCTTGAAAGGATTAACCTGTTCCTAAGTAACTTAACTGCATCACGGAGTGAAGCCCAAAATATTTATAGGAACACAGCAATATTTTGCACATAAGAAGGTAGTATTCATCATGTGTAGCATGCAATAAAATATAACCAGGCACGAGAAGAAGTAGAAAAATATGACTGATAATGAGGATGAAAATCAATCAAAATTGACCCAGAAGATAAAGTTAGTAGACTAGGGCATTAAAATAGTTATGATAATTGTATTCTATATGTTCAAGAAGTTGGATGAAAGATTGAACAAGTTAAATAGAGACATGGAAGACATAAAAAAGACCAAAATTGAATGTCTAGGAGTGAAAGCTACAATTTTTTTTGGATAAAAAATATACAGTCTAGGATTAATGCATATTAGAAATTGCTGAAGAAAAGATTAGTGAAATTGAAGACATCCCAATATAAACTATCTAAAATGAAACATACAGAGAAAAAAGACTGAAAAGAATGAAGAGAATATAGTGAGAAGTGTAACAACTTTAAGCAGGCTAACATACATGTAATTGAAGTTCCCTAAAGGGAAGAGGATGTGAGAGAAAAAATATTTGAAGAAATAATGGTTAAAATTTTCCAAATTTGGTGAAAATTTTAAACTGCAGATCCAGGAAACTAAATGAACCTCAGACAAGAAAAACATGAAGAAAACTACTCCAACGCACATGATAATCAAATTGCTTAAAATCAGTGATATAGAGAAAAATCTTAAAGGTAGCCAGAAAAACAAGACATTATGTACAGAAGGACAAAGATAAAGGTAAGAGCAAATTTCTCGTCACAAACAATGAAAACTAGATGGCAATAGAGGAATATTTTTAATGTAATGAAAGAACAAATTGTCAATTTACAATTCTTTACCCACCAAAATATCTTTCAAGAATAAATATAAAACTGAGAGAATTCATCACTATCAGACCTGCACCATACAAAATGTTAAAGGAAGTCCTTCAAGTAGAAGGAAAATTACTAGTTGGAAATCCTGATCTAAACAAAAAAAGGAAGAGTACCAGAAATGAAAAATATATAAATAGAGAAAAATAATTTTCCTTATTATTTAAATCTCTTTAAAAGATAATTGGATGGTTTAAAAAATAATAATCTGTGGACTCACAATATATGTCGAATTAAAATGTATGACAGCATAAAGGTAGAGAAGGAAGTAATGAAATTATAGGGTTGTAAGGTTCTCACACTATATGTGAAGTGATGTAATATCACTTAAAGACAGATGGAAGTAAAAGATATATATTTTATAAGTTCTAAACCAATTACTAAATTAAATAATAAAGAGTTATGGTTAATTAGGAAAAAAAGATACAAAATAGAAAAAAATACTCATTCCAAAAAGAAAGCAGAAAAAAAGGAAAAGGGGAACAAAGACCAGATGGGAAAAATATAAAACATGTAGTAAAAAAGACAACCCATAGCTGTCCCATGTTTACATCTAACCATATGAAAATATATGTTTTTATGTGTATTATATATAGATGTATGTATATATATATACGCACACAAATATATCCCTAAGCCCAAAAACATATAAAAATCACATTAAATGTAAATTGTTTAAACACTTCAATTAGAAGACAGAGTTTGTCTGATTGATAAAAAAGCAAGAACCCTAAGATTGGAAATAAGACAAAAGTATCTACTTTTACCACTTCTATTCAACATTGTAATGGAGGATTTAGCCAGGATGATTAGGCAAGAAAAGAAATAAAAGTAAAGCTATTTTTATTCCAGATGACAGGATCAAGTATATAAATACTTATAAAGAACCTCCAACCTGTTAGATTTTACACGAGTTCAGCAGAATTGCAGAATTAATACACAAAAATCAATTGTATTTCTATACCCCAGCAATGAGCAATCCAAAAATGTAATTATAAAAACAATTTCATGTACAGTAGCTAAAAATAATTAAATATTAGGAATAAATTTAACAAAAAGTGCAAAACTTATATTTTGAAAACTACAAAACATGCTTGAAAGAAATTAAGGAAGACCTAGATAAATGAAAAGGTATTCCATGTTGATGGAGTGGAAGACTTAATATTGTCAAAAAAGCAATACTTGCCAAATTTATCTGTGGATTCAATTCAATCCTTATAGAAATGTTAGCTTATTTTATTGCAAAAATTGACAAGCTGATCCCAAAATTCATATGGAAATGAGGGAATCCAAATATTCAAAACAATCTTGAAAATGAAGAACAAAGTATGACTCACACTTCCTGGTTTCAAAACTTACTACAAAACTACAGTAATCAAGACAGTATAGTATTGGTGTGCGGATAGAAATACCGACCAATGGAATAAAATTGAGAATTCAGAAATAAACTTTCAGACTTATGATCAATTGATTGTTTTTTTATTTCAAAATATAAGGGGGTATAAATGTTTTTGTTACATGGATAGCTTTTATAATGCTTGAATCAGGGCTATTAGTGTGACCATCACCTGAATAGTGTTCATTATACCTGTTAGGTAGGTTTTCATGCCCCTCTCCTTCCCTTTCCCGCTCCGCTTCTTGATTTCTAATGAACTTTTCTTCTCTCTGTGCCCATGTGTGCCAATCGATCAGTACCAAATTATTAGAGAGTACATGGTGTGTTTGTTTTTCCATTCTTGAGATGCTTCACTTAGGATAATGGTCTCCAATTCCATCCAACTTGCTGCAAAAGACATTAATTCATTCCTTTTTATGGCTGAGTAACACTCTATGGTGTGTGTGTGTATGTATATAAGAAAATGTGGTGTCTATATATTATTTTATTAATCCACTCATGAATTGATGGGTGCTTAGGTTGATTCCACATCTTTGTAATTGTGAATTGTGCTATAATAAACATTTGACTACAGGCGACTTTTTTTATAAAATGGTATCTTTCTGATAAAATGACTTCTTTTCCTTTGGGTAGTTACCCAGTAGTGGGATGTCTGGATCAAATGGAAGGTCTACTTTCATTTCTCTGAGGAATCTCCATACTGTTTTCCATAGTAGTGGATTTGCTGGGTCAAAGGGTAAGTCTATATTTATTTCTTTGAGGAATCTCCATGCTGTTTTCCATAGAGGTTGTACTAATTTTCAGTCCCACCAACAGTGTATAAGCATTCCTTTCTCTCTACATCCATGCCAGCATCTATTGTTTTTTTCACTTTTTAGTAATAGCCATTCTGACAGGGGTAAGGTGATATCTTGTTGTGGTTTTAATTTGCATTTCTCTGATGCTTAGCGATGTTGAGCATTTTTTGAAATATGTTTCTTGGCCATTTGTCTATCTTCTTTTGAAAAATTTCTGTTCATGTCTTTAGCAGGATGCTTTCTCTCACCATTTACAAAAACTAAATCAAGATGGATAAAAGACTTAAATGTAAGGCATGAAACTATAAAAATTCTCAAAGAAAATGTAGGAGAATCTCTTCTAGACATTGGCCTAGGAAAAGAACTTATGACTAAGACCCTGAGGCAATTAAAACAACAAAAATGGGACTTGATTAAATTAAAACGCTTCTGCACAGCAAAGGAAATAATCAACATAGTAAACAGATAATCTGATGAATGGAAAAAAATATTCACAAACTATACATACAGTAAAGAGCTAATATCCAGAATCTACAAAGAGCTCAAACAAATCAGCAAGAAAAAGCAAACACAATCAATTGATTTTTAACAAGGTCCCCAACACCATTCAATGAGTAAAGAATAGTTTTTTCAACAAATGGTGCTTTTATATGTGGATATCCACATATAAAAGAAAGAAGTTGGATTTCTACGTCCCACCATAAACAACTCAAAATGGATTAACAACCTAAATACATGAGGTAGACCTATAAAACTTTTAGAAAACATGGAGATAAATATTCATGACTTTGGTTTCCTAGCTATGTCACCAAAAGCACAAGCAGCAAAAGAATAAAAAAAGCTAAATGGACTTAATAAAAATTTTAAAATATTTGCAATGGAAGGGACACCATCATGAAAGTGAAAAGGACCCACAGAATGAGAGAAAACTCATATTCTCAAACTAAAATTCTATATCTAATTGTCCCGACCCGCGGGGTAGTCAACGCGGACCCTGGAGGAGGGAGTGGGAATTGGGAGAGGCAGGAGACACAAGAAATGGAGACAAGACAGGAGTCTGATCAAGTCTCGTTTATTGGCAGGATGGCAGAGGCTTAAATAACGCAGAAAGAGTAACAATAAAGGGGTGGTGCTTTCCGAGGCTCTGGCTTTCCGGCCAGAGGGTTTCTATATAAGGAAACCCTCAGGGGCTTTCAAGGGCTACATAGTTATAATGGGTAAACAGAAACTTACAAGCTCTTCCGCAGGCTTTTGCAAATGCGTGGGCTTGGTAAGCAGCTGCCGGGCCTCATGGCTCCGGACATCTAATTAGGGATTTGTTTCCAGAATATATAAAGAACTCTTACAAATTATCAATAAAAAGACAACCAAATTAAAATTAAAAATGGACAAAGGGTTTGGATGGATATTTCTCCGAAGATATGCAAATAGCACATGAAAAGATGCTCAACATCATGAGTCACCAGAGAAATAGAAATCAGAACCATAATGAGATACCATTTCATATCCACTAAGATAGATATAATAAAAAAGACCATAGCAAGCAAGTATTGACAAGAATGTGGAAGAATTGAAGCCCTCATACATTACTGGTAAGAATGTAAAATGGTGCAGCTGCTATGGAAAGCAGTTTTATAGTTTCTCAAAAAGTTAAAGCATACAGTTACTGTATAACCTAGCAATTCCACTCCTAGGTATCTATGCAAGAGAAATGAAAACACACATCCACACAAAAACATACCCCAATGGTCATAATATTAATAGTATTATTCATAATAGAAAATAGAAACAACCCAAATGTCCATCACCTAAGAAATGCATAGACAAAATGTGATGTATCCATACAATGGAACATTATTCAGCCATAAAAGGAACAATGTACTGATATATGCTACAACACGAATGAACCTTTAAAACATTATGCTAAGTGAAAAAAGCCAGGCACAAAAACTCATGATTCCATTTATATGAAAGGTCCAGACCACAGAGACAGAAAGTATACTAGTTGTTGCCTAGTCAGCTGAGGGAGAGGGAAGGGGGAGCGACTGCTAATGCATATGGTGTTTCTTTTTGGGGTGACAAAAGTGTTCTAAAATTAAATTGTAAAGATGTTTGCTCAACTTTGTAAATATACTGAAAAACATTGGATTGTACACTTTAAATGGGTGAATTTTATGGTATGAAAATTATATCTCATTAAATTGTTAAGAATAAATAAGTGTCAAGTGAAGTAAAAGAAGCCTGTAATCTTGTCTCCCAAAGATGATTAAATATTTTGGCAAATATTGCTTGGACCTTTTCTTTGCATTTATCACAATATATACATATTTTATGATTATTATTTTAAAAAGGAATCATACTACAGATACTGTTCCAACATTTTGAAAATCTTATTGTTATACAGTGAGTATTTTTATATCAATATACACAAATTTCAATATTTGTAAAGGCCACAAATTTGTCACATTGGTATTTCATAGTTTACTTAAAAATTTGTCTTTTTTTTTTTTTTACTTCAGAAAACAAACTTTTGCTTAATATGTACATCAAATATTTTGCTATAAGTAGTGAAAGAGATTATGAGGGGGTGTAATAGATATTGAATTTTTCAACAGTATAACTCAGTGTCTTTGTTACATGAAGTTATTTAGTTTGTTAGCATTGAGAAAGTCCTAAATGTACCATCAGAATGTAAAAATTCTTATAGCTTAAAAGAATGGCTTAAAAATTTTCAGTGATTTGAAATTTTCAGCTACATCATCATATTGCTGGAGAATCTAAATTATTTATTTATTTATTTATTTCAGCAAATTGTGGGTGTACATATGTTTAGGTTACGTGTGTTGCCCTTGGTTCCCCCCCCGACCGAAGTCCGTGTTTCAAATATGTCCATCCTTCGGGTAGTGCGCATTGCCCTCCTTGTGCATACAAATACCTGTCCCCTCCTCCCTCCTCCCCCCTCCTCCCGCCGCCCTCCCCGTGGTACAGATGTTTAGGTTACGTGTGTTGCCCTTGGTTCTCCCCCCCAAGTCCGTGTTTCAAATATGTCCATCCTTCGGGTAGTGTGCATTGCACTCCTTGTGTATACAAATACCCGTTCCTTCCTCTCTCCTCCCCGCTCCTCCCGCCACCCTCCCCGTGGTACAGATGTTTAGGTTACGTGTGTTGCCCTTTGTTCCCCCCCCAAAGCTCTAGTGACTATTTTATATATTTATCTTTGAGCAATTATGTATTTCCATAAGATGCTTTCTTCATACTAGGATTGTCTTCAAAGTTATTTTTATGAGAAACTGGGAGAGGCTTATTAGGTGCTGCTAGCCACAAAACAAATTGGAAGTTGTCCACCTTTACATTTTAACTGTTAAATCCCATCCATTATCTGAAATTTTTCTTTAAATACATAAGTTGCCTCTTGGAAAAGGGAGTGATTTTTTTTCATATCTGTGAATGCTTTTATTCTTATAGAATGTATCAATAAATATATTCTCTATACATTATCTGATTAACTGATTTACATTTAGGACTAGTCGCTAAAAAAATTGCTAGTCCGTGTAGATAAAGCCCAAAGCCAAGATATTTAGTCTTTTTTTCCCCCCAGGTTACAAAATATGCTTTATTCAACTAAAGTTCAGATAAACTAGTATACACATACTGCAAATGTAAGCTGTCCCTGGGCATTACTAACTTGTATAACCAAACCTTACATACTTGATTTTTGCTAGGAAGTCTAGGTAATCCACAGTTTGTAGTTGATATTGAATGAATCTTCTCAATTCTTGCTCTTTTTTCCCCTTAGGTAAGTGAGCCAAGATATTAGTCAAATAACTACCTAAAAATTAATTTACAAATGGTAATCAGACTTGATCTTTAAAGGAAAAGATAAACACTGAAAGCAACATGTAGGTTAGTCCTTACAACTTTTGCTATACATGACCTCATCGAAAGGATTCTCATTTTAATTAATTTCCTAAGGGTTAATTATTAGCGAATATGTACCTATGTCCTAAGTGAAAATGGATATGATAGAAAATAGATGGTAGATAACATACAGTATAGGCTATTTGTAGGGTATAATTAATAATGCACACATATATGTACATATAAAGTATACGCACACTTACAAAAATTTTAATGACCAGAAATTTTGATAGCATTCTTAGAGCATCATAATACTATTTCCCATTTATTTAGTGCCCATTTTTGACTTAGACGAAATTTGTATTTTGAATGGTGATTCAGACTTCTTGCTGCTTATCAAGAAAAGAAAGAATGGACTTATCCATATTCACCAGAATAGAGAAATTTATATCAAAATGTGAGGAAATAAAACTGCTACACTTGTTTAAAGAAGGAGCAGAGAGTAGTAGATCTTCCAAGTTGAGCCTGTGTAAAAGGATGCCTTGCAAGAACACAGTAAACAAATACCAAGATACTTTATCTTAAATTGTAGGTTTTTACTGCAGTTTTTATATGTTTATGCTGTTTTATTAACTAAGTCTATTAAATATTTTCTTTTAAATTACTTGTATTTGTTTTTAGGGTTATATTATGAAGTGTTCAATCTAGAAGTGGAAAAGACATAAGATGTTCTGATGAATTTCTATTCATGCTCTAAATATTTCAATTTAGTATATAAATGATAAGTGCCTATTCTATTGTATATAATTGTGTCATGAAATTCTTGCAAAAGGGAATGACCCTCTGGAGAGTAATTTGAGTTCTTCCCTGGGAAGGTATGCATTTCACCTATTCTTCAGTTAAGTTATAGATTGCATTTAACAAGAGCAAATGCTGACACATTTTCTGTCTTCTCATTCTGTCACTGTCCTAAGTTGTCTCAAGTAGAAAAATTATCCTTGCTTTTAAAATAATTATGTAGAAGCTTGACTTTGGCATAGATTAAAGTTTTCCCAAATCTCAACTATAACAATTAGTATTCCTCTAGTTTGAAAGTTACAAAGGTCCTTGCATATATCTTTAAGGCAGGATGTAGACTCTTTTTCTCTACTCAACTTTCAACGTATAGTTAACCATTGAACAATGCTGGGGTTAGGGGTGCCAACCCCCCATGTATAATTTTTTGACTCCCCCCAAATTTTACTAATAGCCTACTGGAAGCCTTACCAATAACATAAGCAGTCAATTAACACATATTTTGTATGCTATATATATTATGTACTGTATTCTTTATAATAAAGTAAGCTAAAGAAAAGAAAATGTTATTAAGAAAATCATAAGGAAAATACATTACGGTATTGTACTGTAGTTATCAATACTGTAAGTTCACATCATCTGTTTACAAGATAAATTGTCTGAAATGGCAGGCAACTGCAGACTTCACTCTACAGTGCATATCCGGCAATTTGACTTTTTCTTGCAATGTCATGAATTTTCTCTGTTTCTTGGGAGCACTTCCAGCATCACTAGTGTCACTTCGTGTGGGTCCCATGTTGTTACTCAAGGTTCACAGGATTGCACTAAACTTGATGAAAAATACTTGAGAACCTCGAGAGATCACTTTACCGTTTCGATAAGCAATTTACTGGAGATGATTAGCATTAGGCGGCATTTTAAGTGGATACTCACAACATTTTAGCTTACCACAACAGCAACAGGAGCTATAAAATTATCACAGTAGTACAGTATGGACTACAGTTAATTTTATGCAGTTATGATTTAATGCTGAATCTTTACATTTGTTTACATTTCTCTCGACTGCAAATGGCACCCTGCATGGTCTATAATAAGTTTTGATAAATTTTAACATTTTATAATACATTTGTGTATATTTAACGGTAGTAAATGATAAAATAGACTAGTATATACATATATTTTATGCATTTATGACATACCTAACTTTTTTCTTTACTTTTTTCTATATTTCTAGGCTATGTGTTTCATCTGTTTTTTTTACAAACTGTACAAATCTCTAAAAATTTTTCTATGTATTTATCAAAAAAAAACTGCATATAAGTGGACCTGCACAGTTCTAACCCCTGTTGTTCAAGGGTCAACTGTAGTCTGATTTCACAGAATCATGAATGTTCAAGTTTGATGGAATCTTAGACATATTCTATCATCATATGTATTAAGACATTGAGTTTGAGGGAGATGATGCATTCCAGGTCAAATGGATTAGTGGCTGAGATAGGACTGGATTCCAGGGGGTGTGTGTGTGTTTTTCTTTATTCCCAGGCTTTTTGGTCTTTTCTTTTCTGAAGGCTTGAAAATGAACTCAATGACCTTTCAAGGTTCTTTCCAGCATTAGGATTCTGTGAAGTAGATTACAGCTGAGGAATTTTTATAAACTTGGCTTTGTTTCAGTTGTGGTAATTTCTGAGAGAATACAATTGTTTTTCTTGAATTCTATAAAATGCCAGAGAAATTATTCCACAATTAGCAATCTATTATTGTCAATGAGCTCGAGCATGCCATTGTAGGGAAAATGCTAGTTGTACACTGCAAACTCCGCTGGATATGGTTGGCACTATACTTTGTGAAAAGATGTCAGGAACCTAATTGTTGTGGATGAATTTGTCTTTGGAAAGACTGGTTTACTCACAGAAAGCAAAGAGTATTACTATTGTCTGAGAAACTGAAAAAATAATATCAGCCTTCTAGGTCTTATCTATTTTATGGGGTTGAGTGGATAATTAAATAGCTCTGGGTCAAGGTTCAAAGAAATGGCATGGTTCCTTAGACAAGGTGGGGTATGGTCAGGGAAATCTGGCCCTATATTGTGGCATGGGTCATTAGGGCAACAGCACCGTCACGTCATAACTTGTATTAATGGCTGTCACTTAATTCACTGTTACCATTTTCAGCAGCACTAACATGATGGCCCTGTGTTGTAGTGGTAGGACACTGACCTGAAAGTTCTAATTCCTCCACTGCTGGTTGGATCCATTCTTGATTTGAACATAGATGTTGATATTTAGAAGATAAATTTAGCCTATTGGCTAAATAGTGATCAGGATGTGGATTAGAGGATTGGTGATTGGGAAGTGTTTTGAGTGCCTATATGCTTGGACAGGGTGCCATCAGACTTAATATTAATTTTTTTATGATGATTTTTATCATTGGAGGCAGGAGCTTCTGAGAAGGAAAAGGATTACCTTGCTCAGAAAGTCGCAGTAAGGTAGTAAGCAAGGCTGAGCATCTTAGTGGCTGCTCTGTTAGCTCCATTCTTAAAACTCCTGAGAGAAATGACCCAGGAAAATCTAGAACACCAAAAATGTGCAGCACTGTGATTGCGAGCTATTTGACATTCTGCCATCTTCTTTTTTGCTACCCATGTGCTATTTTAAAGCCTCTGTTCACCACAAAACCACAGAGGAAGAAGAGATGTTCACGGGCACAAATC
Organism: Propithecus coquereli; assembly: GCF_000956105.1. Lineage (NCBI taxonomy): Eukaryota > Metazoa > Chordata > Mammalia > Primates > Indriidae > Propithecus > Propithecus coquereli. The sequence continues at coordinate 8,701,134 of NW_012149507.1, read as the reverse complement.
CTAGAGAGCAAAGCTACCTTTTGAGTCATAAATCAATCCATTTGGGTCACCATGAGCCTCCAATATTTTCCACTGGTATAAAGGGATTCCCTCTGCTTTCCAGTTGATTGGTCTTTTATAAGACCAATTTCTTAATATCTCTTTCCTTGGCATGAGGCTATTCCTAAGTAATATTTTCCCTTGCCTAAGGAGCTGCAGCTGTTTTGATGTTCCCGTGAACCTTCTTCTTGTTTCCTCTACTTACTGCTTGAGAAAGGAAAAGCAACTTCCTTTCCTTCCTTGGGGAACCCTAATCTTTGTTTATATTTCTATTTTGAAGCTGAACCCATTGAGTTTTGTCATGTTGTCACTCACTATAACAAAGACAGAGGGATCCTTCTGTGTGTGGCCTTAAAGAGGAGAAGAGAGTGGCTATAGGAAATTAATTGATTAACATACATTGGAAGCACAAAAGCCATCTCAATGTAACCATTCATTGTTAATACCTTTCTTTATTCCTTTTGTTGGTCAGGTGTTTTTGCCACAGCCTGTCTCTACAGTTAGGGATTCTCTCCATAACCATCTTGGTGTTCCTTTGGCCCTTTGGTAAGGGCATTTGGCCTAATCATGACAAGCTGAGGACTTGGCTTCTTCCATAGAGTGGAACAGGGACTGTTGGCTGAGAAAAGTGTGAATGTTGAAGCTGAGGACAGAGTTGGCTTATGGAACATTTTATCTGTTCTCTGAGTTTCTTGTCCCAGTACGTCAACAAATTTGTTTTTGCTTTAAGACTTTCCCACACAAATGTCTGCCAAGTTTAGACGACTGCTTTTTTAGATTGATCTTGGTTTTCTTGGAACAAGAGCTGAGATTATATAATAAGCTCAGTTGATCTCAGTGAGAAAAAGTTGGGAGATTTTATTTCCATATACATGAGACAGGTCTGGGCATAGAAGAAAGAAAGGCCTGGAAACTACATGGGTGAGGGTGGGAGGTGGGAGGAAAGAACTAGTAAAAGGATATTTCACTTGTGTCTACTTTTCCCACTTGTCTTTGAGGATCTCTGGGTCACTCAGAAGTGAGTCACTGGGGCTGCAATGTGCCATATTGAGATAGACTCTGGCCACACTCTCAGTTGATTTAAATTAGGCCAGTTTGTTAGACAGGGGTCTTTAGTTTCCTGGTTTCTAGACTGGTAGAGACATTGCCCATACAGAGCACCCCCAAAGTGTACGTTTATAGATTAGAGGACTCCTTTCTTCTGAGACATAAAAAACACTCCATGGGCCGGGCGCGGTGGCTCACGCCTGTAATCGTAGCACTCTGGGAGGCTGAGGCAGGGAGATCGTTTGAACTCAGGAGTTTGAGACCAGACTGAGCAAGAGCGAGACCCCGTCTGTAATAAAAATAGAAAGAAATTGGCTGGACAACTAAAAATATATAGAAAAAATTAGCCGGGCATGGTGGCGCATGCCTGTAGTCCCAACTACTCGGGAGACTGAGGCAGAAGGATCGCTTAAGCCCAGGAGTTTGAGGTTGCTGTGAGCTAGGCTGACGCCACGGCACTCTAGCCCGGGCAACACAGTGAGACTCTGTCTCAAAAAAAAAAAAACACTCCATGTGATAATCTCCCTTGCTGGAAACTACAGTTGTCCCTCTGTATCCACAAGTGATTGGTTCCAAGAGCCTTGTGTGTACCAAAATCTGCAGATACTCAAGTCCTTTATATGAAATGGCATATAGCCTACATACATCCTCCCACATTCTTTAATCATCCCTAGATTGCTTATTATTTTTGCAGGAAAAAAATTTTTATTTTAAAACAATGTACCCGAGTCACAAAACTTAATAGTCTCAGTATAGACAATGGGTTGAGGTCCAAAAGTTCATTTCTTAGCAAGTCTATTAAATTATAACAAGGTTGTTTGTAAATTATAATAAAGTACCCAATGAGAGTATGTAAAGGCAGTCACAATGTAATTGAAATGTCATATAGTTACCCTGAAAAAATACTTGAAAACAATACTTTTATAATTATTTAACGGTATTTAAACCAAATCTTTAAATCAGGTGCCCACAGTAGGCATAAATGCATTCTTGGAAATGTCAGACAGAAAGTAAGTTTTAACTTCATATGTATGCTGTACTCTCAAGGCACCTTACATAGATTATTTATTCAGTAAACTGTATTGATGATGATCTCCATTAAATGTCTAGAGGAAGATTATTGAAGAGAATCACAAAGAAATGCCTAGGTATTTTTTTAAAACCTTTTAAAGTAGTGGTTCTGAAACCTCAGTTAATAAGCGACTGAGGAGCCTGTTTAAAACGCAGATTCCGTACTGTAATTGCAGAGATTCAGACTCAGAAGGTCAGAAATTGGAAAGTCTATATTTTTAACAAATACACAGTAAGAGGAAGTAAAGTTTGTTCATAACCATTCTGCTTTTTGCTTGTACAGTATAATCAAAAAAGTATAATTTTTAATGACAACCACTTCCACTCTCAGTGTACTAATTTGGATGGTAAATCATGGTCAGTTGAAGTTTAGAGTACCCAGAAATCCTTAAAGTCTCCCAAGTTGTAAAAAATGATGCTTCTAGAATTCTTAGGATATCCTCACCCCCAGAGCCACTGGTACCTTTGCTGTGTAGTGGTCACAGAGCCACCTCTTAAAAACTCGCAGAAAACTCAAGTACTGTAGAAACCACTCCAAAAGTAGTGTCCTTTGGTATCATCTTGTTAGAGAATTTTCAGAGTCCTGTTATTTTCCACCAAGTCCTTAATTACCATATTCTAGTATTACAGTCATCTTAGGAGGTCATTCAAAGCAAAATGGAAAGCAAGAATAAGAGACCCAACATAGAAAGCAGAACACATTTGGATAATGATGAGAAGTGGGAAGAGTACTTCTGGTGTGGAAGGAGAAGAGGGTCTAAGTGTAGAATGGCCCAGTTTGGGGCCCAGGATAATGGGAAAAAGAACTGGAATTCCACTACTTCTGTGGTAGGAATTATTGAAAAAAAAGAGTTATAAAAAAATGAGGTTAGGTCAGAAATGAAACTGTTAACTGTTTTTTGGTTAACTAAGAGAACACATATGAAAATACTTGGTAAACAATAAAGGCTTATGAACCATTAGGGGCTCAAAAACTATAGAACTAAGAGAAGAGATTGCAAAAGAAAATGAAAAAAAAAAAACAAACAAAAAAAAGGAGAGGGGATATAGCGGGTGAGAGCAAGCTGTGGCTGCATCAGGGCAGGCCCTGGAAATAGGAGGAAGAGAAGGACCACAGCCCGAAAATTATGGCTTTGCTGGGGAGTAGGAGTGGAGGGGAAATGTTTCTAAAACTAATTTTGAGATTAAATGAACTTCCTAGGAAATATTTTTATCTTATAATTCATGCTGCCTTTATTCTAAAAAATGAGGCAGCATCTATCCTGTCTATACTCCCAAAATCCTGCCAGTCTTGTCCCTATTACCTGTACATGCTATATAAATAGTTGTTATATTGTATTTTTATTTTGTTTTTTTTTTCTTCTGAGTATTTTTGATCTGCAGATGTGGAATCCATAGATATGGAGAGCCAACTATACTTAAAGGAAAGTGGCTACAAAAACTGCAAGGCTCTGCCTCCGTGAGGGAAGGCTTTGGTTGGTTGCTGTGAGATACCACACATTACTTGAGATTAGTCTGTGGCCTTAGGCTACAAGGCAGTCAGATGAGAGGAACCTGGAAGTTGATCAGAGACAGGAGTGTAGGAAATTGCATTGGCCATCGGCAGTGCTAACTGCAGCACAGGGTCTCGGGGAGGAAATTGACGTCCACCATGCCCCACCATGCCCACATTCAGAGAGCAGCATTGCCTTAGGATCTTACTAACTTCTGCCAGTGGCTGCCAAATATCTGGTAGCACTGTTACGGTTGGAGGAGAACTCTGCAAACACACTCCTTTCCTGACTAATTTTATGACGTAAGACAAAGGGTAAGTCAGATGGAAACCAAGATGCCAGCTGTTAGAAGCTTAGGTGTGCAGTGAAAATGGGCACCTTAATGCTAGCACTTAATACTTGGAATTAGACTGACCCACCCAGCCTCATGCAGGGCTGCGCCTCTGCAGACTGCTTGCTGTGGGGGCCTGCCCTGTGAAACTTCTAGCATGGAGGAGCATGTTCTCCCTGCACACGACTGGCTCCCAAAAGGAAGAGGATGTTAAGAAGACGCTGAGGTACACATGTCCAATTCCTCTCCCAGACTCCTCAAATCAAGTAAGTCACTCTGTCTCTATGGTGGGAAGTAAGGGGTAGGCCAAGAAGCCAGAAGGGCTTAGGGGACAATACTTCCTCAGAGAAACCAGACGAGTGGGAAGATATGTTTCTTCCTTATAGCAAGTTTTCTTGGCATTGATATGAGAATTTTCATGTTTAACACCATCAGCAGTAAGAATATTGTGGCTTTTTTAGGCAGCTTGGGAGGACTATAGCATAACAACAGAGAAGATAAATGTTTAAACGGAACTTGTTGTCCTCATCATTGTCAGTGTTTTCTAGCTTGAATACCAGAAGTTGTTCCAATTACATTAGCCCATGAAAGTAATGCATGGGTGGGTTTGGGAGAAAGAGAATTTAAGTTATGAAGAACAAGATACATTCAAATACAGTCACATATCATCAAATAATGGTGGTTGGTATCAGTTTGAAACATTTTAGGGAACACTCACAGTTCATAAAGAGTTTATAACCTAATGAAGAATATAAAAACCAACCAATATAAGAAAAATAGGCATTTGCTAATATAAAATTTTATTGCAGCGAGAATTAAATCAGCGATTTTGCTAGTGAACAGGGTGAAAAGGAAAGTTTACAAAGAAAGCGAATCTTGATCTGCAATGATGAGGAGATGGGGAATGTGGGAACAGTAGCGTTGAGGTACTGGTTCCATGGTGAAAACCCATGGAAACATGCTGGAGTGTTTCTCTCTGATGTCATCCAAGGTTGAACATGAGATATTATGATGTTGCTGCTGCTGCTGCTGTTGATGGAAGGAAGATAAATGTTGTGACAGACACCCACAAAGTTTTTGGCAAAAAATAAGATTCCATTTAGTATGATGCATTTCAAGGGAATGACCTTTAGCATCATGCAGATGTGGCATGTTTTTAGCTCATTGCTAAACTATGGGGTTTGGGATCTATGCAAATGTGGAAGGCATCAGGTTGAAATGCGGTACAATATCTCTTGGCCAATGTAATCGACAAAGTGAAAATTGCAACAATTCCCCACATGCATGTTGAAAAATAAAAATACCACCCCAAGATACCAGGAAGTGCTTTCTCAAAAAAAAAAAAAAAAAAAAAAGAGAAAAATCGTTAAAACTTATAATAAAGGCAACCTAAAGTCAAGAAGCGCTTTTATGCCTGAAATCAAATGCAATGTTTCTTTGATGTGATAAGAGAATTACTGTGTCCTTATTCACTAAAGCCAAAGCGACAGTGAGGGTCAAGGAGATGCTCCATCCCTCCCCAAGTTCTCTTTCTAATCCCCACTGCTATCACTCCTGTGAACACCTTACTACATGTGCCTGATTTCTTGCTTTTAGCTTCTATTCTTTTCAATTTATCCAACTCAAGCCCCCTGTTAAATATTCCTACAATACTTTTTCTTTGTATCAATTGCCAATCTAAGTTTTTAAAATGGTCCTCCATTCTCTATAAGATGAAATCAAATTCATTACCCCAATATTTGCAGTGATAAATAAAATGGACTTATTTTATAAATAAAATAAGATGGACTTATTTTTTTAACTTCAATTCTCCCATTTCATCACACAAATTCTTCAGTAATCCAAACTGATTTATTCATTGTTTCCCCAAACAGATCTTTGAACTTTCCACCCACTAGGTCTTTGCTCATCCTAGTCTCCCTCATCCCTTCCCTTTCCTCTCCCTCCCTAAGTCCTTTCCACAAGTATAAGTTCAACTAAAATCCATATTCTGCATGAAATTTTGCTCAAACACTGCAGTCAAGTTTTTTTAAATGTCTGTACTCCTTGTGTGTCATTTGCCATATTTCAAGTGTATTGATGATTTTATGTTCCTATTTATATTAATACATCTTATTCTCTGAAAAGATTCTTGAGGGAAGAAACCATTTTGTGTCCTTCCTATGTCTAGCACAATTCTTCCACGTTGTAGATTCCAATGACTAAGAAAAC
>NW_012149507.1:8685842-8694011 GCF_000956105.1 Propithecus coquereli | reverse complement strand
TAGAGACAGGGTCTCGCTCTTGCTCAGGCTGGTTTCGAACTTCTGAGCCCAAACAATCCGCCCGTCTCGGCCTCCCAGAGTGCTAGGATTACAGGCGTGAGCCACCGCGCCCGGCCTGTTTCTTTTTAAATTTTGAAATAATTTATAATTACAAAAAAGTTGCAAAACTAGTACAGAGAGTTTACATATACCCTTCGTTCATCTTTACCTAAAGTTAATAACTTGCATAACCATAGTACAATTATTAAAACAAGTAGATTAACATTGGACAATACTGTTAACTAAGCCACAGCCCTTATTAGAATTTTATCAGTTTTACCTCTAACATTCTTTTTCAATTCTGGGATCCAATCCAGAATCTCACATTGCATTTAGTTTTTACGTCTCCTTAGACTGATCCAATCTGTGGTAGTTCTTCAGTTTTTTTTTGTCATTTATAAACTTGACACTTTTGATGATTAGTGGTCGATTATTTTGTAAGATCTTTCAGTTAGGTTTTTCTAATGTTTTCTCATGATTGGCTTGAGATTTGGCATTTTTGGCAAGAATGTATCACAGATGTGATATTGTATCATATCAGGAGGGGTGTGATGTTGATACATCCTATTACTGGTGATGATAATCTTGATCGCTTGGTGCCAGTGGTGTCTTCTAGGTTTCCCCACCAAAAAAAACACCTATTTTTCTTTTTGTAATTGGTAGATATCTTGGGGGAGATACTTTGAAACTATGAAAATATTCCGATTCTCCTCAAAATTTTGACCATTTGTGAAATGATGTTTAAAATGTCTACACAGGAAAATATAAACTATAATTGAGAAAATTTAAAGCATGATTGAAAGACTCAGTATTTTAAAGATGCCAGTTATTTTCCAGTTTAAAGATGCCAGTTATCTATTGGTCTATAGATACAATCTCAGTCAAAATTCCTTACAGATTTTTTTGGTGGAAATTGATAAGTTAATTTTCAAATTTAGTTGGAAAAACAAAGGCCAAGAATAGCCAAGTTACCCTTGAAGAAGATGAGTAAGGTAGGAGAACTTGTTCTACTGGATATAAAGACATATTATCGCTAGAATAATTTATACAATGTGGTAATGGTGCCATGAGAGATAAATAAATGAAACTTATTTGTTCGTTGAGACAGATTTATTCATTTGTGACTTAATTTTTGACAACGATTGTCTTTTCAATGAATAGTGCTAGATCAATTTTATGACCATTTGGAACAAATAAAACTGAGGCCCTGCCTCATAGTAGACTTGAAAATTAATTCCAGGTAACTTGCAAATCTGTATATGAAAGACAAAACAAGAAAACTTCCAGGAGATAATATAGGACCATCTCTTCATGTCCTTGGGGGTAGGGAAAGATTTATTAAACAGAATACAAAAGCCCTAACTGTAGAGGAAAAGATTGATAAATTGAATCACTTTAAAATGAAGAACTTTAATTCATCTGAAGACTTCCCCTCCCCCTACAGAAGAGTATAAAGGCAAGTCACAGAATAGGATAAGATATTTGCGATGTATACACTACTGGTGGGAGTGTAAATTGGCATTAACACTTTAGGAAACAGTGGAGTATTTTCTATTAAAGTCAAACATATGACTATCCTAGAGACCAGCAATTCCTCTCTTAGTTATATACTGAACAGAAATGTTTGCCATATGCACTAATAGAACTAATAGACAGGTACAAAAATTCTCATAGTAGCATTATTCACAATAAACCTAAACTAGAAATACCCCACTTAACAATCAATGCTAAAATAGATAAATTATTTTTATATATTCATATAATACATGAATGGCAGAGGAAAGAAACAAGCTACAGCTGCATACAACAATGTGGATGAATCTCACAGACATCCTGTTGAATGGGCTCCAAACCTGGAGCCCATGAGGAAAAACTGGTATCTGTATTTTTTTCTCACTGCCTCCAGCCTTGATGGTGCTGGTGACCTGCAGAAGTTGCCGGCACCCTTTGCCATGGAGCTGCACATGCACCTGGCCTAGGACTGGGAGATGCTGAAGGAGGACATTTGGTGGGAACTGGAGAAGCTGAGGCCTGGCTGCTGTCCCATGCCAACAAGGGGAAGCCCAAGGTCAGTGTCAAGTGTAAGGGCTGTAACTGCACCAGGTGCCCTTCAGTGACTTTCGTAACTGACCGACTATGGTTTTATTCCCACCTACATAATCTTGAGCATATCTCTCTTGCAACCAACCCTAACTGGAATCATATAGGGAATTTGGGAAATGTAGTTCTAGCTTGGCTAATTGGATACAGTACAAGTCAACATAAGAGTGGCTTGCCTTTGGGGAAGAGGGCAAGAGAGAGACTGAGAGAAGGCTCTAGGGGGCATCTGGCATGCTCACAATATTCTATTTCTTTGCCTGAGTGGTTACACGAGGTGCCCTTTGTCAAAATTCACTTCGTGGAACATTTAGGTTTCATACATTTTTCTGGACCTATATTATATACCCTTATACACACACACACACACACACACATATACACATGTATGTGTTTATAGCTCCAATTACAGATCCTACCAATTTCTAGCTGTGTAATTTTGGGCAAATTATGTAATTTCATTATTAGTAATTTGGGGATAATAATGGTTTTGTGAGTATATTCATTATATGCCACACACAGTGCTAATATAATCATCTCATTTAAAAGTTTGTTTTTAATATTGTTATGAACATATTACTGATTATGTGACCATACATTTTATAACATATTTATATTTTACAATATGCATAAGTATAATGATAGATGGTAACAGTAATAGCTAACTTTCTGAGCCTTTACTATATGCTTTAGGCAATGTTATAAGCAATTTTTCATTTATTTACTCACTGAAACCTCATAAGAATACGTTGAGGTGGATTCTATTGTTACCTCTACCGTAGAGATGAGCAAATTGAGTCTAAGGAGGTTAAATAACTGTCCCAAGGTCACAACGTGTAAGTGGTGGGGCCAAGGATTCAAACTCAGAGCACACATGCTCAGGTAGTAGGAATGTTTGAGCGGGTAGACATGCTCGCATAAGCAATGTGCATTAGTCAGAGCTGCTGTGGTTGGACTCAGAGAAACCCGACTCCACCTATTAGCCTAAGCAAAGTGGGTAATTTAGAGGAAGATTATTGGGATATTTCATGTAACTATGAGAAAGATAAAGACGCAGTGAGGGCTAGGGTCCAGTGGAACTAAGACATCAAAGCCCCTAGGCCTCTTTCTCACATATCTTTTTTCTGCTTGTCTCTATGTTGTTGCTCGAATTCCTGTCTACTACAAATAAACTTTCTCCATATAGCAGCAACCATAGCAGGCAGACAATAGCTCCTGGGTCTTACATCCTATGTTTCTAATTCCCCAGAGATGCTATCTCTTTTCCCTTACTTCCAGGACACAAATTTGGGGTAAGGACTAATTAGTCCAGTGGGCTGGGCATCAATCTGTGCCCATGGCTAGAAGGGCAGAATTTTATCAATAGACATAGTCTGTGTATAGGACCATCCCCAGAGAAGGAGGAAGCTATCATGACTTGTAGGATCACAAAAACTGGCGTCTACGGTGCTTGATATGGAAAATAAAGCCAATAACAAAGTGCATAGTTTGCCCCGGTGCAAAATCTGTATCTGCGGGAAAATTGTCATTCTTTATCTGTGTTCTAGGACTTTCATTTTAATGATTATATTTCCTGGTAGGAAGATCAACCAGATCAAGGGTAAAAGACACACTTTAGCTGTATTACTTTAGCTGTATTACTTTGCTGAATCATATTCTAATGCAGGATATCTAATAAGCAAAGGAAAAGAATAGATACCAAGGAGTCAACAATCATTCTGGAAAATAGGTTTTGAAAATAAATGTGCCCATAAACTGCAGAAAAGTCTTCCTTTCCAGTTGTTCATACTGTATAGCATCTCTGAAAATTAAGGCAGGTGGGATAACAACCTGTAACCATTGTTAGACACTTTGCCAACTGATTTTGCAAAACTATTTAGGGAACTTACAAAAATTGCCCTTCAAAGTGAAACCTTTTTTTTTTGGCCTGGCTAAAATATCTGTTTCCTGAAATTTTAAGTTCCAACGGGAAAAGAATGCAATTTGGGCTGTGGGTCAAGTTTAGGGTATCTGATGAATGAAGAGAGAATGATGTCACAGTGAAGCATACTTAATTCAGGAAAAAAGTGCCTCATTTCCCAGAACATTTGCTAGGGAAAGGTGGAAGGAAAGAGGAAACTACCCACACAAAATCTTTCTGGCTTACACTTGATATTCTATTACCATGCCTAAAAGATGATTTATAACAATGATATTTAATGTCAGAAATGTATTTGTAATCAACTTTGGATGATTCAAGGCAGAAAGAGGGAAGCATATAATTTAAAAATTATTCCTACTTGGCCTTGGAATCTGGTCTGTAATTTCACACAAATGTTAGCATGCCACGTATGTTATTGTGCATTTTTTTAAAGTTAAAATTTATCTGGGAGATCCATTTATATCATAGATAGAAGCTACTTAATTTTTTTGATGACTGAAGAGTATTTCAAAATATTTGAATATCTGAATTATCATAATTAACCAGAGACCTATTAGGACATTTTGTTTATGTTCATCCTTTTGCTATAATGAATCAATATACCTGTACACATTCTATTTTGACCATATATATTTTGCAGCATAAATTCATAGAAATAGATTAGCTTTATCAAAGTGTATGTGCATTTTCAGTTTTACTAAATTGCTCTCCATAGAGGTTTTATCGATTAACTACTCCAGTATTGTGTACTCATACTCCAGTTAATATAGTATGTTATCAGATTTGCTTATCATTGTCAATTGGCTAGGTTAAAAAAATGGTATCTCAGGGTGATTTTTCATATATTAACATATGAGTGAGGTTGAATATATTTTCATGTGTTTAAGAGCTGGTTGAATTTCTTTTCTAGGAACTGTTTATATGTAACTTTTGTCCAATTTTCTGTTGGGTTCTTTTTCATTGGTTTGTAGGAGCTCTTTTTATATGAAGGATATTAACCTTTGCAATGAAATAAGTTGAAATTTCAAAATTTTTTTATGATGTTGTGTTACCATGCATATTTTAAAACTTTTGTACAGTTGAATTTAACAATACCTTCTTTTATGGTTTCCTTACTCAGAAATTATAAAGAGTTCCTCTATAGTTTATATTGGTTTTGTTGTTTCAATATTTTACATTTCAATCTTTGTTCCATCTGGAATTAATATTGCTGTAGTGTATGAAGTTTGTATTCAATTTAATTAACTTCCAGTTATAATCTGGTTATCTCAAAAATAAGCAATCTTTTCCCAATGATAAGACATAGCATTTATAATAAATAACTCTTTTTGTTTATTGTAGTTTATTGCTAGACTTTCTATATTTCCATGATATTTTCTATTATAAGCCATTTCTCTGTCTATACATGAAACAGAATTATGCTATGGGAAGCAGAATATTGTCCCCTCCACCAAGAAATCCAATCCTAAACCCTGGTACCCATAAATATGTGACCTTACATGACAAAAGGGATTTTACCAATGTGATTACATTTAAAAGCTTGAGATGGGGAATGAGTCCTTAAAAATCAGAGAAAATTTATCTCTGTGTTCAGAGTGAGGGGAAGACATGACTACGGAAAAATTTCAGAGAGATGTACCATGGTTGGCTTCAAAGATGGAGGCATGGTGCCATAAGCCAAGGAAAGCAATGATGTCTACGAGGTGGAAGAGGCAAGGAAACAGATTCTCCCCTAGAACCTCTAGAAAGAAATGCAGCCCTGCCCATGCCTTGATTTTAGCTCAGTGAGACCCATTTCAGACTTCTAACCTCCAGAACTATAAGATAATAAATTTGTGTTGTTTGAGTTTGTGGTAATTTGTTGCAGAAGAAATAGAATAGATGTGCTATTTTAATAATGTTTTAATAACAGGTAAAGCTAGTCTATCCTTGCCCCATAACTTCTTTTTCCTCTGAATTGTTCTGGCTATTCTTGTTTATTTTTATGTTAGAATTTTAGAATCGGCTTATCTAGTTTCCTTTTCCTTCTTTCCCTAAAAAAATCTGTAGGTGTTTTGAATTGGGATTTTACTGAATTTATTTATTAACTTGAGGAAATACTGTCTTTGTGATTTTGCATGTTCTAGTCCAAAACATGGTGTGCCTTTTCTTTTGTTCATGTCGGGGGTTTTTGTTTGTTTGTTTTTTGTTTTTATTTTTTTGCTTTTTCCCTCAATAGTTTTATAAACATCTTATGTAGATATTACTGCTTTTCTTTTAAAGATTATTTCTAGATATTTTTGTTTTTTATTTGTTATTTAATTGTGGCTTTTTCTTTAAATATATCTTCCAGTGACTTTTGTTTGTATGTATGAAGGCTAATGATTTTTATATTCATTTTATACATATACCTGCCTTATGAATTATCGTTTGAAATGGGTTTTCAGTTGATTCTTTTTTTCCCCTTCAAGTAAATAATCACAACTCCTGAAAATAAGATAATTTTGCTTCTTCTTTTTAAATTTTTAACATAATAGGTTTCTTTTTCTTCAAACCTATGTGAAAAGAAAAATGGTGAAAGTGCACCTCCTTTTCTTCTTCCTAAATTTAATGGGAGATGCTTTTTGTGTTTCCCAAGTATGACATTAACTTTTGAAAGAACATAAATATATTTTATCATGTTAAGGAAATTGACTTTTCTGAAGGAGATGACCATCTGTGCATAAAATATGTTTTCCTTTTCCTCCTGGAAACACGGGTAGACTGTATATATATATAGCCTTAACTGCAGTTAGGTTCGGCCATGTTGCTAAATTCTCTTCAAGAGACCATGAGCAAAAGTAGTATGCATGATTTTCATGCTCAGCCTATAAAAACCTCCCTTAATGTTTCCTCCAAACTCTACCTGCTTCTGGCTGGCTGGATGCAGTCAATGGTGAGGTCCTAGGGGATTGCAAAATTGCAAGATGGAGAGTCTGGATCTTTTAGTCATGGTGTGGAGGAGAGCTGCTGCTGACATTTACCCCATGCCACCAAATGAATTATATTAATAAATAAGCTTATATTATTATACAGCCATTGTCATTTGGGTACCCTTGGTTTAAGACTATCTGAACTAGTAAACCTTCTATTCCTGTTTTACTGAGAGGTTTTATTTCAATCTACAGTGAGTGCTGCTAGCCAGGGGCGGTGGCTCATTCCTGTAATCCTAGCACCCCTGGGAGGTGGGGGGACTGCTTGAGCTCAGGAGTTTGAGACTAGCCTGAGCAAGAGCCAGACCGCATCTCTACTAAAAATAGAAAAAAATTAGAGGGGCGTGGTGGCGCACGTCTGTGGTCCCTGCTACTTGGGAGACTGAGGCAGGAAGCTTGAACCCAGGAGTCTGAGGTTGCTGTGAGCTAGGCTGACTCCATGGCACTCTGGCCCGGGCAACAGAGTGAGACTCTGTCTCAAAACAAACAAACAACAACAATGAGTGCTGAATTATATCAAATTGTTTTTCAGCATACAGGAAGATGATCAAATTATTTTTCTTTATTGTATCAATATTGTAGTTTTTATTGATATGCTTTTTAATATAAAAATCTTACTTGTATTTCTGGAATACTCCTATCCATGATATATTATTATTCTTTTAATATGCTATGGATTCTGCCTTACTAATATTTCACTTGAATTTTTGCCTTGATATTCATAAATGGGATCAGTTAGTAATTTTTTTGTTATTGTCCTTTTCAAGTTTTGATATCACTGATTTCGTAAAATGAATCTGAAATGTTGCCTTTTGCATAGGTACCGTCTAAGATGGCACTACCTCCTGGTGTTCTTGCTTTTGCGTAATCCTTACTCCTTGAATGTGGGTTGGGCTTAGTCATTTCTATTGAATAGGGCATGCTAGAAGTGATGGCATGTCTCTTTCAATATTAGGTTATAAAAAGACTGGCTTTTGTTTTGCGTGCTCTCTCTCAGGTTGTTCGTATTAGGGGAAGCCAGCTGCTATGTCATGAGGCATGTTTGTGGGGAAGAAGCAAACATGAGTGAGCTTGGAAGGAGATCTTCTGAGGCCCTCCAAAAACCAGGCAAATGAGCTTGGAAGTAGATATGACACCACCAGTTGAACGTCAAGGTGACTG
>NW_012149507.1:8684329-8684782 GCF_000956105.1 Propithecus coquereli | reverse complement strand
CATTTGGAAGCAAATTCCAGATGTTATATTTTATTCATAAGCATTTCAATATGTATCCCTAAAATATCAGAACTTTAAAAACCCATAAAGGCATTATTACAACTAAAAAATCAATTTCTTAATATTATTAACCACTCAATATCCAAATTTCTGATTATCTCATAAAAGTCATATTTTATGCCATTTCTATAATTTTGTCAATTCAAGCATAGTATATAAATGAAATTATACAGTATATGGACTTTTGGGATTAGCTTTTTTCACTCAGTATAATTCCCTCGAGATTCATATCCTACTTGTGTGTATCAATAATTTTATTTTTTATATTTTGAGTTGTATTCCATGGTATGAATATACCACAATTTGTTGAACCATTTACTAACCGAAGGTCAACTGAGTTGTTTTCAGGTTTTGGCCATTACAAATAAAGCTCCCATAAACATTTATGTACAG
>NW_012149507.1:8651310-8684099 GCF_000956105.1 Propithecus coquereli | reverse complement strand
GGTGCTAGATCACTGTCATTTCTTATGATTGAGTAATATTCCATTGTAAACATATACCAAATTTTGATAATCCACTCATGGATTGATGGGCACTTGGGTTGTTTCCACATTCTTGCAATAGTGAATTGTCATGCACAGATTTTTATATTAACACAAGTTTTCATTTCTATGGGATAAATGCCAAGGAGTGCAGCTGCTAGATCATATGGTCATTGCAGGTATAGTTATTCAATTTTTACCTTTTAACTGATGTATTTACATCATTTACATGTGAGGCAATTATTAATTTGTTAAGACTTAAGTTTGCCATTTATTACCTGTTTCCTGTTTGTTTCCTTGTTTCTTATTTCTTTCTCTTTTATTGCCTTTCATGTGGATAACTTGCACATGTTTTTAGGATTCCATTTTAATTTATTTATAGTGTTTCTGAGTATATCTTTTTGTTTAGTTTTCTTAGTGGTTGCCCTGGGTATTGCAATATACATATGTGACATCACATTCTATCACTTTAGGTAAAGTGTAGAAATCTTATTTTCATTTAAGTGCCTTTACCTTCCTCATTTTTAAATGTTGTTTAAACTGTGACATAGTATTATCATTTTTAAATTATCAAATAAAATTTTTAAAACTTATGAGAAGACAGTCTATTGTATGTATCCATATTTCTTCTCTTTCCATTGTTCTTTCTTCCTTTCTGATGTTCCAAGTTTCCTTCTTTTATTGTTTCCTTTCTGTTGGAAGAATGTCCTTTAGCCATTCTTCAAAGATAGGTTTGCTAATAACAAATTTTATTAATTTGCCTTCGTTGTGACAATGTCTTTATTTCTGCTTCACTTCCTTCTGGTCTCTATGATTCAGATGAGAAATCCAGTGATTCAAATGTATTTTTTCCCTGTTGGTAAGATACTGTTTCTCTCTGGATGCTTTTAAGATTTTTTTTGCCTTTAGTTTTTGGAAGTTTAATTATAATGTATTTTAACATGGATTTCTTGGGATTTATTCTATTTGTAGTTTGCTTAGCTTCTTGAATCCCAGGTTTATGACTTTCACCAAATTATACATTTTTCAGCCATTATTTCTTTGAATACCCTTTGAATGTACTCTCCCCTTTCCTTCTGGGACCTCAATGATAGAAATATTGAATCTTTTATTGTTTTCCCATGGGTTCAGGAAAGCATGGTTCACTTTTTCAATGTAGTTTCTCTTTCTTGTTCAGATTGGGAACATTCTACTGATCTGCCCTTAAGTGAGCTCACTCAGTTTTTTTTATTTCTGTTATTGTATTTTTCAGTTCTATAATTCCCATTTGGTTCTTTTTTTGTTACTGAAATTTATTTGCTGAGATCTTCTGTTTTTTTCTTTTGTTTCAAGACAATTTGTAATTGTCTCTTAAAGCATATTTATGATAAATGGAATATTTAAAACCTTTGTTAACTAATAACAAAATTTCATTCATCTCAGTGTTAGCATCAGTTATCTTTTCACACTCGATTTGTGATTTTACTGGTTCTTGATATGACAGGTGAGTTTTGATTGCAACCTGGACATTTTGGCTATTATGTTAGGAGACTCCAGGTCTTATTTAAATCCTTTGTTTTAGTCAGTCACCCTGTTTAGGTTTAGCATGCAGGTCCTGGCCTACTTTTTGGGCTGTGGTTGATCTGGTGCTTTGGGGGCTTCCATTGGTCCCTGCTGGTATTGCCCAAAGGGGCAGAAGGTGTTTCCACAGGCTGAGATGCTTGGCACCTCTAGGTGGGTAAGGGGAGTCTCTGGCCCACGAGAACGATGAGGCTTCTGGTCAGCACTTCCTCCTTTCTGGTGTTATCTAGCCACCCAGTAAATACTTCTTTGTGGGCAAAAGGAGTCTCAGGCACAATGTGGAAGGAGTCAGTGTCCTCTGACTTCTTCTTGTCAGCAGGGCTCCTGTTGGACCCCCTTCACCCCTCAGGCTGTTAAGCTCTCACGGTGGTGTTGTGGGACTCCCATTGGTTCTATCTGGGGAAGGAACATGCCTGTCTTCTGTTGCTAGGACTGGATTAGCTTTTGTTGTTAGGTTGAGAGTCGGGAAATACAGGACCTGGGTTGCCTTCTGTTGGGGGGAGGAGAAGGGTTGGTTGTAAGACGCTCTGCCAGTCTTAGGGTCCCTGACCAGTCCTTCTTCCTCTTTCCACCCTTTCAGAGACTTTGTAGGAAAGACTAATATATAAAATTTCCATAGGCTTTTTGAAAGATTGGTACTCTATCCAAATACCCCATTTTTAGCTTTGTGAAGGCCCAGGAGACTGGAGATCTCATGGTTGGGAATTCCTGCATCCTCAATGATCCAAAGTGGCAGAAATTGGGCAGAGGCTGGTTTGATCAGCATGGAGAGACAGCAAGCTCCCACTGCAGTGTTCTCTTTATGCTTTAAGCAAGATGAATACAACACAGGGCATAGCAGACAGTCGGACAGGTTACTGAAGATTATCAGCTAACTGTGAAGGGTAACGTGATGACGTTTTTCAGTTCAGCATTTATCTTTATACTTATATTCTCAAATACATGTGTGTGTGTATGTGCGCACATGCACACTCACACACAGAGCCTCTGAATTAGTTTCAGTAAAGCCTGCGTCAGTGCAGAGGTACTCACTAAGTGCCTTCAATAAAAAAGTCACCGTGTGTTATGCGATAACACTGAACAGACTCCAGACAGCCTCTTATCTTAGATATACAATAGCGTAGCATAACTCAAGCCGAGAGAAGTTAAACCCTTAGGTAATAGTAGCAACAGTAGCATGTTAGTGGAGTAATAACTCTCCTGGAGGATAACCCACGATGGGTTTTATTGAATTCAGTTTATTTAGCTAGGATAAACCCAGATAGGCATCACATTTACAAGTAGGTGCTAGCAAGAGGGCAGGTTATTACAAGCACATTTAGAAGATAAGCAAATAGAAGATCGAATAAAATCAGAGATCAGGAAGGGAGCAGAAGTGGTTCCTGGTTCAACTTCTTGCCTTGGATAGGCCTATACCTAATCTAACTAAGAGAAATAATAATGGCCTTCTCAGACATCTGCAGGGATGAATGGCACATAAGCTCTCTTAGGAACCTGTAGTTACCCTTATTGACAAGATTTATGTCCCATTGAAGTTCCTCTTTTTGTAATTAAACACATTTTCTTTGTTTCTATGCTCTTTGGAGAATTAGGATAATTACTCAACATTTCTGCAGACTAGCCCTTTAAAAAAAAAGTGAGAATATCTGTCATCTCTTACTTTCTTCAGCTCTCTACACCAATTAATCATCTGAAATTCCTGTATCAATGGTATTTTTCTACCTCTTTAATTATTTTTCTGCTTTGCTGTCTTCCAGCCAGCCTGCCTGCCTACCTTTCTTCCTTCTTTCCTTCCTTCCTTTCTTCCTTCCTTCCTTCCTTCCTTCCTTCCTGCCCTTTTCAAATGTAAATCTGACAGATGTCTATTTGATAATTCCTATATAGGCGTACCTCGGGGATATTGCGAGTTTGGTTCCAGACCACCACAGTAAAGCAAATAGCACAAGAAAGTGAATTACACAAAATTTTTGGTTTCCCAGTGCATATAAAAGTTATGTTTACACTATATTGTAGTCTATTAGGTGTACAATAATATTAAATCTAAAAAAACCCACATACCTTAAGTTAAACATACTTTATCACTAAAAACTGCTAAAGATCATCTGATCCTTCAGTGAGTCATCATCTTTTTGCTGGTGGAGGCCTCTGTGTTGATGGCTGCTGACTGGTCAGGGTGGGGTTACTCAAGGTTGGGGTGGCTGTGGCAATTTCTTAAAATAGGACAGCAATGACGTTTTCTGCATCCATTGCCTCTTTTTTTCATGAAAGATTTCTTTGTAGCCTTCAATGCTGTTTGATAACATTTTATGCATAGTAGAGTTTCTTTCAAAATTGGAATCAATCCTCTCAAACCCTGCCATTGCTCTATCAACCAGGTTTATGTAATATTCTAAATCCTTTGTTGTCATTTCAATAATTTTTACAGCATCTTCACAAGGAGTAGTTTCTATCTCAAGAAACCATATTCTTTGCTCATTCATAAGAAACAAATCTTCATCTGTTAAAATTTATCATAAGATTACAGCAATTCATTACATCTTCAGGTTCAACTTCTAGTTCTAGTTCTCTTGCTATTTCTACCACATCTGCAGTTACTAAAGTCTTGAATCCCTCAAAGTACCTATGAGGCTTGCAATCAATTTCTTCCAAACTGCTGTTAATGTTGTTATTTTGGCCTCCTCCCATGAATCCTGAATGTTCTCAATGGCATCTGGAATGATAAATCCTTTCCAGAAGGTTTTCAGTTTACTTTGCCCAGATCCATCAGAGGATCACTATCTATGGTAACTATAGCCTTACAACGAAATGCATTTCTTAAATAATAAGACTCGAAAGGCAAAATTACTCCTTGACCCATGGACTGCAGAATGGATGTTGTGTCAGCAGGCATGAAAACAACATTAATCTCCATCAGAGCTCTTGGGTGACTAGCTGTATTGTCAGTGAGCAGAAATATTTTGAAAAGAATCTTTTTTTTATGTAGTAGGTCTCAACAGTGAGCTAAAAATATTCAGTAAACCATGCTATAAATAGATATGCTGTTTATACCTATTTGTAGATATGTCATCCAGATTTTGTTGTTCCATTTCTAGAGCACAGGTAGAGTAGATTTAGCATAGTTCTTAAGGACCCTAGGATTTTTGGAATGGTAAGTAAACATTGGCTTCAACTTAAAGTCATCAGCTGCATTAGCCTCTAACAAGAATCAGTTTGTCTTTTGAAGATTTGAAGCCAGGCATTAACTTCTCTAGCTATGAAAGTCCTAGATGGCCTCTTCTTAAAATATAAGGCTGTGTCATCTACATTAAAAAATCTGCTGTTTAGTGTAGCCACTTATATCAATTATCTCAGTTAGATCTTCTAGCTAACTTGCTGCAGCTTCTTCATCAGCACTTGCTGCTTCATCTTGCACTTTTATTAATATGTTATGGAAACACTTTCTTTCCTTAAACCTCATGAATCAACCTCTGCTGGCTTCAAAATTTTCTTCTGAAGCTTCCTCACAATTGAAGAGAGTTAGGGCCTTGCTCTGGATTAGGCTTTGGCTTAAGGGAATGTTGTGGCTGGTTTGATCTTCTATCCAGAACACTCAAACTTTCTCGGTATCAGCAATAAGACTCTTTCACTTTTTGCCATTATGTATTCACTTTTAATTTCCTTCAAGAACTTTTATTTTGTATTCACAACTTAACTAACAGTTTGGTGCCAGAGGCCTACATACCTTTTGTCCTATCTCAGGTTTCAACCTGCTTTCCTCACTAAGGTTAATCATTTCTAACTTTTGATTTAAAGTGGGGACACATGGCTTTTCCTTTCACTTGAACATTTAGAGGCCATTTTAGGGTAATTAACTGCCCCCTTTAAATGTTGTTCAGTCTCAAGGAGTAGGGAGGCCTGAGGAGAGGGATGGGGAGAGATGGGGGAACAACCAGTCAGTGGAGCAGTCAGAACACATGCACATGCATTGATTAAGTTTGCCATCTTATATGGGCATGGTCCGTGGTGCCCCCAAAACAATTACAATAGTATCATCAAAGATCACTGATCACAGATCACCATAACATACGTAATAATAATGAAAAATTTGAAATATTGCGAGAATCACCAAAATATGACAGAGACACGGAATGAGCACATGCTGTTGGAAAAATGGCACTGATAGATTTACTCGACACAGGGTTGCCAGAAATCTTCAATTTGCAAAAAACACAATATCTGCAAAGCGCCATACAGTGAAGTGCAATAAAATGAGATATGCCTGTAGGTGAGGCTTTGTCCCAGGCACTGGTGATGAGGTGGGAGAATGCACGGACTCTACTCCCAGGATTACCTCCTGAATCCTGTGGTCTTAAGCAAGCTTTGTCCAAGAGGTCAGATCAACCACATGTGGAGTGGAAACTCTTGCTTGACGATTCTAGTTGGTGGTTTTGGTCCTAGAAGTATTCTTGATGACAGAGAAGAGCCATGTCTCAGCTTTATCTTGGAAGGAAAATGCTATGCACCAAGGACTATATTTTATTCACTGATAAATATCGAGCATTTTAGGGTATATCCCTCTACTCAGGCATTTGCTGACACTGTCCTGTTCTCATGATTTGCTAAGGTGGCCTCCACTACCAGTGTGTTCTGAGACCATCACTGTGACCCCCACCCCTGACAGTGGCCTCCTTTACCAGGCTGCATTGTCTTAAAGTGCTTCTCAGTGTTTACTCATTGCTGTCTCCTCATAGGCATGATTTCTGATGTATGTAAACAAGTTTATGTGTGTATGTGTGTGTGTGTGTGTGTGTGTGTGTGTGTGTGTGTTGAGTGGTGGCGGTAGAAAGGAAAATTATTTGCATAAATGGGGGATAATATTGTGATATATCAACACATAAAATTTTGTTTCTGGTGTTTCATTTTCACCCAGATTTCTTCTCTTCCTTTTTTCAAAGATGCATGTTCTCTCTAAAAATGCTCTCTTTAATAGACCTTGATTTGGAAGTCGGTTTTCTGGAGAGAAAACAAGTCTATTTGCATAGTATCTAACTCCTTTGGATGCTGCCTCTTTTCTCTTGTCCTATTTAAACTCTTTTCCTAAAGATCATGTTTTTAAATCAGAAATATTAAATATCTACTATGTGAAAGGTACCATGCTTTGGCATTGTGAAAGATAGAAGATAAATACACAAGGCATGCTCGCTTCTAAGATCTTGCAGTTTAGGGGGAGAGACAGACACATGCATAAATAACTCCGCTATGGGGCAGACCATGTGAAGTACTTTAGTTAAGAAAAAAGTATATTTAGTTGGATTAGGTGTAGATCTATCCAAGGGAGTTCAAGGGGGCAGTCATATATTTTCCTTTTAAAAAATCTTCTCTCTTTCCTTAAAATCTTACAAAATCATACTGGTGGCTGCTTCTACCAAACTATCCATTCAATTTTTAGTCCTCAGTTAATTTTCTCTCTCTCTCTCTCTCAAAGAAGAAAGGGAATTATGGAAGATTACATTATCTCAAACATATTCGAGAATCCTGTTTCAGTCCATGCCCAACTGTTATTTTTTTAGGAGAATCTGATTAACATCTTTAAGCACTTGAGGTTGTCTGTGTGTAGTTGGGAGCAGGTGGAGGGGTGACTAGAAAGATCTCACCCATCTTTCATTTTTGTTTTGCAGGTTAAAAAAGAGTCTGATTCTAATAATATATCCACCTTTTAAATGGAGGAATAAAGTCTGACTCCTAAGAAAAGGACATAAATTAACCTGTGGAGGTCATCAGAACATATTAGCACACAAATGCTTCTGCTGAATCGGTTACCTTTCAATGACTTCTGTGCCCATTATCGGCCATATTCGAGTTTTGAGGTATGTGGTATGCACTCAAGATCTTAAGGTGTTAGAGACATTTCCTTCTTTCAGTGTGAGGGAGGGTGACCCGACGTCTCTGAAAGGTAAATACAAACCCCCTCTCTCTCCTGTGCGAGAGAGTTATCGAGCCGTGTTTACAGTGCGACGCCTTTGTCTGCAGCGCACATACTTCACATTTCTTAAAGGTAATGGGCTACCTGCCAATGACATTGCACAGCTCTCAAGCTGCACGTTTTCTTTGGCAATATAATTCCTCATCTGCTTTACCCTTTCCCTTTAAGTCTTATGTTTCATCCTTGCTCTGTGCAGTGCACCCATCAACACAAATTAAGGCAACTCTTCATTTCTTCTTCCTCTGATGACCTTGAAGCTCTTCATCTGGTCAGCCCATTGCAGCCCAGAGGAATGTGGTTGATGTGCTTCTGCAGCGGTTCTGGGAAACCCAACTGGGTGCTATATTGTTTTATATTTCTCTCTCTCTTTCCTATGGCACCCTTTCTGCTGTTCCTTTCCCACCTTAAAAAAAATCCAAGGATGTGAATAGCTTGAAATGAACTAAATTGGTCATTGTTATTACAGGAAAACTTCACACAGACTACAAGCAATCATCCACTTATATACACTACACTCTCTTACACAATAACTTATCCCTCATCACTCTTCTCCCCCGCTTGGCAAATGGAGTAGCTGCCTTCTCATTCCCACCCTATTATGTTCTCATGAAAATAAGCCAACAGAGCTTCCTTTTATTTTGTTTTTGTTTTTGTTTTGTTTGCTGGCTTCAGTCTGGGTGCCAGTGTTGGGCAAGCAGTGGGAGGGCACTTTCGCTGGTAACTTCTGTAGAGGGAGCTCTCGTGTACATATGCAGAGTATGGGACTTCCTCACAGAGTTTCCCTGAGAGTGGACTCTCTTAAATGCAAGACAGCTTTCCTCTAAGGCATCAAATGGTAATATTGACCCTATCAAGGTTTAAGGAGATATTATGGGGGGCAGGCATCCCTTTATTGAAGATGGATCAAACCATATGATGAACCAGCTATCAGAACCCTATAGTCAATATAAAGTTTCCTAAGTTCTGAATTAAGCCTCCTCAGGGGCACCCTGGAGATATTGAACAAGCTGTGTGTCTTCTATGTGCACCCCTTCTCTTATTTGTAGGGATAATTACACACTTTCCTATTTTCCTACACCTTCTACTTCAGAAGTGCATCAAAATTCCCAAGTCAAAGCTTTATTAAGAATGTGACTAAGTTATTAAAAGTGATTTTGGAGAATGAATTTACAAATACAAATAGAATGAACAATTTATCTGCATATTTTGAATTTGCGAAATGAAGCTGATGCTTTGCAATGCAAGCCTTTCTCATGCAAATTTGAAGTTGCAGATGAACTCTGAATGGGATCCCTGATTTGTGATGGAAACAAAGAAATGAAGTCTTTTACAGTATTTTAATGGACATTTTAATATTTCTCATCTGTCCTTAACTTGAGACAGATATAACATACTCTGGGCTAGGATTTGCTGTTTTTAGTATTGTTATTTTTAATTGTTAGTTAAATCTTCTCCATGCTTTAGCTCCCAGTTAGAACTAAGAAGCATTTAGCAAAAGCAAGAGTCAGCTGAATCATGAAGTCAGGTCAGTTCAACTTTTTTTAAATGTCCCTGCTTCAGGCAAGGGCCTGAGTTAAGTGTTGTCAAGGATAGAGATGAGTGAGAGACAGGCTTGTCTCCAGGAGCAACCATCCAAGATAAGGACACAGAATTTCAATCCAAGTTATTAAGAACGTACAAATAAAGTGTATGGGCTCCATTTATGGTAACCTGGGAAACATAAAAGCAAGGGAGGAATTTAGAAAATACTCATTTGAAAATTAAAATTTCACTGAGATCCATGACCAATCCTCTCTCTTTATCAGTCTGGGGGCAGCAAGCTTTCTCTCCTGGTGCCTCAGCCATAGCAGGAGCTTGGGTTACTTTATTAGGATTAGCAACAGTTTATGAAAGCCAGACAGAAAGACTGTGGTTTACTTCAGTCTCTTTCAGACATCAGTGCAAAATCCATGTGGAAGTTCGACTGTTAAAAATGTTTTAGACACATTTTTGTGGTTTGAGTTTGAGCTCATCTACAAGATTGTTTCAGAGCTAAACGCTTT
This sequence comes from Propithecus coquereli, assembly GCF_000956105.1. Taxonomy (NCBI): domain Eukaryota; kingdom Metazoa; phylum Chordata; class Mammalia; order Primates; family Indriidae; genus Propithecus; species Propithecus coquereli. Next base: position 8,674,496 of record NW_012149507.1, on the reverse strand, counting down.
GATGAAAGGGCCATAGATCTTAAGAAATAAAGGAACAATAAGCAAACTGATTCAATTCCTTATTTTCAATTGGGAAGGTGCTTTGATTCTTCATTTTATGGGCACTAAGTTAAGTATATCACCTAATGTTGCATGTACTGTAAGTACAAGAAGATGAGATGCCTGGTCCTTTGCCTCCCAGGAGAGGGCTGTCACAACATACCACCTCTTGCGGATGAGAAAATTAAACCATAAAATCACCGTGAGCTGGTAGAAAACTCTTGTTTTTTTGTTTTCGTTTTCTTGCCTGTAAATCTAAACCTCTATCTATAAAATAATACTATTCTTGGAGACTTTATTGCCCTCTGTTATCATTATTTATCTAAGACTTATACCAAAACTATCTCCAAAAAAATTTTTAAATTCATTGCAACCTTGTGCATACTACAGAATAAACACCTAAGAACAGAACAAAAACTTCTTTTTTCTGAATCAGAGAAATAGCAGATATCTGGGTGACAAGCGCTAATTATTTCAGAGGATGCGATTTGGTTTTCAGTTTCTTGGCAAATGAGATAAAATTATAAGCATGTGGGACTATGTATTCTCATCATCTTACCTGTTGGTTTTCAATGGGGTTCCAAAATTTAGTAGAACACAAAAAGGGAGAAGAAAGTATTTTTAAAATAGATCTTGTGGCTTATCCTTCAAGTTTTGATTTGTATAAAGCATTAGAGTAAAAAAAAAAAGTATAAGAACAATTATTCCCCATACTGTGTGCATGTGTTTTTGAAGGATAATGGTAGAGGCCATTTTTCTAAACCTGCAGCATGTACTGGGAAAATTTCTCTTTTGTGGAAAGGATGGTCTAAAGTCTTTCCTCAATTATTTTTAGAATATCTACTTTTTCTAGAAAGAACATCAGTGTTGGCAATCTTTCAACCACAAAACTATGAGAAATGGAGCTAAATATTAATAATAACTGCTTGGATTATGAGGAGGAATCAATCAAAATGCACACTGTTTATGAAGATGCTTTGCACACTAAGAATGCCATGGAAGAGTAAGGTATTGTGACTACAGCAACTCTTGGCTCCCTTCTCTATTTATTTAAGGTTTATATAGGTTTTGTTTAATATCTCAACATCATAATCCTTTCAGTTGAAGCACGAAGCATACTTCAGCCACCTGAGATCAAATACTAAGCCCTGCAACAGGTCAGTCTTCTCCCTTCTGGCCATTCAGAATCTGTTCTGGAAATGGGCCAGTGGTGGTGTGTGGGAATTCAGCCCTTTGTATTTGTGTAGAGCGTTTGACTGGTGGCCTTGGTCACAGATTGGCTTCCTTTTTTAGGGATGAACATCTTCCATTTCTTTGTGATTGAGTGACAAAAATTTGATCTGTACATGCTAAAATGAACAGCCTAGAAAACTCATTATGGTTTCAGAATCAGCTTAAAAAAAAAAAAAAACCCAAAACCCTTCCAAGTCACCCAGAGTTCTAAACATAATTGCTTGGTTCCCAGAAGTACAATAAAAGGAAACCAGAAGTATTTTAGTCCCTAGTTGTTTATGAAGCAACCTGATTTTCAGACTTTGAAGGTCACAGAATCAAATCACGTGGAGCAGTTTCCATCAGTCCTCCTGCCCACCTCTTCTCCCCAGTTCTCTGTTAGAAGTAGGGTTTTTCTAGATTTAAGCAGAACATTGCTCAGAATTTCCAGGGGTTCCTAATCAAGGCAGGTCATGAAGAAAGCTGCCTTAGAAATTACTGGAAGGGAAGCAACAGTGACAAGTAAAGCGGGTTTCAGAACATCTTCAGTGCACCCCAGCACTGCTTCTCTCCCAGTGCACAGGCTCGGGCATTCTGCCCATCCCACGCTCGTCCTTCCAAGTAAGCCAGGGGGCACTTCATGTCTGGGATAAAGCCAGTGTGGTGTGGACCCTGGGCATGGGACTGGGTTTATGTAGGAAGTGGATAATTAAGCCTGAGTCTTAGACACACAAAGAAAGGGGACAGAAGAAGAAAGAATGACGTTTATTGTTTTCTGGAGATTTAATCTGGAGAGCCTCAGTGTCCTTGCCATAATGTGACCTTTAGAGGACACAGCAAAAATCTTGGCATATTGCTTGGCACATAACAGGTACCTGAAAAATGTAAGTTCTCTTCTCTGCCTCTTTTTCCTTTTCTGCACCTCAAATAGTATAATTTTGATTTTATCTTACTGATTATTCAGTAATATCTGTTGTTACTTCATAACATAAACAATTTTGTATTGCTTATATTTCTTTCTTAGGACTTAGTGAATAGCAAGGAAATATTTTTCTAATTGATAAGCTCATTATACAATTCCAGAAACCTCCCCTTAATGCTTCTTACATCCAAATGGTACACCCTGGTATAAGTGAAAAAAAAAGAATATTACAAATAAGAAGTAACATGTATCAAGTGTCAGCTACGGGAAGGCACTGCACTAGGTGCTTTGTATTCCGTATTCCATTTAGTCCTCAAAACAACCCTAAGGGGGACGAGTATGTCCTCTCTCCATGTCAGAGGGAGCCTCAGAGAGATCTTACCCCAGGTCTCACAGTCAGTAGGTAGCAAAGCTTTTGCTGGGGTAGAGCTCACTCTAACCCCAAAGTCCAAGTTCCAAGTTCCAAGTTCCTTTGACCTCACCATAACACTAAGGTTGTAGTGGAAGTCCAGAAAGCTAGAGCAAGAGATCTTCTCAGATTTGCCTTACACAGCTTAGTTTCATTAAGAGCATCTGAAAAAGGAGACTAATTCTACCAAATACAGACAGAATCTCTGCTGGGGCCAGACTGGGATAGATCAGGTTTGGGGTGTGGAGTTAGGATAATCCTTTTGCATCTTCCCTCCAGTCAGCTGTTGGCTTCTTGGATTTTTCTGGGGGCTGAGGAGGTACCCAGTAAGAGAAGGCAAACTGCTTCCTTGAAAGGGTCCTGATGTTCACAAGCTTATCCGGAGACCAAAATGGGGAGAGTAGGGCAGGGTGGCAGACGTCGGATTGCAGGGGAGAGTCTATGGACCCCTAAGAGGGGATTCAGCTTCAGGGAGGGGGGACCAGGAACAGTGTCCGACCCAGCGATGAGGCAGTGGGTGTGAGAAAAGATGCTGTCCTGAACATGACCAGCTGAGTTCTTGAACCTGCCCTGACCCTGCAGCTCTGGAGGGCTCTGTGCACCCTGGAGCAGGGAGGGCTATGTATATAGTAGAAGGTGCAACTCAGCGTACCAGCCTTCAGTGTCTTTGGGCCTGAGCTGCTTTGCCATAGGGCCCTCCAGCAGTGGGACTTCAGGGAGGAGGGAGCTGCTCTTCTCATTTGGTAGCCAACTGCCGAGTAGCGGAGTGCCAGGAGGATTAAAGCCTGGAGCTGACACCTGAGACTTCAATCATCAGTCAGGGGAGGCAGAGATCTGCAGGAGTGAGCAGTGGCTGTGGCCATGGTGGCATGGGCAAAAAAGGTGGCAAAAAAAAAGTCTGTGTCAGGCTAGGGGATGGTAGCCATGATTCAGTCTAGACTAATTCACAAGAATGTCCGAGACATCCTCAGGGACTGCAAGAAATAATTAGGGCTGAGTGGAGAAAAGCCTCTGGAAATGAGGGTGAGTTTCTTCTATGTGGGTAGAGGCCACTAGCCCATGAGAATTGGCCATCAGTGTTACTATGTCTGCATAGGCTGGGGAAGCCTGGAGTTAAGTTACATGAGCAGTGGAGTTCAGTTACCTAGAATAACAGGGCTAGTGTGTAAGGAATAGGTGTTTTTTTCTTGTAGGATTACACCGCCTTAGCCAGATAGGCTGGGCAAAAATCCCTAATGGCTGCATCCATCAACTAGCACCAACAACATAGATCCCTCTCTGTACCTGACTTGGTTGTTCCCTCAAATCCAGGGCCCCGGAGAGGTGATCGCATTGGCTGCCATATTGTGTTGACTCTGAAAAGTTCTAGGACACCAAGCTGGATAACTGCATATGCTGTGCACGGAGCAGCTCGTCCTGACCCTGCTCTATCTGGAGACAGCCAGCCAGAGGCAAAGCCTGGGAGGGTTAGAGGTGTGGCTGTGTAGCTGGGAGGCAGCCACAGAGCACTGGCTATGAGAATTAGTGGCAAGGAACGCTCTAGTGCATGCATCTCATAGAAATTGCAGTCCCCAAGATGAGTGGGAGGGTGTGAATCAGCCCAGACAGCAGCCCCAGGAGATGCCAGTGAGCACAGCTCCCCAGGTCTGCTTGGCTCCTCACTGACCACACGTGGCCTTGGCTTATTGGCAGTCGTGCTCTGCCTGCCCAGAGTGGAGTCCCAGCAGGCAGTGGGAAGGCCTAGGTCAGGTTACCAAGCCTCTTGTACCCGACCCCAGCCCTCTGAACTCCAACAAAATGACATCTGGGGCTCTTAACTTTTTTTGGCCCATGGATCCTTTTGGCAGTGTACTGAAGCCTACAGACTCTTTATCAGGAGGATGCTTTTAAATGTATAAGATAATATATTTAGGATTAGAAAGGAAGCCAATTATATGGAAATATGGCCCAAAACATCCCCAGGGACTTCAAGAAATAATTAGGACTAGATGGAGAAAAGAATCTTAAGAGAGGGTTGGACTCCTTCAGTGCAGGTAGGGGCATGCATTATCAAGATGTTCAGAAACTAAATTTGTGATATGAAAATATATGTGCTTCCTTAGCAATGTGATAAATGAAAAGATTAAGCAGCAGGCCTAATACCATAATTCCAATACTATTAATATAATTCCATAATCTCAATACTGTAATTCCAAGTAGTGATGAGCATAAATGGATTTTCAAGATATCTGCTGCAACTGAAATGTGATTTGAAAAATTTGTGGTTTCTATTGGTTATAAGGTCACAGAGATACTCTAATACTGATGTGATGTGTTTTCTACATCTATAATTAAAGAAAATGCTAAATTTCAGTTAAAGGCTTATGAAAATAAAGATGTAATTTTTCCCCATCCTGTTTCAATGGACCCCCTAAATTCTGTCCATGGACCCCAGATTAAGAACTCTTGCTTTATGTGGAAGATGACTTCCACATACCACGCACCCAGTTCTGGGTATATTTTCTTACCTCAACACCAGTAGCATCTAGCTGCGGTGTCCCCAGGTTATGTAATAATGACTAGGCAACACCCAGCCCATTGCAAAGATGTGACAAAGGCCAGTCTGTGGCATATGAAATTAGTTATCTCTAAGGCTTTGGAGGGTTGAATAGACACAGGCACCATGGCTAGGCACAAACTCTGTGTCATTTATGTGGGGGCAAAGGAAAATTCCAGTAGCCCATGAGATGGAGCAATACTACAAATTAGACAGCTGGACAAAGACTAGTTTGGGGTAATTTCTAAAAAGAGAAAGAAGGAAGGAGGGGCAGCTAGGACCCCAGCTGGAACACAGGGTGGAGTCCTGGGATTTGGACTTGAGTCCCAGGTCCACCCTTGACAGCTGGATGACTTTGGGTAAGTTGAAACATTCTCTCCTTACTGTCCCCCCTCCATTGGTAAATGGGGCAAATACCTCACAAACACCTCACCAGGTTTTTGCAGTGGATGCACAGGATAGTATATATAAAAGATTTCTGTGTAAATTGTAAAGCTCTGCACACATATTTGTTATTATTCTGTAACAAACCACCTCGTGTTTAACTTTACTCCAAAAGTATCACTGGGCAGCTGTCTTAATGCTGCACTCTTGCTGCAGTTTGCAAGTTGAGGCAAGTTACTTGTGGTTTCTGCCACTTTTTCCTCTCTGGGGACACTGCTATGACTGGAGCTCTGCCAAACTGACAACTTTGTCACCCAAAGGCCAGTAAAGGTGATCTTTGGTTCTCCTGAGAGTCCTGCACCCTGTTTTTCTGAGGAAGCCCCTTTTGACCTCCAATTCCCCTGGCTTTCCTTCCTCTTAGCTTCCCTCCCCTCCTCTGGTCTGGCCTCCTTCCATGCGCTGGGATGGAGGTGAGGGCTGGGAGTAGCAGGTGTGGAGGTGGAGGGAGGAGAGGAGCCAGTCTCTGATCCTATGACTGCCTCCCTGAATTCTGCGGGGGTACGCTTTCCGCAGAAAGCCAGCAGCAAGAGTACATGGAGTAAAGTATATTGAAGTCATTCAGCTTTGAAAACTTCCTGTATACTTTTAAGCTGCCATGACATCATTTTGCTGGACTGTTCAGAACAATAGGCGGGGGTGGATGAAATGAATCAAATCTACAAAGCGACAAGAGCAGAGAGTAAGAGGTTGACACAGAAACAGCCACCATCTGTGTGAACTTTCCCGAACCAATTGGGGAAGAACTGGCCCCCCAGTTTTTCAAGATAGCCCAAGAGTGCACCCCTCAGCCACCGCCCCTATGGAGCCCAATGCTCCTTGTTTTTCAGCTGCGTGGTGACCTCTCTCTGTTTTGTGGGACAACAGCGGCAGACATACAGGGAAAGTCATGTGACTTCCAAACGATTCATCCATCCAAGTTCAATAAATTAGCAGCCAAAAATTTTAATCAGATATTTAATCTTTCCTCCCTGTAAGGGAGATTGGGTGTTTACTGTGGCTCCAGGCCAGGTTAATCTCAGAGAAGAAAGATTGCTTGCCGCATCCTTGGTGCTGGGAAGCCCTGAAGAAGTCACTTTGCTGACTGAGCTCTGCTCAGCCAGTAGGTTAGCCCCTGTCCCTTGTAACTTTCTGCAGCTTGTGTCAGGACTGAACAGTGACTAGATGAGGGATTCCACATTTTATAAACACATTTAGATAGGGAACAACCAAAAGAAGGTCTGTAAAAATCAATACACAGTCTTGTCTGATGGTCTACCTGGCCAACCTCTTCTTCTCACCTCCTGAAGCCTGGGTGTGTCCCTAGGGAGAAGGGCTTGAGGGGATCCTGCCAGGGAGCTCTTAACTCTGGGAGCAGGACTCACCTAATTTATGAATAATTAACTGATCTCTACATTGCTGACTGTGGTTGACATTGAATTCATTTGACAAAGAATGATCAAGTGCCAGGCACTCTTCTAGGCTCTTAGAACCAACCAAAGAACGAAAAGAGAAAAATTTCTGCCCTCATATAGCTTACGCTGTAATGGTGGGAGACACATATTTATAATCAACAAATAAATAATGCAAATTGAGAAGGTGACAGGCTCTATGAAGAAACGAAATGCACCAGATAAGGCGACCGGGTATGTGTGAGGGGGGATATTATTTTGTAAAATAATTCGTTGCAACATTCCCACGGTGGGCCTCTGAGAAGGCCACTTTCCTGGGATGTTATTAGATGGCATGGAGCTGGGGGTGGGGGAGGAAATCCACTCCATAGTCCAGGGGTGTAAACTGAGTCAGGGGAGACAGGTGATAGGCAGGGACATTTTGGAGGCTATTGCAGTAGCCACAAAAGACCGAGAAGCCTGGAAACAGCTGAGAGTGGAACTGGAATGGAAAAGCCATGCGGGAGAGCCATGGAAGGAGAGGAAAGGGCCTGGTCAGGGAAGAAGCAACAGAAAGAGGAATCAAACTCTAACTGTCTAGACTTGTCCACATGTCTGGTTTTGAGCCAGGGTGACGATGAACATGAATGGACTTTTAATCCAAATGTGGAAGTCAAGAGAGGCAGATTTGGGGAGCTTGAGTTAGATGTTAAGTGTTCAAATACAGATACGGGAGTCATGTTTGCAGTGGTGATGGATAAAACCATCAGAGTGATAGAAAAATAGCAGGTGGCAGATACAGAGAAGTGATCGAGAGGTAGGAGAAAGCAGAGAAGCACTGCCTCTCAGGAATATGGCAGGCAATGGTTTTAAAGCAGTGCTTCTCAAACTTTGCTCCCATTAGAATCATACGGGGGGAGAGGTAAACATTCCAGTTCCCAGGCTGCACTCTGTACCAATTATATCAGGATCTCTGAGGGAGAAAGAAACAGTAGTTTTTAAAGGTCTCTAGGCAATAGTGATTTGCAATCAAGGCAGAGAACTAGTGTTTTAAAACAGGAAGAGTGGATAACAGCTGCAGAGATTAAGATAGATGAAGGTTGAAAAAAATGGTTGAATTTGGGGGCTAAGGGAGCATTGATATCCTTTCTGAAACGTGTTATCAGTCTATTGTTGCTGTTTTACAGGTGAAGATATTTAAACCAAAATAGGTTTACTGACTTCCCCAAGGTCACATGGATGGTAAACAGTAAAGCTGAGATTTGGTCTTTCTGTAACCAAAGCCTGTATTTTTTTCACTCCACCATGTTGAGAGAGAGATTGAGAAAATTGAGGGCATTTCTACTGACTGATTTATTTATTTTTGGTTAAACAGGTGTAGAAATAATAGCCCATGACTTGAAGGGTCAGGGCACAGGTGGATTAGGGTGGAATAAGTAGTTGCAGTTTTCCTTTTCTGGGTTATAGTCAGACCTTTATCATTAACTATGTGACTTAATATCTTGGGCTTTCTTCTATTTCCGTATTTATAAAATAAAGGATTTAGATTTGCTGGTCTCTAGGGTTCCAGATATTTATAAAATTTCATGATTTAAAGATTCTATGAGTGTGGCGTGCAATGGCATATTGGTACAAGACGAATGAAAGAAGCAACCAGCAGCCCTGGGCAGCTCCTGAGGTTGCAGAGCTTGGCTCTGGAGTGGATCCAGTTTTGTGACTTGCTCCTGTGAATCCAGTGATGGGGTTAGAGTGTGGATGCTAGCTGGGGAGGACACGCTTGCCAGAGAAATGTCCAAGAGAACTTTGAGGACATGAGGCTGGCCCAGAGCCTCACGGAATGGCAGACAGGGCAGGTCAGTGGGGTGAGCTCCAGTTTGCGTGTTAGAGCAGTGCTCCCAAGCCTGCTGTGAAAGTCCAGGCCACAGATGGGGGTGAGACTCAGAGGACTGATGGAATGAGAAGAGAAGAGAAGCATTAATGGGCCAGGGGTCAAATGAGGTCAAACATCAAAGGGAGAAATGATCTTCAAGGAAACAGTGGATGCTGTTGAAAAACCACTTTGTGATTTTAAAGTAGGAGATCAGACCAAATGGTCTCTATGAACACGTTTAGCTCTGTCTACTATTTTATGATGTCACTGACTCGTTAGTGAATAAATGATTTCCCTGCCATGCAAAGAAAGTTGCATAAGGGACTCTTTCTTAACTTTAGCTTGGAAATGCCTCCTTTTGTTGAGTATTCTAAATATAACATGAAAGCATACCACTTTAAGGAAAAAGTTTTGTTATTTCATTTTATTTTTTGATAATGATAAATGGTTAAGGCTAAATAATTACAAATATGAAGGCCACTTCTACATTTTATGCAATGGATCCACAACTTTTGAATTAAAATTTTACAACCTCTGCATATTTTCCTTGTATAAACCATGCAATCTCTCAATTCTAAACATTGTTTCCCAGATCTTTGATTGCCACAGCTTAACTTTGTTTGTTCACATGACTTGATTAGGATGATGAATATTATAACAGGTCTGTGGACATTCTTTTGCTGTGACACTAAAACAACAGTGGTGACAAAAAACAGGTTAGGGCATAATGGATCTCCCTCTTCCATGGAATTATCCAAGACAGAGTAATAGAATCATCAAGTACTGCACTCAATTATTGTGAAACTTTGTTCATCACGATTATTTCTGAAAATTCCATTATGGGAAAGCATTTACTCTGAATCTTCTTGGTTCACAGAAAGATATCAAATGCACCATTCTCACTTTAGTGCCTCTGTCGACACAGGCAGAACAGTGAGGAACTAAGTGACAAATGAAAAATTTGACCTATAGAGTCAGCAAAATGGAATATGGTTATCTTTAAGAGACTGTTTTTGAACATTAGGATTTGTTGGTTTGTTGTTTTCCTTTACCCCTTCCTTATCCTACCCCCCTCAGTTCTTTTGTTAATTACTTTATGTTTTCATTAATTTATTCATTAAATATTTATTGAGATCTATTCTGCCAGCTGCTGTGCAAGGTATTGGAAATTTAGTAGATTTAGTGAGAGAGATGCTGAACCTTCACTTGGATTTAACAGTCTAATACAGAATACAGATATCAAACAAGTAATTATAATAAAACAATGAGGGATATGATAAGGCAAATACAGGGTATTATGAGAATGTTGGGCAGGTGTAAAAACAACTTTAAGTTTTGTGGGAGACCTCTCTTAGGAAGAAAAGTATAAATCAGTTATGGAGAACAAGTAGATATTAGCCAGGAATAGTGACTATGTGGGGTGCAGGGCAAATATTTTAAGCAGAGAGAATATTTGCAATGGTCCAGGTGTGAGAGAGTGCACCGCATATCTGAAGAACATTGAAGGTAATTTAGTATTGCTGGAGCATAAAGTAGAAACTGGGACAGGGTAAAAAATGAAGCTGGAGTGGTAGGCAGGGATAAAACCACATAGGGTCTGTAGCCCTCATTGCAGTGTGGGGCTGGTATGATCAGATTTGTATTGAGAGAATAACTGGCTACAGTGTGGACAATGGATGGCAGTGGTCAAAAATGAAGGGAAGAAACTTATGTTTCCAGCCACGAGGAATAAATAGGATCTGGAATTATCTTTCCACTGTAAACAATGAGAAAACTGAACAAAATATAGGAAACAACTATTTTCAGATATTGTGCAACACATAGGACAGGATTATAATCCTTGAAAAGGGAAACGGATGATGTCAGTCCATCACCATTAAAGCTTCCTGTCTAGAGGTAGTTTCCAGTTTTAGGGGTAGGAAGCAGGAACTCAAATAGAGTTCAGCAAACTTTCTGAGTTGAGGAGAAGGAGATCAAAGTTCTAGGAAGGTGAGGCATTTAGAATTGGGGGGGCAGAGAACCCAAGAGGAGTTATGCAGAAAAAGAGTTTCGGAAATCTTGATAGAAGTTCCCTTGAATCTGTGGTTGGATACCAGTACATACATGCATAGGGTAGAACCCATGAGGCTAACCAAGGATAAATCTCAAGGAAAGCACTGTTACTGGGAAGCTGTGGTACAAATATTTAATAATTGTTATAAACAGAGATGGGAATGGTCCTAATTCCCTTTGGTCACAGAGGAGAGACATCATTAAATACTTGTGGCATTGAAGAATGATGTTTTAGAAATGGGGCTAAATTAGCTGTAGAGTAAAGGCTACTTTATACTTACCTTAAAAAAATTTAAATATAAGCCTCAAAAGTTTAAACCAATCTATAAATTACTCTCTGCCATAAAAAGTCCAACATTCCTAAAAACTATACATAATCTGGTAAATAACATACAATTCAAAATATCCAGCAACTAATAAACAAAAGAGCAGGAAAATGTATGTGACCCATAATCAGGAAATATTTTATAATAAATATTGAGAGATGAAAAATGTATTTCTATCTTTTAAGCAAGGAGGAGAATTATAGAGGAAATAAAGACTGTACTTAAAATTTTAAAATATATAATTTTTGAAATTATTAAGATCATACTCATTAAAAGAAATTCAAAAATACAGAAAGGCAAAGAGAAAAAAATGAAGTTACTCATAATCCCATCACTCAATCTTTGTTAACATTTTGTTTTATTTCCTTGTAAACTTTTCTTTCTGTAATGCTAGTTCTTACAAAATAGCTGTAATCAGAGGGTCCACACAATTTTACAGCCTATTTTTTCCATCAACATTTTAACCTAGCATATTGATTCATATATTTGTTCATTCATATAATAATTTATTCAACAAAGACTTATTGAAAGTTTGCTATGTATCCAGTATTGATGAAAGCAAGAAAAGACAATTTCTGCCCTCAAGCAGCTTCCACACTAGTAGAAAGAGCGATATTAAATAATAAACAACAACAAAATAAATATGTAATTAGAAATTGCTTCCAAAAAGGAAACAAATAGGGTATTTTGACAGATTAACCAGGGAACACAAATTAGATTGTGAAGTCAGAAAAGGCTGGTTCAAGGAAGGTAATTGAAGTGGAAAAATGGCCAGTTGGCGGTTGAGGAGAGGAACATGCCAGGCAGAGAGCATGGCATGAGGAAAGAGGTGGGAGAGCGACGGGAGGTCAGTGAGGCTGCAGCACAGAGTGTGATGGGGAGAGTGTCCTGGGAGGAGACTGAAGTGGCATGCAAGGATTTGATGGCACAGGGCTTTTGCAGCCAGGCTGAGAAGTTTGCAGTGTATTCTAAGAGCAATGGGGAACCATTGATTGGCTTTAAAATGGGGGACATCTCACTCAATTTATGTTCTTGAAATATTGCCCTGGCTAGGATGGAGGTAAGAGTGGAAAGGAGGATGTCAGTTAGGAGGCCATTGCAGTTGTCTAGGTGAAGAATGGGGTGGCTTCAGCTAGGCTGGTGGTAGAAGTGAACGGATTAGAGGAATATTTTGCAGGTTGAAATACAGGTTGAATCATATGAAATTGTTATTTTTGTAGGTCAAAGAGGGCACATATTGGCAATTTCACATTCTTCTGTCTAGTAATAGGGCTTAGTGGTGCACTGGATCTGGGGACGAAGAAAAGTGGACTGAGAGATGACTCCACTTTTTTGTCTTGTGTAACCTGGCAGATGTAGGGGCCATTAAGGTGGGGAAAATTAGAGAACGAAGTGTAGTGGCCACGGAGGTCGGTTCCTATCACACATCCAATCCCTCTCCTACTGTGTATCAGGGATGTAGTTTCAGAAATTGACTCCAGCTCTGGAGATCATTAGTGACTAGGCTAAGCCAGTCTTGGTTTTCCCATTTACCTTCCAATGGCTGGTTTAGAGTGCCAGGCTTATCTTATCTGTATATGCACTGGGCATTTCCCCTGGCCCTGTGGTGAGTATGTGACCTGAATTGGTTCAGATTGAAGGGAAGAAGTTTTATTCTGTTAATGGATCTTTGTTCATAAAATTTCTAGAATCTTTCTATTTTTTTTAGTAAGATGGATTCCTAGAATTAGGAATAATGGATCAAAAGGTTGGAATACTTTAAAGGCTCTTGATATATGTAACTAAATGGCTTTAGAAAATAATGGTTCCAATGAACCCTTATACCCGTAATGTATGAAAGTGACAATTAAGCCATACACTTTCACAGCATTGATTATCCTCATTAAAAACAATCTTAGTTCATTTCTTTGGCAACAAATATTATTTCATTTATAATTGCTCTTCTTTTATTAATAGTAAGATGGAACACTTTCCCATCAGATTATTTTCAGAACAGCTAACTATAAGACCATGAACTCTAAAATTTGAAATATTCTTTTTTGGTACCATCTCAAAGAAATGTTTCAGAGTATCTTCTGAGGGGACAACTTATATTTATTCATTTGCCTTACCCAACACACTGATGTTGAACTATAACTGACATACTGATAATTTCTACTGCTTTGATTTCCTAGCATAAGGGATAGTTTATAAGATTGTATAAATCAAATCAATATATAAGTCCAGGTTCCAAAACTAACTGTATCATATCATGTAGGAATTAAAATTACAGTTGCTTTCTGATATAAAAATCAGTGCCAGACTTACAAGATCGTGCAAGTAAGATTTCGTATTATTGCTCATCTCTTCATATGCACAACTCAGGAGTGTTTTCATTGCCTTCTATTTAATCTACCAAGTGAAAGTGCTTAATGTAATATGAATTATACTTTTGGAAGAGAGAAATGAGATACTCTGTGCTGTCATTCTGTCTTTAATTCTCCAAGACTTAAGTTGTTTGTTTATTCTTGTTCTTCTTGCAAGTCTAATAAAATAAAAAGAAACAATTATTAATTCATTCATTCATTTTAATACTTTTACTTTTCACAATGAAGGGCCTAGCCTCTGAATTTACAGTATTCTGAGATATCTATCTTCCATATTGTTAAGATAATTTTTCTGGAAGAGCCATAGAAATCTATCTTCTATAATATATCTTGGTCCCTACATCAAAGGCATCAGAAGAAGCAGCAAAAACTGATCCTTCCTTCACAGCTTCCACTCGTTCAAGAAAGAATTTTACATGGAATCAGATAATGGTGGATCTGTCTCTTTTCTTTTTGCTTCAAATGCTTAAATCTACTTTTTTTTAGACTATTCATGTGCTCTTATTTTATACCATTTTGTAATGTTATTTGATTATGTATATTTTGCTACACTATGTGTTCTTTGCAAGCAGGGACTGGTATCATTCCTCTTATAACCTCCTTAACATTAGTGCCAGGAACAGAGTAGACACTTAGAAAACACTCACTTCTTAATGTACAGATGCAGTGAAAACACCAGCAGACTTTTCCATAGAATCTGTTTGCCTAGAACTGTTTGTATTTCAGTCCTGCAGGATATAATTCTAGATTATTTATGATAAAGAATAATAAAAAATTAAGATAAATTATCATAATCAAAGAGTTTTAAACATATAGTCTTCCTCAACTTGGCTTTTCTCTAACATCCATATGTTGTTGAATATTATCCCGGTCAATAAATTCTCTCTGCATCCTCTGAAAGTCATTGTCATAGACAAAACAGTTTTCTGAGAAAAATCTAAAACTGGGATGCAACTTTGAGGTTTACATCACCCTTTGGTATGCTGCCCAAAAAAATACAGTTTGCTTCAAAGAACTGACACAGCTTCCAGAACAGCAAAGGGGCACATGCTGAGAGACTTCCAGTGGTTTCTGACAGCTTGACCAGACACAACCCTTCCTTGCAGAGACTATGTTGCAACATATGCTGTCATCTTTATTTTGCATGAATGCCTTCTAGATTAGAAATTCATGAACATGTAAATCACACCCTCCCACCCAAAAGGGAAAGAAATAACAGGTGACTATAACGTCACATGCTGCCCCAACTACCTCAGGCTCTATTCTTCATATATACTTCATTTCCTTCTTACTTTTAAACTGCCCACTTTTTTTTTTTTTTTTTTTTTTGAGACAGAGTCTCACTGTGTTGCCCGGGCTAGCATGCCGTGGCGTCATCCTCGCTCACAGCAACCTCAAACTCCTGGGCTCAAGCGATCCTCCTGTCTCAGCCTCCCGAGTAGCTGGGACTACAGGCATGCGCCACCATGCCCGGCTAATTTTTTCTATATATTTTTAGTTGTCCAATTAATTTCTTTCTATTTTTAGTAGAGACGGGGTCTCACTCTTGCTCAGGCTGGTTTTGAATTCCTGAGCTCAAACAATCCGCCCGCCTCGGCCTCCCAGAGAGCTAGGATTACAGGTGTGAGCCACTGCACCCGGTCGAAACTGCCCACTTTTATTACAGGCTCCTCAGAAAGAATTAGAGAGAAACCACCTCCTCCCCTTTGAGTTTACGTAATATCATGTTTTCTAGTTCTTTCCCCGCCCCCCTTCTCTCCTGCAAAGAGATTCGAAATCTGAACCACTGTGATATCATACCACTCTAAATTTCTCACTGAATGTGTGGTCAGTTAAAACCCAACAAATTCTTCAATCTAGTTAAGAGCCGCTATTTGAAATTTGCCCTTCCTTCCCATATTTATTGATATATTAATACATGAATACATTTAAGTCTGCCCTATTTATAGTCATGTGGCTACAAGAAGAATGTTCATTACTCAAACCCACCAATTTTTTTTTATTGAATACATTCATCTTTCCCCCTGTTAAATGTTTTGCTGTGTACTCTTATAAGTGAAAAAATAGATTCTATAGCATGGTGTGCATTCACTTTTGTCTTTCTTTTTAATGGGTAGCATTGTCGAGTTAGAACTGGTCAATCCAATACCGGTCCTGTGCGGAATAGTGCAGGATTAGGACTTTGGCAAATATATTTCCTGAATGATTCCACCTTACGTAAAATGAGGCAATAATGGAATTCTTGGGGAATCTGTGACCTTCTGATTTCAAGACTGTTCTTTTCTAAGCACCAAAAGAGGCAAGAAAAGCTTCATCTTTCTCTGCTGCACCCCTTTTAATAAAAGGATTTGTTCTGTAAAATTTGGATTCAGTCAAAAGGCTGCAGTCAAGGATCCACAAGTGACCCCAAGGCTGCAAGTTTCCCACCCCTGGTTGGCTTTCAACAAATATTAGCCCCCTGTTTGTTCCCCATTTCCTTCTTCTCCATCAACAGTGAAACATCCCAAATCTGGATAATCTTGAAGTAAAGCAGTGAATATATGTTGCAGTAATAAAATTTTGACTGTGGCTAAAACATTGCTTGGCAGGCATCACTCTCTGCCTCAATGTGCTTTATACTCAAATTTGCTGTATGAACTCTCCCAATGGGATGCAAACTTCAGGTTGATCCTCAAAGTTCATTAACTATACTCACATTATTTAGCCAATGCTGTCTCTTCTAACTTAGGTCCCTCCCAATAAATCAGGAAGTCTCTTCACTGTAGCATGAATTCGAGAATTACACAACACCATGTCACATGTTTGCACGCGTTGCTGGTAGTGCCTGAAGTTCTTCACTCTTCTTCTCTCTCCTTCCAAGTCCTATTCCTCTTTCCAGATCAAGTCCAAGTCTTTCCTTGAGGAAGTCCTTCCTGGACTGTCTTGTCCAGGGTCTGTTTTATACTTACAGGACGTTTTAGTCTGGACTAGCTGCATATTAAGTGATGGCAGCCACATGTGGCAAGTGACTATCGTACTGGACAATGCAGATCTAGTCTGTCTTGCCCATCTCTGCAATCTTGTATCACTCAGTGTTTACACAACATATCTTGAATTTTATCTCTATAAACATGACACTTTACATTTTTGAAAACTTTGCAGTTTGCAAAGTACTTTCACATATGTTTTCTTCAATGGTCTTCACAGCAAATTCTATGAAGATGGAAGGGATTATTGTTAACCATTCAGAGATAAAGAAAACAAGACACAGTTACCAAGTCTCTAAGACCTTGAGTAACTTATACCAAACTGTGTATAAAGTAAAATAATCATTTCTTAAACTCAGGGCCTCGGGTCCCAATACCCAATAATAAGTTGTTTCTTTAAACTGTATTTGCATAAAACTTTAAAGTTACCAAAGACTTTCACATAAATTATCCCGCAAAAATCAATCCTCACAAAACTATCTGAAGGTAGTTTAATTTTATTTATTTTTGAATAGTTAACCCATGTTCAATATACAAAATTCAAAAAGCAACCACATTTACTAGTTTCTTGTATTCATTTTCTCCTCTTTACTAAATGACTGCATATTATGTGTGCTGTTATACACTTTGACTTTTTTGCATAATATGTTTAGTATATTAAGTGTATTAGAAGATCATTGTACATTGTACATAAAGGCCTACCTCATTCTTTGTAACTGTGGTATGGTATTCCACTGTCTGGATGTACCATCATTTATTAACCAGTCCCTGCTGGTGAGCATTTAGGGTGTCTTCAGTCTTTTGCTATGATAAATACTATTGCAGTAAACAAACTTGTGCATACCTCATTTCAATATTGTTGAGTATATCTACAGAAGAAATTCTATGCCAACATTTCTGGTTAAAGTGTATGTGCACTTTAAAATGCGAAAATTCCCCCCTTCACTAAAATTTTAATGATTCTCATTCGCACTAAGAGCACGAGCTCCTGTTTTCTAACACTGTGAAAACTTGGTGTGTTGTGAACTTGTACTCGTGACCTTAAGATCTTTTCACATGTTCAAGTGTCATTTGCATTTTCTGCAGACTGACCATTCATATCTGTAGCCTGTGCTCTGTTTTCCTATTGAATTGTTATTCTTTTTTATTGTAAGAGCTCTTTCTGTATTAAGCAAATTGTGACAAGATGTGCAATATTTTCTCTTAGTTTGTCTTTTGACTTCAGCTGTTAAAAAAAGTTTTGGTTTTG
The DNA here is from genome assembly GCF_000956105.1 of Propithecus coquereli. NCBI lineage: Eukaryota > Metazoa > Chordata > Mammalia > Primates > Indriidae > Propithecus > Propithecus coquereli. The sequence goes on along the minus strand of NW_012149507.1, from coordinate 8,656,738 downwards.
CTTTGTTTTGTGTTTGCTATGTGTATAGCCTTCTATATAATTCTCTTGTGGCTTTAGGGTATCATTCCTAGAATCCTAGTGGTATAGGTCCAAATTTAATTTTTTTTTCAGATGATTTCCCAGTAACTCAATGTCATGATGGAATAATCCATCTTGTTTTACAGATTTAGAATGCCACTCAAAACCATGTTATTTTATCTTCTGTTTTTAGATTTATTTCTGACTTTTGTTTGCTCTTTCGCTGGTCTTTCTTTGCACTAATACCATAATATTTTAATATCTAATAGGGCTTGTCCCATGACCATTATTCTTTCTCCCCCAATTTTCTGGATTTTCTTGCGTGTTTATATTTTCATATGAATCAGCTTATCTGGCTTAGAAGAACATTTCTCTATTTTATTGGAATTGCATTTTATTCTTAGGCTACATTTTGGAGAAGGGTTATGGTTAGGAGAATCATCTATATATGATAAGGCTTACCACCCAATGGTATCCGTTTATATTTGTTAAAGTCTTCTATTGTGTCTTTCAGTAATGTTTTAAAGTTTTATTTATATATATAATACTCATTTTCTAGGTATTTTATATTTTTATTGTTATTGTAAAGAGGATCTTTTCTTTCATTATAACTATTTAAAATACTTTATTATAGAAAATTTCAAACATATCAAAAGTAGAGAGAATAGGATAATGAAACTCCTTGTACTCATCACCCTGCTTCAAGAATTTTCAACTCATAGCCAATTTCATTTCATTCAGCCCCCAACTCTCTTCTCTCCCCTACCCGGTCATTGTGAAGCAAATCCAAAACTATCTGCTATTTCACCTATAAATATTTAACTATATATCTCTAAAAGACAATAGCTTGAAAAAAACCACCACTATAATGACTTTTCATATCTTAAAATATTCCACAATAATTGTTTAATCTCTTCAAATATCTAGTCAATTGACTTGTTTTCTCAACTGTCTTTAAGGCTTGGTTTTCTTTTTCCAATTCATTTGTTTGAATTGGGATCCAAATAAAATCCATATATTATAATTGTTTGCTATGTCTCTTTAAGTCTCTTTTAATCTATAAGTTTATCCTCTACTTCTTTTTTCCTTGCAGATTTTCGTTGAAGAAACTGGATCATTTATTTTCTAGAGGTTCCCATAGTGTCGATTTTGCAGAATGGCTCCCCATGGGATTATCATATTCTTTCACTTCTCTTTACTTCCTGTAAACTGGTAATTAGATCTAGGGATATGACCAAATTCAGGTTTGATTTGTGAGGGGGAGTGGGGGAAGACTAAATATTAAAAATATGTGATTGGTTTTTTTCCCCATGGTATCGGAAGCCATTGATAATTATTTCCTAGATCTGCTGATTCATTAGGGCTTACACAATTATGATATTCTAAATTTACAATTTTTTCCATTTATTAGCTGGAATCCTTCAAAACAGAGATACTTCCCTCATCGACTGCTTGTATGTATTCTAAGCTACATTGATCTGAGGTGCATTCATATGAGAAAGGCAGGATAAAATGCCTGATTCTTTGCCTTTATTTATTAGTTTTCAAAATAACAAGTTGGTTCTTCACATCATCAGAGGTGGCCAGTAAGATTTTTTATATTTTATATCATTGTGAATCCATGGATTTTTAAACATATTTGATGTGTTTTAGTTCATTAAAGTTATTATTTTTATTGATGCTCAAATTGTTCTATCTTTGGCCAGCAGGAACCTTTTGAAATGGTTTCTGAATTCTGTACACACGATAAAAAGTGACTGATCGCTTCTTTACTCTCTTGTATGAAAAGGCGTTCCAGACTTATGATGCACATTTCCTGCCCCAGATCAGGATGTGAATATTTCTCTAAGAAGACTTGGTTACTTTTAGAAATTATTTTTAGAGACTACAATGTGGACATTAGGGGTGCTAATTGCTAGTATGTTGGCCAACATTTTTAGGCCTCTTCAGTGAATTAAGTTGGGATATGTGTGTTTCAGATTAATTATATCATGAGATCATAGAACTTAAGTTGGGTGAGGAAGGAAGTGAGAACATGAGTGTACTGGCTCACGTGATTATGGAGGCCAAGAAATCCCACACTCTGCCCTCTGTAAACTGGAGAACCAGGAAAGTTGGTGGTATATAGTTCAATCAAGTCCAAAGGTCTGAGAGTGGGGGGCAATAGTGTAATTCTGGGTCTGAGTGCAAAGACCCAAGAACTAAGAACATTGATGTCTGAGGCAGGAAACGATGTCCCAGCTCACGAAAACAGAGTGGATTTGCCCTCCACCACCTTTTTGGTCTATTCAGGCCCTCAACAGATGGGATGATGCCAACTCACATTGGTGAGGGCATCTTCTTCACTCAGTCCACTGATTCAAATACTAATCTTTTCTGGAAACACCCTCACAGACCCCCCCCCAGAAATAATGTTTTACCATTTATCTGAGCATCCCTTAGCCCAGTCAAGTTGACACATAAAATGAACCATCACAATGAGAGAGATGAACAATTATGACACAGATAGTATTTTATCTGTCTCAGTGGAAAGAGAAGAAAAAGAGTTGAAGTCAAAATGACAGATGGAGTGATCCAGAAAAGTTGAAGGTGGTGGTCAGAGAGTGGCCATCCTTGCCATTGTGCTGATGGAAGAGATGCAGTTAAGGTAATTATAAAGCCTGGGGTGTTACCGTGAGAGTGAGTGGCTGAGGACAGGAAGAGGAGAAGATCACTGGACAGGGGAGGTGGAGGAATGCAGTGGCCAAGATGTTGAGTGGATCCTCTTTGTGGATCTTGAAACATCAAGAATTATGACAGGCATATTGGAATGAGTGACAGAGGGGCAAAAGTAAAAACAAGAGATAAGAGGAGTGACTGGGGAGTGGTAGGCTAATGCAACAATGAGGAAAAGGGCATTAGAGCCTGAAAACATGATGTTCTAGGCTGAAAGTTTTGGGGAAGACAGAGGAAGGATGATCAGAAATGACAACGCCAAGTGAAGAGAACACCTACTCTGCCCCATGGTAGAAGGATTCAGGGGAGAAAGTGTCCCACCAGGAGAGAGCTGTAGCATCCTTAGGGGGAGAGCCAGGTTCTGTTAGAGCAAGAAGCTGAAGGGGACTTTCAGAAAAGAGGCTAAGGATTTGAGGATTTTGCTGAATGCTGTTTGAGAGTTACAGAGGGAACAGTAAAGAAGTTTCAAAATTTGGAGAGGGTTGAGATATGGGATCTGAAAAAAGTTTAGAGTGCAAGGAATGAAAGATGGCTCAGGGGTCCTGGGCTGCTTGTGATGATGGATGTAAACACAGACAAAGTCATGATGAAACTGTTTCTGATGGTCTCTTGGCACATAGAGGTGGTGAGGCTCTGAGAGTTGTTGGGAGGGTGAGGGACAGAGTAGGGAGCCTTGCTACAGACAAAGTTCTGGGCCTTATTTTGACTCTTGTCTGAGGGAGACGGGAGCAGAGAGCAGAAGACGTCTTATCTGGAGCACCAGGTTTTAAAAGCACACTTTTAAAAAAAATGGAAACTGTATCTTCAAAATACATGAAGAAAATGCACAAGTCATTGGAATTGTGGCTTATAAGGTGAACCCGGTGAGAAAAGACAGCATCACCCTATCTCAGAAGCCCCCCACACACCCCCAACCAGGCAATAGCCTCCCCAAGAGTAACCATTATCCTGACTTCTAACATCATAGATTAGTTTTGTCTGATTTTGCATTCTGTATAGATGGAATGATGCAGTATATATCCTTTTGCTTAGCATTATGTCAGTGGCATTAATCCATATGGTGTGTATTTAAAATTTGCTCATTCTATTGAATAATTGTGTTTTTAGTCTATTGTATAAATAAACCACAACTTATTCATCCATTCCATTGTTGATGGATATTTGGGTTGTTTTCAGCTTTCAGTTATTATGAACATTCTTGTACAAGTCTTTTGGTGAACATATGTATGCATTTCTGTGGGGCATATCCTTAAGAGATAATAGGGTAATGCATATGTTCAGTTTTGTAGATACCATCAGTTTCCCAAAGCTGCTATACAAATTTATACTCCCATCAGGTGTATATGAAAGTTCCAGCTGTTTTTATAACAATCTTAAATACCTTGTCAGTACCTCTGAAGATGGTTATATACTTTTCTTCTTTTAATCTATAAATGCTGCTAGTTAAATTGATAGATATTCTAGTATTGAAATATCTTTGAATTCTTGGAATACATCTAATTAGTTTATGCTGTGTTTCTCTTAGTGACTGGATTTTATGTTCTAATATTTTATTTAGGATTTTTTTCATTGATACACCTGAGATTAGTGTGTAGTTTTTTTGTGTGTGTGGTATTTTTGTCAGTTTTTGATGTTGGTATTATGCTAGGTTTATAGAAATAATTTGGAAATGATTTATAAAAATAATTTGTTCCTTCTATGTCTAAGTCCTGGAACCATTTAAATAGCACTGAAATAATGTGTTTCTTAAATCCCTGGAAAGATTCTCCTGTGAAACTATCTACAGCTGGTGCTTCTTCGGATGAGCCTGGATGGGCAGGAAATCAGATGAGGGTAAAGTTCTCTCACAGCTTGCTTGATTTCTTCTATGGTAATAGGTCTGCTTAGATCTTTTATCTCTTCTGGTGTCTATTTTTATAAATTATTTATCCAGGAAACATTCAATTTCCTCTATTTTTTAAAATGTATTTTCTTTGGAGTGTGTGTGTCTGTGTGTGTGTATGTTGGGGTGGAGGAAAGTGGAAGCTGATTGAAATTTTTGTGACACAAATCATTGAACATATAAACAAGTGACAATATAATCCAATGTCAAAATATAGGGTTCAGAGAAGGCAAGTAATGGGCAGTCAGGAAAGGAATAGAGAAATACTAATGGAAAGGATTCTCTAAAAAGGTTGAGAAATAAAATGCAACTTTAGTCAGATAAGGAGGAACAAGATTGCAAAGGCCCTTGAATACCTAAGTATGTGTTACTTAAACTTAAATTATTTGCATAACCCTGTCACATCTTAACACTACCTGTACTACTTTCAATATTTTTCTCTAAATTAATTCACCTTGTCTACTGAAATAAATTTATTTCAAAAGGAAAAAATGTATTTTCTTAAGCATGGGAAATGTGGTTTCTTTGGATTCTTTTAATTTCCTCTAGATTTGTGGTTATTTTCATTTTTATAATTTTTAAACTGGCATTCGTGTTTTCTTCAATTTATCTTGACTAGATTAGCTAACAAGTTATCCATTTTATTCATATTGCAAAGAACCACAGCTTGATTGAACTATAAGTTTTATCCTTTCTATGCTTTCTAATTCAACTCCCATTTTTATTTTTTGTAATCGTTTCTATTTGTTTTCCTTGGGTATTGTTTGTCTTCTAAGTTCTTGAATTGAATGCTTAATTCATTAATTTTTATTC
>NW_012149507.1:8574501-8649269 GCF_000956105.1 Propithecus coquereli | reverse complement strand
TTTATTTCTAAAATTCCTTATATTGAGTCTTTTATGACCATAAGTTATGAGAAAACTTTTTTAAAAAGAAGAAATCAACTCTAAATAAGAAATAGAGGTCCTTTCTAGTGACGAGTACACGGAAAGCCCTGACTTCAGCATGGTGCAAATCATCCATGTAACAAAAAACATTTGTACCTCTAATTTTTTTGAAATAATAATAATAAAAAGAAATAGAGGTCCTTAATTTTTAGTGCCCTTCTCTCAACTATGCTACATTGCTTCTATTCAAGAGACATTTTTTGAGTGCCTACTCTGTGGCACCAAGTTATTTAATTAAATCAGTTTTTTCAACTCATTTGTAGCCTTGGGATTTGATTTCAGATGTAAGACAGATAAATGAGATTGCTTATATCTTTCACACCTTATATTATTTTGTCTCTGTAACATCTCACACATGAGGTTTCGTTCATTTATTTGTTAGCAAATATGGACTGAGATCCATGCGTCTGCCACTGGGGGTACAGCAGTGAACAGGAGAGACATGGTCCCTGCCTCATGGAGTTAGCACTTGGCTGAGAGAAAGAGACAGTAAACAAGTAAACAAGCAAATAATTACAAATCACCATGATTACTATACAGAGAGAAAACAGGTTTGTGTGATAAGATTACATGCAATGGGGTAGAGAAATCTAAGTTAAATAAGGTGATTAAAAAAGGCCTTTCTGAGAAGGTAACCTGAAAGATGAATTTGGAATCATTTCTAAAAGATAAGAAAGATCCAAGCATAAATGCCACCAGAAGAAGAACATACCAGACAAAGGAAAACTATGGGCAAAGCTCCTGAGACTGAAAAGAGCTTGGTATATTCCAGGCATTGAAATAAAGTCCATGTAATAATCACACAAGGTGGGGACAGGGAGTGGTCAGGTAGGCCTGGGCTAGATAATGCACAGCCCTGATGGCCAAGTTATAAATCTTGGATTTCATTCCAAGTGCAATAGGAAGCCACTGAAGAATTTTATATAATATGAAAACATCATATAATTCACGTTTTTAGCAGGCCACTCTAGCTGATGTGAGAGAATGGGTTCAGGCCAGAATAGTGGATGTTGGTCACTAGTGGAAACAGAAAGACTGATCAGGAGGCTGCTGCACTCGGACCAGGGTGGTAGAAGTAGAGATAGAGAAAAGTGGGCAGATTTGAGAAATAATTTAGAAGTAGAATTGACAGAACTTGCTGATGGATTAGATAAGGATGATGAAGGAAAAGAAGGACTCATGAATGATTCACGGTTTTCTGGTTTGGGTCCTTTTCTGAAATGAAGATCAGAGATTCTTGGAGTATACTTGTGTGGGGAGTCAGAAGCTCAGTTTGGGTCATGCAATATTTGAGATGCCTGTATGACATTAAAGTGGAGTATCTAGTAGACAGTGAATATTTTGGAATTCAGAAGAGAAGTAAGGAGTGTAAGTACAAATTTGGGAGATGCTATATGAAACTACAGGAATGGATGAAACCACCTAGGAGAGAGTGTAGAGGAAGAAGGAAAGGGAGCTCAAGACTGAGTCTCAGGAAATAACTTGTAAATCAAGTAGAGAGGAAGAGTGAGCAAAGGAGACCTAGGAAGAAATTTAATGAAAGATGTGAAAGGCCTCTGTACTGAAAACCATAAAATGTTGCTGAGGGGATTTAATGAGGATGGGAATAAATGGAAGGATATATGGTGTTGATGAAATGAAAGACACAATATGGTAAAAAATAGTAATTCCCCTCAAATTGACCTTTAGTTTCAATAAAATCCCAATCAATTTCCTAATAGGTTTATGTGTGCATGTGTGCGTGTGGACAATTGATATAAAATTTATGTGACAAAAGTTAAAGAATATTCAAGGCAATCTTAGAGAATAATGAAGTTGAAGGTCTTTCATGATCAGACGTCAAGACTTGTTATAAATCTATAGTAATTAAGACAGTGTAATGTTGGTGAGAGGAGAGACATATAGACCAACGGAATAAACTAGAGTCCAGACATAGAACCACACATATACAGTAAGCTAGGGCCACCATTAGGGTGTACAGGAACCCAAGACAATATGTTTTGTAGGGTTCCTGTTTATATAAATAATTTGACTAAAATGTATTGCAAAATTTATGAGCCCAAGTGACATATAATGATCTATTGGTGAAGACTTAGAATAATGGGCAGAGAAAAGCTCGTCTCTGTTTATCTTTATATTGTTTATTGTTTATGCTTCCCTGTTTATTTATTGTTCAATAAATGCATGTGAAGATTCTTCATAGGTCCATGCACTGTATCTTTTTGTTCAGGTCTAGAAACCATCCCTTTGTGATCCTTATTGTCAACTGTGCTATTCCAGGCTAATTTCCTATTTTCCACCACAAAGAAAATGTAGTGACTCTGTCATTATTCATAATGCCAGGACTTTCAGAAACTGCACTGAAACAGTATAGATCTTCTAGCCTCTTCAGTTTCCTACCACCATGTATTCAATGTTGGTTGTGTCATTATTCATGATTCATTATTCATTATTCAGTGACTCTCTCAAAGGTTGTTACTGTGTTTCATTGAAGATCACCACAAATTCAAGTCTTATGCAGAATATGGAGGAAAATTGGTTGTCTAGACATATCAAATATACCGTTTAGAATTTTGTAGTATAAACAAGAAACAGAACATCTTCCCACCGTGTCTCCTCTGGAACTCCGTAGGCAGTAATCACTGCATTCCTAGACTGTGATCACTTTCAGTGTTGACTACATCCTGCCTTTCCATACCCTGACACTGGGGAATGAGGGTCCTATGGGCAGAGCAAAAAGAATACCCTTATTGATGCAAAGAATGTCTGTGTCTCATCTGGGATGGCTTAAGACTGACCTGAGAGAGCATGATATCACCACATTGGTCAAAGGCAAGAGAAAACATCCATCAGTCACAAGGGCCCATTTGCAGAGACAAGCAATAGGTTTGAAAGCCCTAGGAGGAGATTGTTGGGGCCACCCCTTGGGGACTGCCCGATGAGTGGCAGGGAAGGGAAGGGGTGAGATGACCACCCTGGTGCTACTGCCTGGGGCAGATTGGGTAAAATACACCTGCCACTATCTCCTCTGCTACCCGTGGGAGCTGTAGGCCAGAGAAGCACCACAGTCAGATCACAGATAAGTGAGCCAACACAAGACCTCACGTGTAGCTTAGGACCAGTTGAAGGTCAGTGGTAGACCTAGAGTAGCCTAGAGCACTGAACTTGTCCTGTGTCATCCAAAATCAGCACATCAATACCATTGTGGTGGCCCAATCTTGCTGATTCTGTGAAGGAAATACCAGCCAGGGGGAGTTATACCCTCATCAGGCCCCTCTTCTGGAACCAGGACCCATCCATGGGTCCCAGAATGATGTTTAGGTGAGAGTCCAGGTGCTCCTCAGGACATGTGATGAACTTCGTATATAGGGGTAGAGGATGGGAGAGTAGTTCCAAAGAAGAGACAGGACAGGGCACATGCAGGTCCCCATCCTGGCTACTTAGGTGTAAGGGGGAAAATATGATCCAAAAAATTCTTCATATTTCCATGGTCATATTCTTATGTGATGACTGCAGAAAAACAGTCAGATATTTCATAACTCAAGAAATACACCAGCCCTGTGTTCTTTTTAAAGGAACTGCTTTAAAATATTCTCTATCCAACATAGGTATGCATCAGGTTATATAAAAATATATATACATATTATGTATATAATTTAAACAATTGATTAAGTACAAATAATCAGAGAAATTATAGCTCTAAGCTGCTTATGAGTTTTTCATAAATCTAAATATCATAGAAATGTTTTTAGATATTTTATACTCAAAATAAAATGGATAAAGCTTTATTAGAAAAAATATAGGATGACACTATTAATTTCAGGAAATACTAAAGAGGATTAAGTGAAAGAAGAGTTATTAACTAATAAAACTTCCACAACGAAATATAGTAGTCATTATCTTTCAGGTGAGTTTTGTCCACACATAAACAAAAGCTCTTGGCAGAAGGAAAATGGTCAGAAACACAGTTGTCATGAGAGATTTCTAAATCTTTGTAAGGTAATATAGAAAAGACAAGGGCAAGAAATTTGAATCATTGGACAAGGTTGGATTAGATCTCTATTCAACTTTATACTGTACAGGTAAGATACTTCCTCATATTATCATAAAATAATTATTAAAATTATTATATATTATATAACAAAGAAATCCCCACAAATTCCATAATATAAAATTAAGTTGGTCATATTCCATGATCATAATATAATAAATTGAAAAATTGGCAAATTTAAATAATTCCTCCAATCTTTGTAAATATTTTTTAAAATTTCCAAACATATATGTCAATGATAAAATCAACTCTACAACAACAGACTATTTAAAATATCAAGAAAAAGATGAGAATACTATATATCATAGCTTCAGGACTAAGCCAAAGCTCTACTACAGAACAAAAAAAAAACATAACCTTAAGTGTTGCCATTATCAATGAAAATAAATGAAGTAATCACTGAACTCAGGAGTTTAAATATATAATAACAAAATGCACCTTGGGAAAGAAGGAGATATGTAGCAATGATGCTGAGATCAGAAATTACTGGACTTAAAAATAAATTTTAACAACCTCATAGAATAAATGTAGAAGATGGTTCTGTAAAGAAATTAGCACTATGGGCCGGGCGCGGTGGCTCACGCCTGTAATCCCAGCACTCTGGGAGGCTGAGGCGGGAGGATCGCTCAAGATCAGCAGTTCAAGACTAGCCTGAGCAAGAGCGAGACCCCGCCTCTACTAAAAATAGAAAGAAATTAGCTGGACACCTAAAAATATATAGAAAAAATTAGCCAGGCATGGTGGCACATGCCTGTAGTCCCAGCTACTCAGGAGGCTGAGGCAGAAGGATCGCTTGAGCCCAGAGTTTGAGGTTGCTGTGAGCTAGGCTCACGCCACGGCACTCTAGCCAGGGCAACAGAGTGAGATTCTGTCTCAAAAAAAAAAAAAAAAAGAAAAAAAGAAATTAGTACTATGAAAAAGCAAACAAAGCAATCTGACAGATTGATTTAAACAACAATCACAAGGAAAATATTAGAATTAAGAAAGAATATTTAACACCAGATACAGAGGAGGTGACAAAATTTTAGAATATTATGTAAAATTCTTTGATGTTAAATTTAAAATGTGTGCATTTCAAGGAAAGTACAAAATTGCCACAATAATAAATAACCAATAACCTTGAAAAATTGAGAAATGCATTAAAGAAATCATTCAGAAGGCATTATGCACAGTAATTTTCCAGGTAAACTTTCTCCAAAGTTTCAAGAAACAGATAATTTCTATGCTATTCTACTTCAGAATATTAAAAATCCTCAATTCATCTTATGAAGTTTACATATCTCAAAACCAAAACCAAATATTAAAAATTTAAAAAAACATTAAAAAAGAATGATTATAACTATAAAAATCCAAAATGAAATTTTAGTGGATAAAATTAAACTCTTTATTATTATACACTATATCCTTGAAATATAATTTTTTAATATTAGGAAGTCTATGCAATGAATAAAATAAAAATTTAAAATAGTCATATGATAAAATATAATACGTACTTCTTAAAAAACAAAACTCATGGGAGACTTGGATTAAGCCGATCCTTCCTTATGGTCAAGAATATTTATCTGAAACCTGTGTTTGCAAATGAATTGAATACAGATTGCTGTTTTAAATTTTTTTGTTTGGGCTGTACATTATTGGGAAAATGATTTTAGTTATAAACATTTTATAACTGAGATTTTTCATATAAAATCAGATATTTTCTCTTATGTGCAAATAAAAAGTAGGGTTAGGGTTTCCAATTTGAAAAATTAGAAGATCTGTTAACAGTAGGCCCACATTTTTGTATGGTGTAATAGACTCCAACTGAGTATCTGCTGTGTGGCTCCCTTTAGAATGAGCACTGTCCAGTCTGTCAGTCTCCACAAGCTCTACTGTTCTATAGCTGGCCTGCTCTACTATTCCTGTTACCCATGTAACCCAGTATTAAACTTACCAACACCTATTTAACAGTGTAATACATAGGAGGTTATTCTCATTCCTGTTAGGACCAAGTCCAAAATGCCACCTATGACCTTTACTACTTAACTTTTCTGAAAGCTAGGCCAATAGAAGGGACAAGAGCTCAAAGAAAGGAAATACTGGAAATAAAAAGCCAAAATATAATATTTTCAGCTGATATGATTATATACCCCGCCATACACGCTCATATACCCCAGCCAACTATAAACCTATTGTAAATAATAAGATAGCTTAATAAGTTGGCTGGTTAGAAGATAAATATTTCTAAAATTAATAACTATTTCTTATATCCCAGCAATCTCTGGTTAAACAATACAATGTCAAAAAGATTATATTCACAATAGCAACAAAAATTTAAAAATACAAGGAATGAGGCTGAGGCGGGCAGATTGTTTGAGCTCAGGAGTTCGAAGCCAGCCTGAGCAAGACTGAGACACCGTCTCTACTAAAAATAGAAAGAAATTAATTGGACAACTAAAAATACATAGGAAAAAATTAGCTGGGCATGGTGGCACATGCCTGTAATCCCAGCTACTCGGGAGGCTGAGGCAGAAGGATTGCTTGAGCCCAGGAGTTTGAAGTTGCTGTGAGCTAGGATGATGCCACGGCACTCTAGCCCGGGCAACACAGTGAGACTCTGTCTCAAAAAAAAAAAAAAAAAATACAAGGAATGTATGGGACCAATAGGAAAAAATTACAAAAGTCTATTGAGAGATATAAAAGAATATTTGAATAAATGGATATACATATCAAGTTCCTGAAAATTGTAAAAACATCCATTTTTTTTCCATTTGAATTTATGGTTTTAATGTAATCTCAATAAAAATTATACAGAACTTTTTTCTAGAATGAGAAAATTTTAAATAAAGTGCATCTGGGAATGTAAACAAGGATAGAAAAATATTCTGAAAAAGCTGTTTAAAGTGGAAGAATCTTAATAGTGTTCATAACATTTTCCCTAATAATTTCATTTCTAGCAATGTATTTTAATAAAATAATGAGAAATATAAATAAACGTTTATTTATAAGATTTTCATTACCACAATACTCATAATATTGAAAAATTAGGTTCATTAAAAACATCCCCCCACAATATGGAAATGGTTAAATAAATTATGGTTCATCCACATGATAGACTGTTAGGCATTTATTAAATGTCATGCTTGTGAAGCATTTTTAATGACACGGAATAAAGTTCACGATGTGATGCTATGTGAAAAAAAGCAAGATATAAAATTCTATGTTCAGCATCATTTCAGCCTAAAAATTCTTAATGTGGTAGAATTATAGATGATTTTTATTGTCTATGTTTTATGTATTTTTGAATTTTATAAAATGAGAATGTATTTTATAATTAAAAAAGAATACAAATTTTATCTGTTTAAGAGAAAAATCATTCTTGACCAGGAAATACCCTTAGTTATGGGGCGATGTTTTTGCACAAAGGCACAAATCACACACTTCAGTGGGGACTGCCTGTATTTGCCTCTCCTTGTGACCTTTTCTGTTGGTAGGTAACTTGTGTAAGGACTACTTAAGGAAGACTAGCATTAACCCATATCGATTTTCACCAAACAGGGCCTTTTCCTTATTAGGCCAAATGAGAAAGTATTGTTTATATATAATGTAAATCCCCTTGTCAATACATCTCCATGTTCCTGTATGTTAGCTCCAACTTCTGTATTTTTAATAAGATCTTATCTCTCTCGTAGTCCAGCAACTGCTGGATCATTTAGAGACCATCCCGCAGTGTTTATGACAGCATAGTCTGTTGCCATGGAAAGAACTGAGCTGTCCCCAGTCCCATAACAAATATGGGTCCGAAGCAGTTGATTTGGCCAAATTCAGAGTCTCTGTGAACCCTGGGAATTCTGAGTTACCAATTTTCTTGAGCTGCAAGAATTTTGTTTGTTTATTGTTAGCAACATAAAATTCTGTTTTGTTTCTTTTTTCTTTCATTTTTTTAAAGAAAAAAAAATTTAAAGACTCAAAATTCTGTTTATATACCATGCTATTCTAGCACAATAAGCTTTTGGTGTGTTTTAAAACCATGTGTGTGATTTGTTATATACACATACATATACATAACCTTATGTTTTTCCATAAGATTTTATAAAAATCATATATATGTACATCTATATAAAATAAGAAAACATGAAAATACTGTTCCCCAAATTTGTGTCCAAAATCTACTAGGAATCACAGTAAAATTCTTTAGCTTGATAATTTCATGCAAGTGGAAAGGATCATATGTAGGGTGACTACATAATTTATTGTTCCAACTTGGACATTATGGAGAGTGGAAGGCACTATTAATAAATGAAGCAGGGATGCCATGTAAACCAAAACTGTTCCAAGCAGAGTGAGATGCTGGGTCACCCTAGTCAGATGATATCAAATATGAGATATGTTATGGGTTGAATTGTGTCCTCCAAAAAACTCATATGTTGCAGTGCCAACCTCCAGTACCTCAGAATGTGACCTTATGTGGAAATACGGTTGTTGCAGATGTAATTAGTTAAGATGAGATCATACTGGTGTTGGGTGGGTCCCAAATCTGATATGACTGGTGTCCTTATAGAAAGGGGAAATGTAGACATGGAAATGCACACAGGGAGAAGGCTATGTGGAGATGAAAGCAGAGATCAGGGTGATGGGGCAAAAGCCAAGGAACACCAAAGATTTCCAGCAAACCCCCGAGAAGTTGGGAGAGAGGCATGGATTCTCGCTCATAGCCCTCAGAAGGAACCAATCCTATAGACCTCTGTCCTCCACAGCTGTGAGACATTACGTCTCTGCTGTGCAAGCCACCCAGCCTGGGCTACGTTGTGACGGCAGCGCCAGCAAACTGATCCAGGATGCTCAGCAACTTGCCACGGAGCATCCCTCAGGCCAACACCAAGAAGTGTCTAAGACTTCTCCTTTCAAGATGGACAAGGAACTTTTTCAGTCCTTCTTTACTCAAAAACCATCATTGAACACCAACCACAGCAAGAAACATGCACAAAGTCTAATGTACCCAAAACCTCTGAACTCCTGAGCCGTATAAAAAAGAAGAGAGGCAGGAACATAAAATGAAAGTGTCTGCAGAGGGCCACACTTAGTAGATGAGGTGACTTACCTCGCAGAGTGCAGGAAAGGAGGGGGAATAGAGCACCAGGTTCAGCCAAAGGTTGGGGGAAGGGTGATAAAAATAGGGGTCCCTCAAAAGTCCATATAAGGGGCTATAGACCCTAGAACTCCTTCCATTAATCAATGCAGTCATATGAATGTTCTCCGCCCCACCTCAACAGGAGACGGGAAGTTCAGGCCCTCAAGAGATTGAATCAGAAAGGCTCTGAATATGAGGCCAATTGGCACAAAGCAGGTAGAGATGGGCGGAGGGAAAGGAAAACTAGGGGTGAAGTGAAAATCCACCCTCCAATCCTCTTGTGCCCAAGCTCAGAATGCAGTCAGACCTTAACCTGCAAGTGAGACCCTGGAATATCCTCTCTCTGGGTGTGTTGAACCACCCAAAGGAGGGACCTGAAGATGCATGGGAGGACCTGAACAAGGTGCAGGTGACACCCAGTCACTCTGCAGTGAGGACCTCCTTCCCACAGACCTCCCAATCAGGTATTCAGAGCTTCATTTTTGAACAGAATTAGACAGCCAGCAACAAATGGCATTGAGGGAAGCCTGCACCATAAAAAACAACATACATAACCTAAACATCTGTACCCCCATAATATACTGAAATAAAAAAAAAACAAAAAAGAGTCTAAAATTATTAGGAAAGCAAAGGACCTTGGAAAAAACAGTCATGGCAAGTGAAGAAGAAAACTTTTCAGAAGCCAACTATAATTATTAATAATATTCTCAGGGACATTGCATCCATGAAACAGACTAGGATGATGTAAAAAGAACAAGAGTTCTCATCAATTAAAAACATGATAGCAGAAATAAAATATTCTGTTAAAAGCTCTAGAGACAAAGTGAAGGAACTCTTCCAGAAAGTTCAATCAAAACACAGAGATGAAAAATAAAAAAGATGAGAAAATTAAAGAATCAATCCAATATCTTACTAATAAGCAGCATGGAAAGACACAGAGAAAACAGGTGTAGATTTTCTCTATACACAGTTTTTTCTATAACTAAACAACAGGAGCCTTCCAAGTGTCAAACCAGCAAATTAAGAGAAGACACATGCTATGGCACATCGTGGTGAAACTTAGAATACCAGGGATAAAAGTAATATTCTAAAAATTTCCAAAGATAAGAGAAAAGGGTAATTTACAAAAGATTAGGAATCAGAATGGCAATAAACTTTCCAATTGCATCACTGGAAGCTGGAAGACAATGAGCAATAACTTCATGTTCTCAATAAAGATCATATTTTAATTTAAATTCGATACCTAGTGAAACTATCAATCAAGGATGAGGGTTGAATAAAAGTTATTTTTAGACATGTAAGATCTCAGAAAAAGTTACCTCCCATGCATTCTTTCTCAGCAAGTTCTTAAAGGATGCTACATCAAAATGAGGGAGTAGTCCAAGCAAGAGGAACACATGGGATTCTGGAAAGAAGGGATCTAATATCGATGCGACGGAAGTACCGAGACAACGGCTGTGCAGGAGAACTAGTGAGCAGCCAGGCACACTGAAGGGTGGATGAGGGATGTCCCCAGGAAAAGCAACATGAGACTAACAGAGCAATTTCTAGGTGTGACTATGTGGAAAATTGTATGGAGAGGCATCGTACAAAGCTGTTGGAGTGTGTGGGAAGATTGGCAGAAGCATCAAAAAAAAAAAATAACCCCAAAAAACTAAGTGACTGAGAATATGTGGTGACTATTAATATTAATCCTAAGAAAAGTTAAGTTTTGCAAGAAAGAAAATTTTATCATAGAACACTACTTTGCTGGAAGATCCAGCAATATAGTAAACAATATTTTCATAGTCATAATAATGAACACTGATTATGGAATTAACCAAAACTTGGGAGAATGAAAAGGGAAGGAAAGGGGGTATGGAGAAGGGCTACAATTGTTGTCTACAATAACAGACAATGTCTAAACGGATAAGTCAAGAAACATAAGTATAATATAAGCACATTATTTAGAAATACAGACATAAATACCAGAATAAACAGCTAAAAAAGTTGAAAGTGGTTGCCTTTAGGGTGTGAGATGTATTTATGTGTGTGGGTGTGGGGGGGTGTGGGTGGGAGGAGAATGGAGTAGTTACTGTTTTTTGTTGAAAGCATTTTAGCACAATTTGATTTTCAAAACAATGTGTATTATGTTGACAAATTTTTTTTAAAAGAAAAAACAACAAAATTACATTTGAGAAAAAAAATATCTAGAAACAGCGTGTGTCAGTATGTAGACTTCCTTGACCTAAAGTAAATGAATGACTATCAACCAAGAGTGGTTTCTATTTTTTTCTTCCTTTTGAAGACTTTTACTTCCAGGCACCTATTTTCTGTGTTTTGTTTTCACTTATGAGTTGAACAGAGTGACTGATATACTGTATCAAACTTAAACTTGATAACCATATTGTCTTAATGGGTGGGGTAAGACATTATTAAATTCAAAAGACTCATCATTTTTATATGAAGGTAAATAGTTGATTTAAACTACAGGTATTGTGTTATATTGTGAATTTTTTTGTTGTTACAAAGAGAATTTCATGCAAAAGAGCTCTTTTGCCCCAATCTTTCTATATCTCATTCCCTGTTTCTAAGGGCATTGCATTTAAATGGCAGCCATAGCCTAAAAATAATTGTGTGTGCAGTAAATGTTTTAACATTCTCCTTAAGTTATGAATAAGAGAAAAACATCTTCTTTTATGAACCATAAATGAATTCATACATAATGATAAGCCATAAGAGTCTTTTTTCCGTATTTCACTTCTTTCACAATGGTAATTATAAAGTTGGTAATATAAATTCTTTCCAGGAGCAGCATGATTACTAAACTTAGAAATTTGGGGGCTCAGATGCAATCAGCTGAATGCCATGTATTCTATGACTCTATGGGTTTGATCCAGGTATCAATAGTTGATCAGGGTTATAATGCCAATTCTTTCATCTACCAGCAGTGTGACATTGGTCAAGTAGGTCACTGCATGCTTTTTAGCCTCCACTTGCATGTAATTAAAGGGGCGAGAATATCAGGTATGGCAAATAGTTTCTTTATCTGTATCGACTCCGAGTGAATGATAGAGGCTACCCAGAGCTCTGTTTTAAGAATTATGAGACTATGTATGTCTGGGCTCAGTTAGAAATTAATGAGATTGATTAGTTATGTCTGCCTTGGGCAGTAACTAGGAAAGTGCCTATCCTCACCCCATGTGTTTGCCAACCCTAGATTAGACAAGCTGGAAAATTAATTTCAGGCTACACATTATTCTATTCCAGCCTATGATTTTTATTTTCTACTTTAGATGAGTCAGTAAAACTCCATATTTTCTTTTCTTTTTTTCACAGTGCATTTATTAGGTTATAGATCTTTTTAAAAGAAAAATTTATATAGTGCCCTTAGCCACTTAAAGGAAGAAAAGTTCTGTTAAATAGCATTTTTTATGAACCAAAGCAGCTCATTTTATGGAACATTCTATAAGGAATGTTTGATATACAGATTTAAATGTTTTCCCATCAACTTTAGTGTATTTAATGAATCCTTTTTAAAAGACATAGATCATATCTAGTTGAAGAAACCAAGGCTAAAACTAGGGGAAAATGTTAGTTATTGCACACATCTCTCAATGGAGAGACTTCCTTGATCTGTGATAAGCTGTTGACTTTAACCATCATCAGTAGAATTTCCTGATAGTCTTCTAAATACAGGCTTTCATAAAAGTTGGTTCTTTTTCTTTTCTTTTAATCCTGACAACCTGTGTTACTTAGAAACTGGCCCATCTGAGGTCATTTTGAAAGAAAAACAATTTTCAGATGAAGTTAGGGTCTTCTTACTTTGATGTCTTACTCCAAGCTTTGTTCTAAGGTGATGCCTGTGATGCCTTCATGTATGACATCTCCAATAGGTCAGAGCCAGTAACTCCAGCCCTTTAGAGGTTTTCTTCCAGGTATATGTCTGTCTTGCCTAGTGGTGTTCATTTGAGTGTATAGGGGTCAATTAATAAAATGTGAAATAAAAATAAAGGTTTTAGCATATGATCTATATCTTCTGATTTTCCAATATACATATACTTGTAAAATAATAATGTACATTATTTACTTTCACTGCCAACATGTAGAAGAAAATGCACAAGAATTAATGCAAGAACAATAATTCAAACATCTAAGTACTAGGTCCAGCTCGTTCCTTGAACATTTCACCTGCAATCAATTATTGCTAATTGAGCTCTGGTTTTCCTTATCAAGGCTGAATCTATTTCAGATGAAGAAGTAGTGATGCTTTGTAAGTTTATAGTGGCAATGTGTGCTGAACCTGAACATGTGCCAATTTGTTCTGCTTTCTCCGCATCAGGTGTTAACGGTATTTTAAAATAATTGCTCATTCTAATTATTCCAGCTAGGATTTTATCTGCTCCTCTTCTAATTCTTAGGAAAAACAGCTCCTTTTACCTTCAATACTGGCTGTCCAGTACCTTTTGAATACTCTTTCTATGTGTGTGGCATCGTCTTCCTCATATGCCCCACATCTCTCAGAAAACACGGAACTTTCTTCCCAGCCATCTTGTAGCTGGGCATGGGCATGTGACCTGTGCCCCACCAATCACTGTACTTACATGCGACGGGCATTACAATTAAGGGAGGGGCTCTGTGGAATCCATTGTGCTGTTGAGGTGATGCTCCAGGAATCCAGGTTTGGAGGACAGCAGAGGTCACAACATTTGGATTCTGGGCAGAAGCGACAAGATGGTGGTTGAGTGCAGTTAAGTCCTGGCAGCCGTGCAAACAGGAGCCTCCACTGGTTGGCATTGGCATAACCTTTGGTGGTGTTTTCTTTCTCAGGTCAATTTTGGATATGGTTTTGGGCATTGTTTCTGGAAGGTTCAAGCCTGGTTCTCCAGACATCCAGAAATTCCATGAGCTACACAATATTTTTTCAATAAATTTTTTTGGGGTTTTATCTTTTGAGTTAAAATTAGTTCAGTTGCTTGAAATTAAGAACCTTGGAACATTGTTCTTCCAGTAGAACATTCTTTGTACAAGATTTTTGCCAGAAACCTTTGCATTCTCCTCTGAAATAATCAATGGAAAGATTAAGAAAAACTATGACCTTGCTTATAGGTCTAAAAAGTCAATCTACAAAAAGTCAGATTCATAGAAGCAGAGAGTAGAAAGGTGGTTACCACGGTGCAGGTGGAGGGGAATGGGGAGATGTTGCTCGAAGGACGGAAAGTTTCAGTTATGTAGAATGAATAAATTCTAGAATTCTAATGTACAGCATGGTGACTATAGCTGAGAATACTACACTGTATACTTGAAATTTGCTAAGAGAGTGGATCTTAACTGTTTTTACCATGTGCATATGTGCACACACACACACAAATGGTAACTGTATGAAGAGATGGGAATTTTAATTAGCCTGACTGTAGTAATCAGTTCAGTATGCAGTAAATAAAATTAATTAATAGAAAAAGGAAAAAAAGGAAAAACCATGACAACGTAGATTGCATTAGATTTTCCCTTTGCCTGACTTGGAAATTCAGTATACAGTTACTGAGAAGCCACCACGTGTGGCTCTGAGTGGATATGGGATGACACAGGAGGTAGTGGTAGAGAATATAGAGACAAGCAAACCAAATTCCATAGCTTTAATTTAAAATAATTCTGCACAGAATTATTACATTGTTCTTTAATTACTCTAGCAATTCTCAGTAGTCTTTTTAAAAAATGCAGCTTCAAGCCTCCTGCAGATATGCTTTTACTTCTTAAAGAGTTATATTTGTTTTCGTTGTGCATTTAAAAAATATTTTTCCCAAATAGCCATCAATGGATGAATGGAAAAACAAAACAAAATGTGGTATACCACACATACACACACACACACACACAACAGGATACTATTCATCCTTTACAATGAAGGAGATTTTGACACATGCTGCAACATGGATGAACCTTGAAAACATGCCAAGGACAAACTGTATGACTCCACTTATATGAGGTCCCTGGAGTGGTCAAATTCATAGAGACAGAAAGTAGAATAGTGGTTGCCAGGGGCTAAGGGGAGAGGAGATTGGGAAGTTATTGTTTAGCAGATGCAGAGTTGGTTTGGAATGGTAAAAAATAGTTCTGGAAATGGATAGTGTTAATGGTTGCACAATAGTGTGAATGTACTTAATTCCACAGAATTGTACGCTCAAGATGGTTAAAATGATAATGTTACTTATTTTTTACCACAACTAAAATGCTTCTTAACCAATCAGAGTATACACTTCTATGAACAGGGCTAGAAAACTGATTTCCTAAGAAATCAGTAAGAAAATTCCACCTGAGAGAACAGTGAAATAGCAGAGGCCTGGAATCGGGGAATTGGGCTCTTGTTTGGAGCCAGCTCTGGGGTGAGCTAGCAGCGTGAGCTTTGCTTAACCTCGCCAAACCTCAGTTTCTTCATCTATCCAATGGATAAGGTGGGAGGGGGCATTTCACGTCCACAGTGCTCTGCTTCCCATTTCACCGCACATTTAGAACCAAGGTCATCCTTGACTTCAAACATTCAACTCCTCTGCTGGCGAATAAACAGATCTTCAGGAAATTATACTTGTCTTCCAGAGCAATGGTTTCTTTCAGTAGGTTCTCACAGAGCAAATGCAAGCACCAACAATGTAGGCTTTTGAGAATGCCGAGTATTCCCTGTGCTCATAATCCTTCCCTCCTAGAAACTGTCTATGATGTAGAAATTCAAGTCCCATCCAGATTTAGAAATGCAATTCTTCAGTTACCTGATAAAATGGAGAGGAAAAAAATTGTGTTATTATATTTTGAATCTTATAATACTAATGAATTTAAAGCCAGGCTTCATTTTTAGAGAGTTATTTTAGAAAGTTAAATTTTCCAATCTAATGTTTGGTGTTGAGTCTTGAAACCTTAAGGAAATGCAAGTACTGCCATTTCTACCTCTAAAAATTCTATCACAGAGTCTCCAAGAATCTGCATTTAGGCTCCTTACACAACAGTGAATATCAAGCAATATTTGTTGGTCCACAACTTCCCTAGGCAGATCAAATCATTCAACATGGAACTGGCATTTAAATTGCAAGCTCTAGGCTACCAGCTACGTAGTTGGGTGCACTCAACTATCTGGGTACCTGCAGATAGAGAAAGCTTTCAAGGCCAGTTTGGATGCAAACGATCTCTGGGAATCAATTGCCAAAGACTATCTCAGTTGTAGGAGAAGTCTGCCCCTCAGGGAAATGTGTATTGTTCTTGAAAATGTCAAAACACTAGTAGGAAACACAAACATAGACTCAAAAGAAGCAGGGAACTAGACTGAATAAACGGCCCGTGCACACCCACTTTCCTAGGAAATAGTGTCCAAGACTGAAGAGTTCTGGTGTAGTCTTACCTGTCATTTACCTCTTTAAGGTAGGCGAGTTTTGGGTGACATTTGCTCTTGTGACCCACAGGAGACTGCCAACTATTATCATAGATCATCCACTAGAGGGTGACAGCCACATATGCTTAGGGATGGATGGCTGTTCCATAGACACGGTGCACATTCCAAAGCCCCAGGAGCAGAGTTTCTCGAAGCTCATCAGCCTAAGTGATTGGACTTTCAGTTCTGGAGTCTCCCACATAGAGGAGAAGGGGGTGGGGTATAAATTTTTTCCACACTTATAGACTAGGTTGTACTTCCTTTTCAGATGTAGCTAAGAAAAATGTTTATACATGGATTTTTTTTTTTTAAGCAGAAGGAACACCTCTCACCAATTTAGAGGGTAGGCGAGTTTATCTAATAGCTGAAATTGTTTTCTTATTACTGTTACAGATATTTGGGACAGTTTCAGTAACAGTTTCAGGGGATACTTGGTTTTTCCAACTATAAAATGGCTATTAGAGGAAAATTCTTATAGTAAAATACGGGAATATGGAATCTTTTATTGGAAGGTTTTGTGTTTTTCTAGGATAATTAGTATAGGTAGTATCTTAATATACCAACTAACATGCATGAGATAAGTTGGTGCGTCTGAGTCTTGGTGGGGATATGGATTTGGAATCCTGGATTATGGACATGAGAAATATTAGTCATTTACTGAACACCCAGGCGGTAGGCTCAAACCCAAGCACACCCCACAGTAGCTTTTAAATAGTTTGAATGTATTCTAATTTGTTTTCCTCTCTGGCTACATTTGTGGGTAGTCATTTAGGCAGCTTTTCATAGAGCTCTGGGTCTTTTCCTTCACATTCCAACAAAAATGTTTCGGCGTTTGGAAGAGGTCTCGGGAAACCAGGACTTTTCACTTCATGTATTAAAAAGGTTAAACCTTTTATGCACTACTTAGATAAACACACTGAGTACTCATTTTTTTTTTCAAAAAAGGAACAATGGCTTTTATAACAGGCTTGAGCATAAGCTTCTGTGTTAGCTGCTTCTAGAACTCTTCCCAGTGCTTCACTTAGAGCTATGTGCATAGTAAGTCCTCCATACTTGTTAGATATATAATCCATGGTTACTATAAAATTATTATAATTTAAAATAAGAAAATTCATAGGTTTTTGAGTGATGTGTTTCTGGTGTTTCTTGATACTTTCAGTTAAAACATAGAAATCAGATTGGGAATTTTGGTTTCCTCCATAGGTGACTTTGGCTGATTATCTATGCATGTTTGTTGATGTTCCTCCTTGCCTTTGTGTTTAGTTGTTAGTGAGCAGTGTTTATAATGGACTCTGGGAGCCAGACAGACCTGGGGTCAGTGGGTTTACATTGCTGAGTTTTGTAAGGATTAGAGGCAAATATATGTATAGTGCCTGGCACAAAATAGATAAAATTTTGTTTATTAGTTATTGTTACTAGTTGTGTTAATACTATTATTATGATAATAGGTATAATGGAAATCTAGAGGATGCAGTGAGGAGACGGCAGGGTGAGTGTGGTATGCATCTGAACTAGGCCATCTGGTTATTTGCAAGTTCTTCTCTGTTAGCAAATACTTGTTGAGTACCTTCAATAGGCAGCATTGTTCTAGGCACAGGGTACCAAGTGGAAAATCAAAGTCCCTGTCCTTATGGACAGGCTTACATTGACATAGAGAAAGGAATAGTGTACTTACCAAGAGGATTTTTTAACAGCACTATTTGGGGGCCAGCTTCTATTTAACTTTATGGAAACTTTTTTTGGTAATAGATTTATTGAGATATAATTCACATACCATACAATTCACCCACTTAAAGCATATAAGCCAATAATTTTTAGTAAATGCAGAGTTGTATAATTATCACCACAGTTAATTCCAGCAGTCACCCTTCCCCCCAACCCCACTTTAAGGCAACTACTAATCTGCTTTCTGTCTCTGTAGATTTGCCTGTTCTGGACACTTTGTGTAAATGCAATAATATAATATGTGTTTTTTGTAACTGGCTTCTATCACCTAGTTCAATGTTTCAAGGTTCATCCGTGTTGTAGTATGTATCAGTATTTCATTCCTTTTTATGGCTGAAAACTTTTTTAAAAGTCTCCTGAATATATATTAAATACTCATAAGTGCATTGATTCATTCATTTTTTTCCTAGTCTGTGGGGTCCTGCCTTGGTTTCTTCCTTATTCTTTCTCCTGCCTTCCTTGAAAAGGTTTCCTCTCTTTTCTTTCTTTTTGAAGGCAACTACACTCCTGCTACTACTATATATTCCAGCTTTAATTTTACCTCTACTGAAATTTGGAGCATGTGGCACCTACTCTTTGCAATGACAGAGAATCTGGTATCTGTCCGTTATTTCTTTCCAATCCTTTCATTTCTGTCCCTTATTTCTTTTTCCAATCCTTTCATTTTCCATCCACGTGCCCTCCAAATGCAATAGCTACAGGGTTCTTTAAAGGACTTTGTAGAATTGGCCTTAGAATGGAGCTTCAAATGGTATCTAAAGTATACGTGAACCAGCCAAAGGAGAAAGTGGAGAGGGTAAAAAATCAGGAATAACAGCCCAGAGGATTTTCACAAAATTGGGACAGACCTTGGTTGTTCCATATTTTTATGTCTGATGGATTGAACATTTCCCACAAGGGCTTGGTACAATCTAGGACCCGAAGATATACTGGATTTTCCCTAGCAAACTCCAGACTCTGTTTTATTCTCACTTCCTTTCTTCTGAGTTTGGCCCATGCAAAGCCCACGGATAAGTTATAACTGACTTATCAAGCATTAGCGTGTAGAGTAGACGGCTCCATAAATACCTACTTGGCCTCATTAAAAAGCTACAGCGATTAAAGAGAATGATTAGTGTGGTGCCAGAGGGGAAAGACGAAAATCCAGCATCTGACTCAAAAAGGGCCAGACCTCTTCTCAGGGAAGACCACTGGTGTCGCGGAAGAGGATCTGGCCTGCGCGCTGGGACGGCCCGGCGGCGGCGGCGGCGGCGGAGCCGGCACACTGGGGCCTGTCAGGGGAAGAGTTATGGAAAGTGCACACGTTCTCAGAGACGATTACCCTCTTGCCCTCACGCCTCCTCCCCAGCCTCCCCTTCCACTCCCTGCTGCCCCCCTGCAACTTGAAGCATGATTAAAACAGGGAAACCTATAACTGGTATGAAATGACCCTCAAATGACTGCTTAATTACAGCGAAATGAAAGCCGGGGGGCTACAAATAACAGGAACTGTCCCGGCTGTCACTGAAGAGGAGCCTGCACATGACTCATGAGTCATGAATTAGCGACTAAGTGTTCCGCGGCCAGCCCCGGCCGCCTGCCTCTGCCCCGCCCGAGCTGCCCCCGGGCCCCCGCGCCAGCCCTGCGGAGCCACCGCCCGGGCAGGCGGGCCGGGTCGGAACCGGGCGCTCGAGGTGATTCCCAGGGCCCGGGAGCCGGGCGGGCGGGCGCCCCCGCCGCCCCCGGCCGCTCGGTGGGTCGCCGGGTCGGGGAAGTCTCCCAGGCTGCGCAGGAGACAGGCTGACTGAAGGAGCGCAGCCAGCGCGGCTGCAGATAAGTTAATGTACACAGAGAGGATGTAAATTACCACGACCCGCAGCAGCAGGACATTGGCCAGGGCCCTGTCAGGCAGAGGACAAGCGTCGGCAGGCTGCGCTCGCTGACATCCACCCGAGATGGAGCCGCCAGGCGGCCCGGCCAGGGAGGACCTCTTGGAGCCAGGCTTTCCTTGAAAACAGCTGCGTGTCCCTGACACCTCCAAACTAATGCATTTTTAATCAGGGGAATTAGCTCTAGGCGGACCATATTTTCCCAAACCCCCGACTCTTGCAGCCACGTCCCCCTCCCCGCCCCCAGTTTAGGGACTGGCAGTCCCATTCTGTTTCTTTATCGGGACTACAAAGTGCCCCGCTGCCCCCGCCCACCCCAGACCAAGCCACCTTTAAAATCTCCATACCCACCCCCATCTTCCCACCAGCCTCCTCCTCCGCGGGTTCGCTCCAATGCAACTTTCGCCCCCACCCTTCCCTCTGTTTATACAGTGACATCACAGCCCCTGGCTCTCCAAGGCTCAGAGAAAACAGAGTTCAAAAAGGCAAACAGGAAAGCCCGCTGGTCGCAGGCACCGGCTGAGCTTTGGTTCACCCGCAGCGGACGGCGCAAAGGCGCAGGCGCGCGCGCCACCTTGGCGTGGGTCCCCACTCGCTCCAGGGGACAGTCCCGGGGACAGGGCTGCCTGGCTGTGCACCCCGTCAGCCCAGGGGAAGTCTTGTGCCAGACACTTAAGGAATTTCAAGTTTTCCAGTAGTCAAAAAAAAAAAAAAAAAAAAAAAAAAAAAATGAAAAAGGGAAAACAGGTGAAATTAATACATTTTAACTTGATATACTCTAAATATTGTTTCAATAATTTAATCCAAATTCAAAAATTAAATTGAAATTTAATTTTTATATTAAAAAGTATTAATGAGATATTTTATATTCTTTCACACTAAGTCTTCAAAATCCAGTATGTATTTCACACTTATGACACATCTTCAGATACTAACTCTTCATCAGAAATCCTTGATCTGGATTTACATTTCATAAAACTCAGAGCTGAAAAAGTTGATTGTGTACATTATTACGAACATACTTGTTTCCAATAACTGAATTCAATATTAGTTCTTAAATTTGAATTTATATTAATTGAAATAAAATTGAATTAATATTAATTAGAATTAAAAATTAAATCTCTCAATTGCACAATTCAAGTTCCTAATAGCCACATACATCTAGTGGCTCCCATGTTGGACAGCACAGTTACATAATCTCTCAACTTTCAACTCTCGTTATTATAAAGGGATGATAGTAACTACCATATGTAGGATTGTTATAAGAATTCAATGAAATGCAACAGAACAATGTGTATAAAATACTCAGCACAGGACCTGGCACACAGTAAGTGCTTGATAGTTAATGAAAGTTACTATTTGGACTATTTCTCCACTTCGGTGATTTCCTCTCCCTGCTTAAGCCCAGTGTTTCATGCTGCCTTCCTCCAGAACTTACTCTTAGGAAGGATTGTCAAATGAACTTGCACAAGGCTGCCAAGAATGAACAGAGTATTCAAACATACATGTGACCGTCTATCTTTTCTTAATGTTGCGGGTCCCTTCACCTCAACACACCCACGGCTTCATTGCTGTCTGCATGCTGGCCACTCCCAACTTTCTAAATAGAACACAGATCTTCAGAGCTACATATGCAACTACCTAGGAAAGATCTTCACTGAGAACTTCGGAAGATGTTTTTAATCCAACCACCAAAACCTGCATTGATCGGTGTCATCCCTCATGTTCCTCTCCTGCTGGGTTCCCTCGTTGATTTGGCACCACCATCCACGTGAATGCCTCAGCTGGAATCCTGCAGTCATGCCAGGCACTTCTCCTTCCCTCACCACAGCCCCTTAGTCAATCGCCAAACCCTATCAGTTCTGCTGCTAAATGTGTCCCCAATCCACTGATGTTTCTTATCTTCCACAGTCACTACCCTAATCTGGGCCACTGTCGTCCTTCACTTGGATATTGTAATTGGTCTTTCTGCCTCTACTTTGCCACCCCTCAAAAGAAATATTAATAATTTTTTCTAAAGCATAAATCTGACTATACAACAAATCTGCTTACATACTTAAATGACTTTCGACCCTCCAACAGGGCTTCGTAAGGCTCTTCATGACCTTTCCTGGCTTCCCTCTTTTTTGTCTGTTACAACAGCTTTTACCACCTCACCCAGCCCTCCTACCCCAGCCGCCGACATTCCAGCCCCACCGAACCTCTTCTGGTTCTTCTAACACACCACACGTCCCCTGATGGAGGAGTCTGCATGTGGCTGTGCTGGCCACGCTGGTCACATTCATGTCTACCCTACAAGTCATATCTCTGCTCTGAGAAGGCATTTTGGATGCACAACCAGATGTTTCTTCTCCTTTTGCCACATGGCAACCTGTCTGCATATGTGACGATATTTCCGGGGATCCCCCAGCTTTGGGCTCCCAATTAGAAAATGCCACCTCCATCTCAAAAATCTATGCATGACACCTCAAAAACTCTTTTGAGAGGCTGAGCCTTTAGGTTATTAAATGTGCACACTGGCTATTACTGATTGTGTCTGGTTCCAGTCCACAACGCCAGTTTTCATAATGTTTCCTTTCTTTGTTTCTCTTTGACTGTAGAAACTAGCTAAGATGCATTGGCACTAGTGCTATCTATTGCTTGCAAAAGTTTTGCTCATAGGAGTGTTGATGTTGGAGCTGTGAGAAAAGTAAAGACCCTGCCTTGCAGGATTGGGGGGAAAAAGGAATGTACAAAGTTTGGGCTCTGGGTGCCAGGCAGGAGCAGTGGTGGAACATTTCAGAAACCAGGTCTAATGAGGCCTGCCAGGGCTCTGGGCAGGCGTCACTGGCTGGCTCTTTGCCATGCCTCTTGCCCTCCCAGACACACAGTGCCGGGGAGTCAGCGCTTTTGCTAACGTTGGAGACAGGCGGGCAACATGAGACTGGTGGATGAGGGCAGTGATGGCTAGGTACTTTCCCAGAGGCCCAAAGAGCAGGATTTCTATGTCTGGTTTCTGCCTCTGACACCTCCAGGCCTGGGGATGGATTCCCAGCGATCTCCTTCCATCAAAGGGCTTGATCCCAGGAAAGGCGAGTGCAGATGAAACTTCAGCTCTTTGTCTGCCTTCAGGATAAAGCTATGTGAAACTGTCAAAGCAAATATCGTGTTTCCCTGGAAAACCATAAATTCCTTTGGCTGTGGGTCCAGGAGGTTTGTCATGTGGTTGGAGGAAAGATGAGTATGTTGATCTCAGGTCATTAGCTGTAAGGTTCTCTAGCTCAGGGCCCAGATCCACAGTGCAAGCTGCTATGATACCAAGTATAACGCTGGGTTCAATAATGCTCGGTAAATGCTCTTTTATTACTGCTCAAGATGAAGACAGTGAAATAACCTGGTGTTTGTTATGTACTTGGCAACCGATGCACATGTCATCAGATTAAACCAAAGTGTTGATAAGTTTTTTCAAGGGGCCTGTTAATAAAAAAATGGAATAATTATAAATTCTGTTGTCATAGAATATGCTTGAAAATCTTCATAAGGAAACGGAGAATTAGAAAAGACTGCCTTGTTTCATTTTTGGCTGGTTGGTTGATTTTTGCCAGATTCTTTGTATATTAAAGTAGCATTAATGTTAAATTCACGCTACAAAATCAGATCGAAAAGTTAGAAATTACTATGAGTTAAATCTCTTTTTCTCTTTAATAGTTTGATAAACAAGGGGTCATGGATGCTTAAATCATGTTTTTCCAAATTCTCCAATTCCAAATCTTGTTGTGCTTTGGTCAGAAAGAAAGAAAACACTTAAGAAAAGCAATTTTGATCATCTGTAATACAGCATTAACTATATCTTACTAGTCATTTTGTGCTATATTTAGCATTCTGAATTTCTAACAATTATTTTTCCCATACCGTTTAAGAAATACTTCCCCATGTTATTACAAACTCTTCATGAATATTAAAAATGTCTACAGACTGTACTATCATACAGATTTGTCATACTTACTTAACCACTCATCTAATATTGGTCATTGGAGTTATTCTATTTTAAAATAAGAGTTTTTCCAAGGATAGATTTTTTTATCAGTCTTAAAGTAATGGCAATATTTAAATACATAGGGTAATATTTAATCATAATGCATATTGTGTTGACAAAAATTAATGTGTATTGTGTAATGTGTATTGTGTTGACAAAAATTAAGAGCCGGAAGTTTCATATTAAATTTTTTTTTTTTTTTTTTTTAGACAGAGTCTGGCTCTGTTGCCCAGGCTAGAGTGCCGTGGCGTCAGCCCAGCTCACGGCAACCTCAAACTCCTGGGCTCAAGTGATCCTCCTGCCTCAGCCTCCCGAGTAGCTGGGACTACAGGCATGTGCCACCATGCCCGGCTAATTTTTTCTATATATTTTTAGTTGTCCAGATCATTTTTTTCTATTTTTTAGTAGAGATGGGATCTCGCCCTTGTTTAGGCTGGTCTCGAACTCCTGACCTTGAGCGATCCACCCGCCTCGGCCTCCCAGAGTGCTAGGATTACAGGCATGAGCCACTGCACCCGGCCTCATATTAAATTTTTATGAAAATCAGCATAACATACAAAAAAAATCAGTTTCACTGGGCTCCCATTTTCGGAGAAAAATTGTGGCCCTTTCAAGTAGAGATTCCTTGTTCATCAAGAGGAGGAGCTGATAATTAAGTAATGACAAGGAAAGATGCACTATGGAAGCATGACCAGGGAGCTGGCCCAGTGGGGTCTAGGAAGTGTCCTCTAGAGAAGGTGACATTTAAGGTGACACCCCCAGGCCGAGGTAGGGTTGAGAGCCCCAGCTATCCTTGCATACTCAAATACTTTGGGAGATACAGTGGATAAAACCTTTCTGGAAAGTAGTCTGTTAATATGTAAGAATGGTCTTAAATATTTTCTTATCTTTAAAAAAATGTAAATATTCAGAAGTAATCAGAAAAGGTGAAAGAAGTTAATGCACTAAGATAGTCACCTTAGCGTGATTTGTAATAGAGGGGAAAAAGGAAACAACTTGTATGTCTAAGCTAAGGGATTGGCTATGACTGTGCCTACACTGGAATGTATGCATCGCTAAAAAGTATGCTTAGAGTAATTTAAAATTGGTGAGAAGATTGTTCTAGAATAAAAGAGACATACAAAAACACAATGCATGAATTAGTTTGAAAATAACAAACAGCAACTACGAAGCTACTAAAAGAAAACCTTGGGGAAACGCTTCAGGACATTGATCTGAGCAATGATTTCTTGAGTAATATCCCCAAAGAACAGACAATCAAAGCAAAATTGGATAAATAGGATCACATCAAGCTAAAAAGCTTCTGCACAGCAAAGCAAACAATTAACAAACTGAAGAGACAACTCACAGAATGGGAGAAAATATTTGCAAACTACCCATCTGCCAAGGGATTAATAACTAGGATATATAAGGAGCTCCAACAATTCAAAAGGAAAAAAATCAAATAATTTGATTAAACAATGGGCAAAGGATCTGAATAGACATTTCTCAAAAGAAGACATACAAATGGCTGAAAGGTATATGAAAAAATGCTCAATGTCATTAGTCATCAGAAAAATGCAAATCAAAACTACAGTGAGATACCATCTCATCCCAGTTAAAATGGCTTTTATCAAAAAGACAGGCAATAACAAATGCTGGCAAGGATGTGGAGAAAAGGGAATTCTTGTACATTGTTAGTGGGAATATAAATTAGTGCAACCACTATGAAGAACAGTGTGGAGGTTCCTCAAAAAACTAAAAATATTATAGAACTATCTTATGACCCTGCAATCCCACTGCTAGGTATACCTTCAATGGAGGGGAAATCAGTATATAGAAAAAATATTTGCCCTCCCATGTTTATTGCAGCACTATTCACAATAGCCAAGATTTGGAATCAATCTAAGTGTCCATCAACAGATGAATGGATAAATGTATTATGGTACATATGGAATATTATACAGCCACAAAAAAGAATTAAATCCTGCCATTTCCAACAACATTGATGGAGCTGGAGAACATTATGTTAAGTGAAATAAGCCAAGCACAGAAAGACAAATCTCACAAGTTTTCATTCAGGTGTGGGAGCTAAATATTAAAAACAATTGATCTCATGGGAATGGAAAGTAGCAGGGAACAGGGATAAAGTGGGGATGGTTAATGGATGAAAAAATACAGTTACACAGTTAGGTAGAATGAACGATATTTGATAGCACAACAAAGTGACTATAATCAACAATAAGTTAGGGTATATTTTAAAATAACTAAAAGAGTGGAATTAGAATCTTTCTAACACAAAGAAATGATAAATGCCAGAGGTGATGGATATCCTTGTTACCCTAATTTGATTAATTCACATTGTATGCCTATATCGAAACATCGCATGTACCCTATAAAGACACACAACTGTTATGTACCCATAATAATTGAAATTTTTAAAAAATCTAAAAAAAGAAAAGAAATAGCAAAAGTTCATTTGGGGGACAATTAAAAAATGTGAATATGAACTCGATATTAAATAATGTTAGGGAATAATTTTTAATATTCTGTTGTGATAATGGTATTGTGATTATATGGGAGAATGTCCTTATTGAAATATTTAGGGTTGAAATGCTATGATGAATGTAATTTACTTCCAACTATTTCAGCAAAAACATACACATATACATAAGTATTCCTGTTCATGGACTCCCTGACTTTTGTAATTGAAAGTAGCGAGGAGGATCCAACACAGGTAATATGTAGGGACATGGAACAGCACAGGGTATTAATATAAAACTCTGCGTGCACATACACACACCCATAGATAGAGAAAATATGGCAGAGTATACGTAATTATTTATTCTTGGGGGAAAGTATATGGGTATTCATTGTACTTACCTTTTAACTTTTGTATGTTTGAAAATCTTTATAACAAAGAAATGCATTATATAGCATTATCTAGAAAACAGAAAATGTGCCATAATAGTTCAGTAATTCCACCAAGATTGTAGATTTATGGAGGATTGGTATTTTCTTCCTTATACTTGGATGCATTTTCTACAATGGACATATATTATTTTTATTACCAACAATTAAAGCCACATTCTATTGAGCACATATTAGGCTCTATGCTTTCCATGAATTATTCTATTTAATTCTTACAACAACCCTAAGAGTCTGGTACTATTACTTCCTTTTTATAATTGAGGACACTGATGTTTAAAGAAATCACAGTATTTGTCTACTTATATGTGGCTACATCAGGATTTGAACCCGGGCGCAAATAATGCTTTTATAATTCAAAATAACTTTCAAAATATTTAGTAAAATAAAAAGAAATCACCTATACAATTGAGGATTCCACCCCAGAGCCAGTGTAGTGATATGGATTTAGAAGCTGAAATCATGATTTGCGGCCTGGCTCTGCAGTTTGCCACCCACGTGGTCATGCCCTGAGTGTGCGATGCGCACTCTGTCCTCCTCCCATGTAAACATGCAAGTGCACTGTTAACGATAACTGTCCTGCAACACAAGGCATAATCACTGCTTTGAGGTCCCGATAGCGTATCCAAACATCCAGAAGACCACTGGCTTTCCTCTTTATGCTTTGCCTTTTGAATTCTATTTTAGGGTTTGATTCCATAGTTCTGAAAACATCTTTTAGTGACATCTTTTTTTGTTTTGTTTTGTGTTTTGCTTTTTCTGTAATTGCAAAGGATAAGAATAGGTAATTACCCCTCATTTCTCGATAAGCCCTGGCTGGGAAGATCTGCCCTTCTTATTGGTGAGCATAGCCAACAACCTAGGGTGTCTCTGGAGGATGGATTCCATTAAAGATAGGGACCAGAAGAAGACTGGGCTTGTCAAGGTACGAGACAAATCTATAAAAGAGTAGGTTTCCATGTCCCACTTGGAAAATCTGGACACCAGATTTCAGTGTTTCAATGTTCCTCATTGTCAGTATTTGAGTCTAGGTGCAGGAGAAACAGTTGTAACTACAATGAATTCTTGCTAACTGGATGAATGTTGAGAAAATTTGTTCTTTTTGTGTAATTTCCTGTCACCAGCATGAAACAGTCAAGATATTACCATTATTGTGAAAACTTCACCTTAATAATTCAGAGGTATAGAAAACTGGCACGAGAATATTAATTCTCCGTTTGGATAGAATCTCTGAACTTTCTGAGGTTCACCCATCACTGTTGTAAAATCCTAAAGATCAAGTTTATTTTGGAAGTTCTGCTACAACCTCAAGTATCATGTTATTAAAAGCATGAAAGTGGGGGAAAAGGGAAAAAAAGCAACCTGCTATTTCCAAATACACATCTCTGTTGTTTTAAAGCTCACAACGTTTGTTTTACTAATTCAGAGAGAAGAGAAGATCATACATTAATTCTTAGGTTAATGTTTAACATTTTGCTTCTCCAAAGTAACCTTCTTATTATCAATGACATTACTGAAGATCACAGATATAATAAACTCATATCTTGAATGTGAATGAATAACATGTGCTGAATAATCTTTGACTAGGATTAACCATCCTCAAACCTCTCAGAGTTTGTCTGTTTGTTTTTGTTACTGATATAAGTGTTGGCAAAAACTTACCATTTTTTGGTAAGAAAGCAAGCAAGCAAGCTAAGATCCCCCATGGTGAAGCACATGGAGCCAGGTCGTATGTGGAAAGCTATAGTCACATCATTGCATTGGGACACCCCAAAGTCCTTGCAACCAAGAAGACAGCTGACTTCCCTTTCAGAAAACATCGCTCAAAACAAAAGTTACACAGGGCCCTGGGAAGGATAAGGTTGTATCACTGGGGATACTAGAAGCCAGTGACTGGCAACAGTAAATGATGGCTATGATTAATGGTTGGAAGCCTTCTGATAAGGCCATTGGATACCAAAACATCAAAGGAATGTTGGCTCCAATTTATTTAATCCTGAAAAC
Source organism: Propithecus coquereli (assembly GCF_000956105.1). Taxonomy (NCBI): domain Eukaryota; kingdom Metazoa; phylum Chordata; class Mammalia; order Primates; family Indriidae; genus Propithecus; species Propithecus coquereli. The sequence continues at coordinate 8,620,112 of NW_012149507.1, read as the reverse complement.
CGTCATAATCTGAACATCGTAAGGCTTATTTGTATTGTTTCTCTTATCTCTTCATCTTGAAGATTTAAATTAAACTTATTTCCTTGACTTATCTCAACGGTTCAATTTCTTTTTTAGATGTTTTTCTCAGTCAGTAAGTACATATGATGTAATAGCTACAGTAGTGAACTGAGTGGAGTAAGGAATACAAAGAAATGAATCTCATGGTATAGTCCTCAAGGAACTTAGAGTTGAGTTGGTGGGACCAGAGAAGCAAGAAACAATGATTAGTATGTGGTTAGATTAGTCAGGGAAAGCTACTGAAAAGCAACTAACGAATCCTATTCATTGATTCATTTCATGTATTCACTCACGTAAAAAACGTCCTCAATTCCAAATGGTGGCAAGTGATTATGCTGGTGAGGAATGTCCACTCTTACCAGAACCTCACCAACTTAACAGAGACTCGCCAATTATGCAGGAACCACCTAATCCACCCTTTGCGTTTGGGTGGGCAGTTTTTCTTTTTCTTCACTGAAAAAATTTCCATTTGCACAGGCTTAAAGGTAGGTGTGGAATATGACTTTCCTTTTCAGAAAATCCAGAGCCAGCACTTTCCCCCTCAGGCCAGCATTTATCAGGCTTTGATATTTTAATTTAGCAGTGGCCATTACATTTATTTTCATAGCGAGAAAATCTAAGTCTTTTTGGGCCCTGGTTCAAGATTACAGGATGAAGGCATGGACTCTGTCCCTGAACTCACTAATGAACTTGAACCATAATTCATGAGCAGTGGTTCAGACAGTAGATGACACCGGGCCAACGTCACGCCATGACCATTCAGAGATTTTACCAGGCAAATGTCAACATTTTGACAATGACCCAATTTCCTAATTTCTTGACCTAGAATTACATGCAACTTATTTTCCTTTTCTTGCTTAAACTATCACCCTCTTGATCAAGGGCACTGGGCTTGTCAGGGTCACCACAGTCCTCCATTGCTAAATCCAGAGGTCAGTTCTCAGGCCTCATTTTAGTTAAGTTATCCAAACAGTTGACATAGTTGGTCAGTCCCTCCTCTTTAAAGTATTTTCCTTCACTTGACCTTGAGAGCACCACACTCTCTGTGTTTTCTCCCTTCCTCACTGACTGTTCCTTTTCATCTTCCTTTTCTGGTTCTTCCTCATCTTCTCAATCTCCTGACATTGCAGGTCAAACCAAACTCGTAATCTTTCCTCCAAACCCGTTTGTGACCTACCTCAAGAAATGGCAACTCTTGCCTTCTGGATGTTCAGGCTGAAACACTTGGAGTCATCTGACTCCTCTTTTTCACTCACACTCCATGTCTTACTTGTCAGGAGATTTTGTTGGCTCTTCCTTTGGAATATACCCAGAGCGTGACCCCTCCTCACCACCTGCACTGCTTCTACCCTGGCTAAGCCACCACGATTCCTGCCCGGGTGATTGCAACAGCTTTCTCCCTGCTTCTTCTCCTGTCCCTCTATAGTCTACCCAGAGTGATCATTTAAAGTTATGTCACCTCATGTCACCTCTTTGCTCAAAACTCACCAATAGTCCCCATCTCACTTGGGGTAAAAGACAAAGTCTTTGCAATGACTTCCAAGGCCTTCCATGACCTGACACTTCTCTGATTTCGTCTCCTTCCACTTTCTCCCTTCTCACACCTCTGCAGCCACACACCTGCTTTCTGTTCCTCCGATGCCGCAGGAATGCTCCTGACTTGGAAGTTTTATGCTACCTATTCCTCCTGCCAGCACACCATCCCTTCATGTGGCACCTGGCTCACTCCCACACCTCCTTCAGGTCTTTGCTCAAGCGTCACCTGATCAGAGAAGGCTTTCCCAACCGATTTCAAATTGTAACCACATCCCCTGTCCCCAGAACCCTCTTCCCCTTTTCTGTTTAATTTCTTTCCCATAGCACATATTATTTGATACACTGTTTATTCTGTGTTTGATGCTGTCCCTCCCACCCACAAAATGTAGGCTCCATGTGGACAAGGAATACTTTGTCTATTTTCTTCATTGCTATATGCTCAGTGCATAGAAACAATGTCTGGCACATAGTAGGCACTTCAGTATTTTTGAATGAATGGTCACATCTCACTGCAAGGCCACGTGATGAAACAAATCTCAAGTAAAGCTCAAACCCAAGGCTCTAGGGAAGTTGTCTCCATGAGTACTTCTTTGCTTACACTTGTTCTTACAAAAGAACAAGAAGCTCTCTTGTTTTGCTTTGTTTTGTATTGATCCCCTTATAGATTATGTCTTTAGATGGCTCTTCCTTCTCATTTATTTTGTTCTGTTCTCCCTCTGTCATGTTGTTTCTTCAACATAATATAGTCAGTTCATTTTTAAAGAGAAAAACTGCTTAACTAAAATGTGAAGAAATCTTAGAGTAGGGCTGTACATCAGAGATAACTATGAAGCAATGAGACTGAGGCAAGATAATTATTTGTAAAAAAAAAAAAAAAATGATTTGAAAAACCGTGGAGTCATTCAAGCCATTTTTTTTTTCCTGCTCTTGACCTGGGGCAAACTGGGCTGGTTAGTGGTGTTACACTTGCCAAATCTGGGTTAATAAAAAGGAAAGAATGAGGTGTAGTGAGACAAAGGTAGGAATGGAATGGGGCTTACAGGTCGACTGAAGTCATCAATTGGGTATATTAGTTGCTAATTTGGGTTAATAAAAGGCTTTGAACAACAACATTTAAATGTCAGATATGGTCCACTGCTGGGAAAAGTCTCAATTATATCCTTCTCACTCTGCATGTCAAATGTCCAAGGCAGGAAAATAGCCGTGATGAATTTGTAATGTCCAAGCTTGATGTGCTTTAATGGGCTGGTTTCTGCTGGTCACACCCAAAAACTCCAGTTTCCTCACATGGTTGCTCACAGCAGCTTGATGGAGCTTAGCTCACTGACCAACTTTCAACTACTTGCCATTTCTGTCTAGTTGGCTCATTGGTTCTGTCCCAATCCTTGAATAATCCAACTCTTCTACTCTAGTTTCACTTACATTTTATCTGCCAGCCCAAGATTTTCCTTTTTATCTTTCAAACACAAGCCCATTACAGCACCATGGATCACCCAGCTGCCATGCTCTTGCTCCAGAATTCTGTTCGAGGCAATCTTAACATCTCAACCTTTCCTCAAGTTAAGTCTCCTGAAAGCCTTTTCTTTCTCATTCTTTTCAACACCTGTGGTCCAAACACTGCTTACAGTAGTAGACAATACAAAATAAGGTCCAAAACAAACAACTTTGCCCTATAATTAATTTTCATAAGCCACCCCCCAATCTTCCTGTCACACCTAAGGGGGAGAAACAGCTAAGAAACATCTGTAAAGGTCACACCCCAGGGACACTGGCCCACTTAAAGACTGAAGTTTAATCATAAGATTATGGAATACTTCCCCTCCACCACGTTTCACCTTCACCACTGCCCAAGGTTCCCAATGAAAGAGCTGCAACACAGAGTATCTATCTAAGGAGGAGTACTTAGGGAAGCCCAAAGTTAACAGAGGGGACAAAAGCATGAATTTAAGAGGAATTTGGAGTCTTCTGGCACCTGCAGCTACACAAACATTAAACACAACTCAGCTGCTAGCTGGATTAACATAAAACTTCATACCACTACTTGATTCATCATGTTATGCTTTTAATAAAAAGTTACAAGGCAAGAAAAAATACAGGCTGACGAAACAAAGAGAGTATCAGAACTAGACTTAGATATGACACAGATATTGGAATTATGAGACAGGGAATTTAAAATAACTATGACTAATATGTTAAGGACTGTAATGGAAAAAGTAGACAACATGCAAGAACAGGTGGGTAATATAAACAGAGAGATGGAAACTCTAAGAAAGAATAAAAAAGAAATGCTAGAAACCAAAACCAGTGTAATAGAAATGAAGAATTACTTCAATGGCTCATTAGTAGACTAGACATGACTGAGGAAAAATATCAGTGAGCTTGAAGATGTGACAATAGCAATGGCCCAAACTGATATGCAAAGAGAAGAAGAAAAAAGAACAGAACATCCAAGGACTGTGGGACAATTTCAAATGGTGAAACATGCATAACTGGAATAGTAGGAGGAAAAGAAAGGGGCAAGAGAGCAGGAGAAATATTCGAAGTAATAACGGCCAGGAACAGACACCAAACTACAGATGCAGGAACCTCAGAGAATGCCAAATAGGATATGTATGTAAAAAGTATATGCCTTGGCAGATCATATTTAAATTGCATAAAACTTAAGACAAAGAGAAAATCCTGAAAGAAGCCAGGGAAATAAAACAGTTTACCTATAGTGGAACAAGCATAAAATTCACTAGACTTCTTATCAGAAACGATGCAAGCAACAAGAGGGTAGAATGAAATATTTAAAGTGTTGAAAGAAAAAATTCACCAATCTAGAGTTCTATATCTTGCAGAACTATTCTTCAAAAGTGAAACATATCTTCCTAGGAGTGATTATTTAAAAAAAAAAAAGTGAAGGAGATTAAGACAATGAAAAGGCAAGCCACAGACTGAGAGAAAATACTTGCAAAACACACATCTGATAAAGGATGTACACCTAAAATATACAAAGAACTCTTAAAACTCAACAATAAGAAAACAAACAACTCAATTAAAAAGTGGATAAAAGAACTAAGTAGACACCTCATCAAAGAAGATATGCAGATGATAAATAAGCATATGAAAAGATGCTTTTAGGGAAGTGTAAATTAAAACAACAATGAGACACCACCATTCACCTACAGAGTGGCAAAAATCTGAAACACCGACAATACCAAATGCTGGTGAAGGTGTGAAGCACTAGGAACTCCCATTCACTGCTGATGGAAATACAAAATGGTCCAGCCATTTTGGAAGACAGTTTGGCAGTTTCTTATAAAGCTAAACATAATCTACTGTACAATTCAGTGATCATGCTCTTAGGTATTTATTCAAATGAGTTGAAAACTATGTCCACACAAAACCTGCACATAAATGTCCACAGCAGCTTTATGCATAATTGCCCCACTTGGAGGCAACCAATATGTCCTTATCTAGGTGAATGGGTAAACAAACTGTGGCACATCTGCACAATGGAATGTTATTCAATGCTAAAAAGAAAAGAGCTATCAACCCATGAAAAGACATGGAGGAACTTTAAATACATATTGCTAAGCCAGTTGGAAAAGGCTACATTCTATATGATTCTATATGACATACTGAAAAAGGAAAAACTACTGAGCCAGTAAAAAGACCAGTAGTTGCAAGGGGTTTGGGGTGGGTTATAGCTGTGGTCCCCAACCCCGGGCCGCAGACCGGTACCAGTCTGTGGCCTATTAGGAACCTGGGCCGCACAGCAGGAGGTAAGTCGTGGGCAAGCGAAGGACGCTCCACCTGCGTTTACAGCTGCTCCACATCGCTGGTAATAGTACGTAAGCTCCGCCTCCTATCAGAGCAGCTCCGGCATTAGATTCTCATAGGAGTGTGAACCCTACTGTAAACTGCGCGTGCGAGGGATCTAGGTTACGTGCTCTTTACGAGCATCTGATGCCTGATGATCTGAGGTGGAGCTGAGGCGGTGATGCTGGTGCTGGGGAGTGGCTGCAGGTACAGATTATCATCAGCAGAGAGGTTTGACTGCACAATAAATGTAATGCGCTTGAATCATCCTAACCTCCAACCCCCAGTCTGTGGGAAAATTGTCTTCCATGAAACTGGGCCCCGGTGCCAAAAAGGTTGGGGAGCGCTGGGCTAGGGGAATGGGGAGGGATGAATGAATGGAGCACAGGGGATTTTTAGGGCAGTGAAACTACTCTGTATGACACTGTAGTGGTGGACACATGCCATTATCATTTGTCAAAATCCAAAAATCTGTACAACACAAAGCATGAATCCTAGTGTAAACCAGGGACCTAATAATAATGTATTAATACTGGTTTATCAATTATAACAAACATACTGCACCAATGCAAGATGTTAATAATCGAGAAATACTTGAGTGTGGAGGGGATTGAGGGAGTGTATGGGAACTCTGTACTTTCCGCTTAATTTTTCTGCAAACCTAAAACTCCTCTAAAAAATAAAGTCTGTTAATTTTTTTTAAGTGAAGGAGAAATAAAGACTTTCTCAGAGAAGCAAAAACTGAGGAAATTCATCTCCAGCAAATCAATCATGTAAAGACATGTTGAAAGATGTTCTTTAGGGAGAAGGATAATGATACAGAGCAGAAACGAGAATCCCTACGAAGAAAGAGAGCGCGTCCGAGAAGGAGTCACTGACGGGGAAGATTCATAGCCCTGAGTATCAGCAACATCCGACCTGTCTAAAGTCTTCCCACTGCCTACTTCTGCTTCCTGTGTTCAGCCTTCTCCACACCAAGAGTATATCCTCAGTTCCTTTTGGATTTTCCTAGCCTGGCTTCTCAGCAGAAATGTTATCTGTCTAAAACTCATATTTATATTTTTTCTATAGGGTAACTGTTATCATTTAATCTGGAATATGCTAGTGCAGGAAATATTTCTTTTATAAACTAATGATACATAATGAAGTGGACATTAGAAAATTATTTAGCAAGTGTGAGTACTATAGAGAAGCAAACTAAAAAAATTAACTCCAATGTAGAATTAAGGGGGAAAGAAGGAATTGAAATTTTAGGGTTGCAGCCCTTGGAATGAAACCTATTTAAATCTAGTGGGAGTGAGAATCTCTCTTATTTGGCTAGAATGTATCTAGGGATGGGGGATCAAATTAACCTGAAAGTTGGCAAATGAACTCTACCCCATCTCTCTCTGTTAAATTAGAATGGGCTAGTTGGCTCACCACTGAAATAGTCTATTACCTGCTGAAGTTGGCAATTGCAATTTTTCTTCATCTGTTTGTGTGTTACTGTTGCATGCTGAACCTTGTAGTACCTTTTTTCCCCCTTTAGTGTGACTTTGGTAGGTTTACTATTTTATTTGACTTTTGAGATATAGTCATTCATAATAAAATGTTATGTTTTCCCTTGATGACTCAACCAAAATTCATCATGAGAAGTAGCTGTTCTTGGTTTTTACTTCTTCCCCACAAATCCTGTTATTAGCAGCTTTCTACTTTCTGAGATCCCAAGAATATAGGAGCAGAAACATTTTGCCAAGCTGGCTTAAAAACTCTCTCTTCCAGCATTTCTCTCTGTGACTCTCACTAGGAAATAAAAAGAAGAAAAAAGAGGAGGAGGAGGAGGAGGAGAATACTGTTGAAAAAAGGCATTAAGCCCCATAACCAACTGTGTTCAGGTTATTTTAGGATAGTTTTCCTAAATATTTTAAATTCATTGTCAGCGGGAACACATCTTAGGCAATTTTGTATAAACAAACAAACAGACAAATCAATTCAAGTACTAAAAGTAAAATCTGTCTCAGATCACCAAGTCTATAGGATTTCACTATGATTGATTTTAGGTTTCCAATCACAAGGGTTAAACAGATATGCTCAGGTATCTCAACAAAAAGGGCCATCTTAGAATTACCGTTAGCGGAGTCCAAGGATTGCTTGTGGTTGAGATCGTACTACTTCAGTTACAAATTGTGGGAACCTTCACCCAAAAGATGAATTCCAATTCCCACTTTAGGAAGAACATTAAAAAATGAAGAACTGTAACAATATATTCGTTTGTTTGTGGTCATGCCTACATTTTTGCCCTCAACTCTAGGAAAGCAAGACTTTTTATGGGATGGACTTAATATCGTTTTAAAGTGAGCACAGCAGTACAGTTGAGACTTTAACGATCGTCTTCCTGTGTGATGGTATAAACTACGCATTAGTGGGCAAGAGTTAGATGCGATCACCATCAGCACCCTGGAATGACAGGTTAGGCTAACGAAAAACCTTCGGGGCTGCACATCAAGACTTTGGTGATGATTTTGCTGTGTGTGACTCTGGGCAAACCACTAAATGTGTTGTGCCCCTTTAAGTTTCTCATTTCCATAATGTAGATATAGCCATGTTTCACGTACCCACTGCTGAGATAATTTCATCAAGGAAAAAGGCAGTAAGCATTTGACAATCACACTTTATTCTTCTTGGCAGAAAAGTGACTAGTCATAGTTAAGACTAGGCATCTACCCACATGTCTGGACATGGTTCAGTTGAGTCAAACACACATTTCCTGAGTACCTTTTAAGGATCACGCACTAAGCTTGGGAAAAGGGGTTTAGGGAGTCCTGCACCCCAGAGCTCAAAGTCTAGATGGGCAAATGGAAGCACTCAGCCAATGATTTTGACTACATAGTGTTCCCACCAGTATGAAATGAGATATTCATGTTGCCTGTACCCCAGGAGTTCCTCCTCTGTACCAGGCACTGTACTGAGGTTCTGTGGTGACCAAGACTGCACTGCCCTGCGTCATGATGCCAACAGTCTGGTGCGGCATCACCAAACAGTGGGGTCTCTCCACAGTGTTGAGACAAGTCCTGGTTTCTACTTATGTCCCTTCTCTAGAGAGGAGATGAGTGAGATTTAAAGCACGTAGGTAGGTTTCATGTCATAAAGCCATGGGGTCAAGTTGCAACCTCCAATCTGGAGGCTTCTGAAACTGACAGAATCTGCTGGGCTTTGGAGACATTGGGTGGCTGTAGAGATTTGACATATTAATATCTAGATATGAAGAGACTTCACTTTGCTGAGTGTGAAAAACTAATTATGGGCCTGATTAAGAAAAGTATATATGTGTGGTTTATCAACACAGAGTGGAGACTAACATTTGATGACATGTGACTGGCTCTGTGCGAGGTGCTTAACCTGTCATATTACTCCTTTCTCGCTCCCTCCCTTCCCACATGGTTATTGAGTGGTCTGGTACATGCCACACAAGACATAACAATATCTAGATAAGATATATCTAGTGGAAGAGACTGGCATGTGCACAGGCAAGCCCGGTATGATGACGCCCGTGTGCCATGTTAGGGAGATTACGAGGTATTGTGGCAGCACCTAAGAGGGACACGCACCTAGCCTTGCAGGCACAGGGGAGGCTCCATGGGGATGATATCTAAGTTGGGACCTGCAGGGAGTAGCAAGTAGTCAGATAAGGGGGAAGGAGACCGGGGAGGGAAGCTGATTCCAGGTAGGAAGAACGAGCAGAGATAAGAGAAAATCAACACAGTTCAGCATGGCTGGAGAGAATTCCAGTGGCAGGAGCTGTGGAGACTAAAGATGACATGTCAGGTGGTAAGTAAGGACCAGACAGAGCTTGGCAAGCCAGGCTAAGAAATATCCTGAGGGCACTGGGAAGCCATTTAAGCAGGGGAGTGAACCCACAGATTTGCTCTTTCCAGAGGTCTCTCTGGATGGAGCTTAGAGAAGATGCTGGGAGGAGGGGCCAGGATTAGAGGCAAGGAGACCCTTGTGACAATCTAGGCAGGAAATGATGGCGCCTGCACTGGAGACGGAGACAGCGAGAAAGCTTTGAGGGAGCTGGAATCAAAAAGATTTGATGATTTATTTGATGTGAGAGTGGGGACGGAGAGGAAGAGATTAGGGAGACATCAAAGTTTTCTGGAGACACGTGATGGCACCTTTAGCTGAGTAGAAAACAGGTCTGCGAGGTTGCAGGAGCAAAGACAATGATTTCCGCTTTGGATGTTTGATTTTGAAGAGCCCGTAGAACATGGGGGACAGTGTATGGATCTGGAGCTCAGGAGAGAAATGTGGGCTGGAGAGACTACCTGGAAGTTGTTGGCATGAGGATAGTGATGAAAGTGCGAGATTTATTTTCACAACAATCCTCAAGGAAGATATTACTGTTCCTGTTTTCTGAGGAGGAAACTGAGGCTTGGAGAGCAGAAGTTACTTGCTCGAAATCAGTTAGGGAGCAGGGCAGCAGGATTTCTAACCTGTGCGCTTCCACTCCACAGCACCATTTCTGGGAAACTGCCTTTTGGATCCGGTTTGTATTGGGCCTATGGAATTTTTTTTTCCCTACATCTAAGAATTCTGAAGAATGTTCTTATTTTTTACAGGAACTCACTTGAGGAAGTGTCATTGTTCACAGCTCAAAAATTCCTCTTTGGAGGCTAAGACAAAACACATCGACTTCTTTATAAGAATCTCTTTTCCCTTGGACAGAATGAATGACACTTGGTCCCAGAAAGCATCATGAATGTCCTTGCAAGCCAGACCTGCAGGGGTGGCCGGCCTGGGCATGGCGCTGACAGCTCGTCCTCCCGTGCGTGCCCTTACCCTCCATGTGGCAGAGGAGCACTGGGAGGAGCAGACGGCCCATTTCACTTCCTGCAACAAGGTGCCTCCGGGCCTGCTGGCTCCGCGCTCGGCTGTGGGCAGAGACACCCACTGATGTTACTCGTCTCCTGCTTGTGGGAATTTCCACGTCTCGCCCACCTGACCCACAAATTCCATCTCCTTTCTCGGTGCACATAGCGCCATAGCTGAAGACTTTTCTCATTTCCCATTTGGAGGGAGGCTGGATGTTGACTGTGGTGACCTCATCCCTCTTGGCGGCTTCCTCCCACCCCCACCCCCAGGCACTGCCATTTTCATCTGCATGGCCTCAGGGGGCTTTCCCTGCGGAGGGACCTGCTTCATAGCTGACACCAAGGCTCATGCTGTAACCTCTCACACTTTCTCATATAACAGCTCATCTGCTTGTGGAATACATTTGTTTGTGATTACAGGCTGCACACAATACCACTGCACAGGCCCATGCGATGGCCCAGCGCCATGAGAAAACACATTAGTAATTTTTTATGACCCTAGTGCAACCAGGCAGGATTTCCCTAAAACAGAAAACAAGAAGGGATTTTATTGTCTTGCACTATTAGACATCCCTTATGGCTGAAGTGTGTATATTAGAACTAACAGAACACAGGACTTTCCAGACATTTTGGGTTGAGAGGTTTCTGACTGTAGTTAGTGAACACCCCTTGTTTATCTGCTGTGGGGGACCTGAAATGCACAAGGAAATTACGAACAAAAGGCATCAGGGGCTCGGATGTTTCTCTTGGTATACCTTTCTTCTGTGCTTAAATGAGATGCTCTTAGCAAGTCACATCTGAGAGTAACTGTGAGATGATAAAAATTAGAAGAGAATAGTGAATTCCCAGGAATTCCCACTGCTCCTTTTGAAAAACTTGCCATTAGACCAGGACAAGATTTGGCGCTACTCTGGATCCTCTCTCTCTTTTTCTGTCTCTGTCTGTCTCTCTCTCACACACACCATCCAACCATGATGTCTAAAAAGAAGACAGTAGACCTTCACTGGCTCCACTTCCTTGGCCTTAAGCATAAGCATATATAATTCCTACGAGAAACCATTCCATTTTCAGCACGGTTGCTGGTGTTCAATGTCCACCCGGGAGTTTCTGAGCATGCGAGAACTTGAGCCGTTCTAGCCCTCTCAAAGGAACTACGTTGGAATGTTTTACTGCTTTTCCATGAAGGACAAACTCACCCTGAATCTGGCCACACTGAGAGTGTGTCCCAGGTGTCCAGGGGGTGAGGATAAATCAGCCAAGAGTATGAGAAGACAGCAGACACTGCGGAGGCAGCATACAGACCTTATGAAAGGCATTTAGAAAAAATAATGTTGTCTTTTGAATACAGTGTGTTAATAGTTGGCATGATGGTGCCAACTATTTAAACTGCGTATAAACGTGTCGGCTGCTTTTTCAAACTATACATCAGCCTTCAAAAATATGCATTCCATTGAGTGACAAAGGGTGAGAACCTGGCTGAGCACTTTTGTTTAAGAGCCATGGGAGAAACATGGTAGACAAAGCAGAACAATAAAGGACAATGTTTGGGCCTCACGTACGAGTATGCCACAGTTACGGCAACAGATTTACTAAGGTTCAAGCATATTTAACCTCCCTTAAAAAAACTAATCTGTTTGTGAGATACTCTGAGAGGAAAAGCTATTCATGGCATCTCATTCCTAACAGAATAGAAAAGACCAGTTTATGCTCCACCCCCTCACCTGGAGTCTTCACGGGCGTCGGGTTTTAATATCTGCTGCTCACAGCTCCCAGGGAGCAGAGGATGGGCTCACCCTCCAACGCAAAATGATATTGATATGCAACATCAAATGTACCCTTGAAGTAATGAGGCTGATTTGTATATTCCTTTTTAAGATTTGGATTTATATATGTTGTCATTTCTACTCCTTAGTTATCCTGAAGGCTATGTTCTGACACTATTATGTAAATATCAAAGGTATTTTTATCTAACCAACCAAAGACCGAAAGGAACTCCAGCCCAGCTAGCCCTTCCAAGCCGCCACGGGGAGATCCTGCCAGCAGAAGGAACTGGGGTTATCTCAGGGGCTAACCCCAGCGGTTAGGCTTCAGGCCATCCGTGAATTCACATGTCTTTTTCCTTGGAAAAGGATCTTATAGTTTTTGATTCGCTGCACTGGCAAGTGAAGTGCATTGCTAAAACCCAAGGGCACACCCAGAGACTAGCTAATCAATCCACCATTAGGGAGAGAGTTCTGCACATTTAGTGCACTGGGGAGGTTGGTTACATGGTGCATGTAGATGCAATTCATGAATAGGGATAGGAAGTTGTGGCAACTTAATCTTCACCATGTTGTAATTGATAAAATACTTGCAAAGCTAGCCTCTGAGAAGCATCACCAGGAACTCATGACTAGAAGCACATTTTCATCGTGTTTGGCTTTTCGTATCTGAGGTTTAGATCACGTAATCTGTGGACAGCATCCATTGGTTGGCATGTTTTACTGAGTTCATTTGTAGTTTATGAGGTATGGAAGAAAGACACTCCGCTCCTAGCTATTACCTAAGATCACAGGACTTTGCTCAATTTGCAAATGTTCTTTCGGTGGTTGACTTTGCCTGCTTCTCTCCACCCCAGGTTTGGCTATTCTTAGAACAGGAATTAAATCACTGAAATCCAAGCTTCTCAGCTTCCCCTCCCCCTGGGGAGAGTAGATTTAGAGGGTTCGTAAGAAAATCAACTTATCCTTAATCAGCTGGCCCAGAGACCCAAAGTGGCCCTCCCTCCCTTTGACAATCCTTCCAATAAAACTTCTTCACTTTTTCTACTCTTCGGTGGGGAGCCCTCGCAGCAAGTTCGCACAGTGAGCGTGGCTTGTGCATTCGATGTGAAGATCTAATCGTTGTCTCTTGAGGGAGGAAAAATGAAAACACTGGACGAGAGCCCACCTCCCGGCTTCATGCTTGTCAAGACCAGGATCTATTAACCTTTTAAAGAAATACTGATAATAAAAAGCAGACAAAGAGAGCTATGTGAATTGGCATCTAAGCAATAATTTCCCAAGTTTTTTTTTCCCCTGTAAGTTACTCAGAGCCGCGTGAGCAAACAGGATCTTGCCGTTCCAAGCCCCGTTGCCTCGCACAGACCTCTGGTAATGTGTGATCCTCTGCACGCCCCCGTCCTCTTCTGAGACGATTTATTATCATTAGTATTGTCATAGAAGAGGTCATCTTCCCTTTAACGAAAGGATATACAAGTCAGAGACTCCCCACCCAACTTCACCCAGGCTTGAAGAATTGCAAGGCCCGGGCTACCCTCCGTTGCCGCTGGCTGGATAGGACCCTGGCAGGGTGAGGACATGCTGCCAGGACACCCTGTGTTGTGGGCCCCGGCTGCTGCTTTCTTTTCCCAGATTAGTTCCTCATTTTATTTGACCTAGAAATTTTGGATGTGGACTGCATCACATACTTGGAATGAAATCTTTTCTCATTAAACCTTTTGCCCTATGGTTGATTTATTTCTCCTGGGCTAAAATTTGACTCATCCTGAACATCCGTCTTTGGCGTGGCAGAGACTTCAACATTTGGAGGGTCTCTTCCTCATGACTGGTTTCACGGAATGTTCTGGTTTGCCTTAGCTTACTTCCCCTGTCTGCCATCTCGTCTACCCCCACCTTCTAGCCTGCTCGCTCCAAACTCAGTCCCCACCCTTGACGTCTGCTGTGTATATCATTGAAGGAAGAAACGTACATACGGCTCTGTCTGCGCACAGCCAATGCCTTATTCCAGCGTGGGTGGGCCTGGTTTCCTAGGTGCCTGCCAGGCCGCCCCAGAGTGATGTTGGTTTTGAGCTGCCATTGGTAATCTTCACCCATGGGGGCATTTTGAAGCACTGATTAGCTAAGGTCATTTTGGTTAACCCTTTAAGGAGCATGGTGATGTCGAAAGAAATTGTGTAACACCAGAAAGTCAACAAGAGGGTAAATAGTAGTTTACAAGGACTTCTATTTTTCTATTAAAGAAATGAAAACTCTATTTTCCAAACTTGGCCTTGAGATGGCTGCGGTTGGTGCAATTGGTCAGTCTCTGCCACAAAATGCTCCTCTTCAGACAAAAGTAGGAGATTATTTAAAGCTCCCAGTTACCCTTAGTAAGTTCAGATCCTCTTAAAAGTAGACTGAGAAAAATCCATTTCTATAGAAAGAGTGACTTCCAGAATAAGCTTAAATGCACAATGTGCCAGGCCCGATCTGAAGTCCTGCAGGGTAATTCTAGCTAGGCCTTGACCCCGGGGGTTGAGAGGACCAGGAGTGGCATTACCAGCTATTGTCTATTTTATTAGAAGTTGGAGTTGAACTTGAGAGCATGATTAATGCTAACTCATATTTCCATTCCCTCCAGCCAACTGCTTCTTCAGGATAAACACGTCTGCTAGTTTGTTCCCAGGAATTCTCCTATAGTTTTCCTTGTAATATATTCATCTGCCCTTTCATTGCCTTTCCCCAGACCCACTGGCATGTCGCCCCTCCATGCTTCACCTGCTTGAGCCTAGAGGTGACGTCTGGGATCCTCCTGGGAGTCTGTTCACATAAATCAAGGCTCAGCCAAGGTCCCCACAGCCAGCACGGAGCCTGCTGTTCCTGTGTCCATTCTCTATTTCCAGGGCCTTGGTTGTCTGTCTCTGGTGCTTAATCATTATTCCTGTGGGAGAGAGCAATTTTTAATATTTTCAATAACTATTTGAGGCATTAGAATAAACACTCACATTTTAAAAGAACCTAGGCCTAATGCTTTCTCCTGCCCCCACCTCTGCCGGAGTCCTCCAACATTTCTGGACAGCCTTTTGTGAGGCAGTTGCTCTGCTGGGCCTTCACCTACACTGTTCTATTCAATGTCACCACCAGCTTTCAGTGTTAGGACCATAACCTCGTGGAGCAGAATTATTAGCCTAACTTTAAAGCTGAGAAAACTGAGGCCGGTAATGATTAAGCCAACTTGGCCAACATACTGTGATTTGCCTGACTTCTTCCTCTGTCAGTCCCTGTTGTTGTTACATCCATGATGGGTGAAGCCACCGTCCAGCTGGTACCATAGACGGGATTGCCTAACGCTGTCTCGTTGCTTCAGAAATGCACGGTGCTATTTATGGAGCGAACGTGGGTGACTGAGCAACATGGTGTTTTGCCTCTTGGCCTTTGGAATGTAGTCTACAGAGTTTGCTCCAGAAAACCTCATGCAGATTTGTGTTTGCAGAGAGGGGTCCAAAGACTTAATTATTTTTTGGGAGCGCTAGTATTTGTCCTTTGCTAATCAGGTCATCCTTCAGACAGAAAAAATGCTGTGTGTGACCCGGCCAGGGCTGCTGTTCAATGGAGTTGACAGCTGGCCAGAAACTCAGGCCCCTGCCCGCAGGCCTGAGCATGTCCAGGGAGGGAACTGCCAGAGAACAGTTCTCTGTGTGCACCCCACATGCATCTCTCTCTCCTGAGCCTTTGTTCAAGCCTGGAGGAGTTTCCAAAAGCAATGCCCACTTGACCTTTCTCGATGGGTGTTTGCATTGAGCTGAGTGAGAGGAAGGCAGCCTGCCTCTTCAGATAGCAACAAGCAAAGCAGCATCCAACAGACATCACCACGGCTTAGATGTTTCTATGACTTGCAACATCTCACAATGTGTGTTTCCATCATTATCAGTGGCAGCTGCCACATCTGTCTCTCCCGGGAAGTGGATGTACAAGTACCATTAAGGAAAAACTTTAGAATTTCAACATTCGATCTTTCTGCTTTCACAACAATTATTTTATAAGTATGTTCACATGAGTAAGATTCTTGCTCAAGACCCCCAAGCACTTGAGAGTAAATTACAAAGGGGCCAAGTGGTGTCCGTCTTCAGCAGTGTGTTCTTGGGAGTCTCCTGATTGCCCATAAGGGGGCACAGACCAAGATGCTTGATCTATGAGTCCACTGGAGTCGCTAGCCATGCTGGCCCCATAGGGAGAGAGTAACTCGGAGTCTGGCAGGGAAGGCACGGTATTCACTCCACAGGCATGTGTTTACCATCATGGCGTGCGAAGAAGCGTGCTAGTGAAGAAGGACTCACAGGCAGCCTCCCTCCCAGCTCTTCAGGTCAATCAACATCCACCAAGGAATCTCTGTGCTCCAATTCCAAACGTAGATGTCAGTATTCTCTAGTGTACCCAGATATCACTTTTTTTTTTTTTTTGAGACAGAGGCTCACTTTGCCCTGGCTAGAGTGAGTGCCGTGGCGTCAGCCTAGCTCACAGCAACCTCAAACTCCTGGGCTCAAGCAATCCTTCTGCCTCAGCCTCCCGAGTAGCTGGGATTACAGGCATGCGCCACCATGCCCGGCTAATTTTATATATATATATATTTTTTTAGTTGTCCAGATCATTTCTTTCTATTTTTTGGTAGAGACAGGGTCTCGCTTTTGCTCAGGCTGGTCTCGAATTCCTGACCTTGAGCGATCCACCTGCCTCGGCCTCCCAGAGTGCTAGGATTACAGGCATGAGCCACCGCGGCCGGCCCCAGTTATCATTTAAGTCAGCAAAACTACATTTAGAGTGACAATAATCAGCTGGGCTGGTGAGTCCTCTTATGAAATCAACACTAATTTTATCCCTTCTTACATGTAGAAATCTCCCCTCCATGTATTCTCCTTTAAAAAAAATCTTTAGCTTATTTTAAAGACCACACACAGCTACCCATATGTAGAGTTGTTATGATAGATCAAATAGGGGAATGCACTTAAAGCACTTCCCTTTTAAGGGAAAGAAGGACTGGGCATGTCCTCGGTAAATGTTAGCTTCCATTATCACCCTGATCACGTCATTGCAGTTGTCGTCATTGTTACAGTTTATTGCTTGGTACGTATTTTTGCTTGCTTTTGACCAAAAGTAAAATCAATGAGATATGAGAGATATGGAGTTAAAAAGCTCCTTTTTGTACTTCAACATGCACTTTTTGAGATGTAAAGTGAAGACTAGTTTGCCTCCATTTTTAAACTGATGGATGTCATGTGAGCAACAATGGAAATTCCATTTTATTGGGACTATTCTGCAATTATGTATCTTTGTCAAGGAACCTGAAAAATTCTCTCAAAGAGCCTGTATATGTGCTCCATGTATTATTGATGCCAAATCTTGGATGTGAAGAGGAGAAAGGAACAGACATTTATCAAAAGTGTACCATGTTCTAGGCAGTGTACATAGGTTATGGGCTGAATTATGTTCTTTCTAAATTCCTATGTTGAAGCCCTAACACCTAGTACCTTAGAATGTGACTATATTTGGAGACAGGGCCTTTAAAGAGGTAACGAAGGTAAAATGAGGTCAAATGGATCAGGCCTAATCCAACAGGCCTGGTGTTCTTATAAAAAGAGGTGATCAGGACACAGACACGCAGAGAGAGGACCGTGTGAAGACACAGGGAGAAGGTGGCCATCTGCAAGCCAAGCGGGGAGGCCTTAGAAGAACCCGACCTTGTCAACACCTTGATCTTGGGCATCTAGACTCCAGAACCGTGAGAAAATACAATTTTGTTTTTTAAGCCACCCAGCTCATGGGACTTTGTTACAGCAGCCCTAGCAGATGAATACGACGTACGTTATCTTATTGAATCCTCCACACAAACCGATGTGTTACTTTCACCGATTTGTAGATAAAAAACTGATGATTCAAGAAGTAAGTAACTTGTCCATGGTCTCATAGGTGGTCAACTAGCTTGGCCAGACTTCGAATCCAGTTCTGCTTGAGAATATCTGATGTATGGTAATATTTTAATAAATATTAACATTTATTGTTTGTTATTCCTGTTGACTTCAAGAAGATAATATCTAGTTCAGGTGAGCACTGCACCGAGACGATTAAACGCATGCAGATCCACGTAGGTGCTTCACATGAAACAGGAGGGAAACACACTGGCTCGCTTATAGAAAAAGTGGGAGCCCAAGTTCTACAAATTTTGTTTGAACTTAGTGTAATGTTGGCTTTACCTTCTTATAAGCCATGGATGGTTATAGAAGCCTCCAAAAAAATGGAGTTTTAGATGTCACATGCACTTTGACCATAGGCAGAATAAGAGGCCTTTTTGTGGAAATATGTTCTGTAAGTGTAGCATTAGGATACATTTACACCCACTCTAAATCCAAAAAATGCTTTTCCAAATAAGATCTTAAAAGCCATTGCCCTCATAAGTCTAAGACAGCCCTTATAGCATGGCCAAAGATTAAAGTTTGTGTTCACAGTTGTTTTAAACCAAGATATTACCCTCTGGCTTTTCAATCATATTTTTATTCCTTTTGTGCATCTCATCAAAGCATTTCGTTTAGAACAAGTCACTGAGAAGGCAGAAGCCAAAATAAATAGTCGAGTTTAAATTGCTATAGTGAGGGGACCACAGTCTCCATCAGGCCCAAGTTATGGGGACGTTTAATGATTCTATGAGTTTCTAGTATTTATGGAATTGGCTTGCACATCGATTTTTTTTTCTGATTTATTTCTGATTTCTAAAGTCATCCATGAATTTCAGTCCTAGTCTATCTTGTCAAATTTTTTCTGATGGGCTTCTCAGAGGTTCCAGCCAGCTGACAGTTTACTTTCCCTTGGAGTTCACTGACTCCCGTCACTTGGCCAAAGCCAACGACCTCTGCCCAGCAGCCTGGCCATGTCGCCCATGTTTGCTACGTGAGAACCAGAGGTCCTGCCAGCTCCACTGCTTCCATCCTTGCTTCCAGAATGGACCAGGAGAGGCTGTAGTCAAATGGAAATAAACTGGGGTACAAATCCACTCCCCAGTGTAATATTGCCTCTTGTCCTTCTGGGCTGGTCAAGAGACACTGTGGAGTGATTAGGGACGTAGGTTTTGGAGATGGACAGAGTTGGTTCAAATACTGACTGCCACCTATAAGTCATGTGACTTTGGGCACATTGCTTAAGTAATCTGGGTGTCGGTTTCATCATTTGTTAAGTGGGGATAACAACTACCTGGCAGGATTATTGCAAAGAGTAAATGAAATAACACAGATGAAGCTTACAGGATCTGGCACATGGTAGGTGCTTAACAAACGAAGACCATAAACAGAAGTTTGATGACTTCACCTAATGTACCTTCCAGCGCTTTCTGTGTGGGTGAGATTTGATTTTCAACAGGAAAAAGCCTGCCTGGCGGAGAAATAGCAGGGCAGCTTGATGTACAATTGGGACTTAACCTCCCACAAGACCCAAAGAGTCCCCACGGAGGGCATTCTCCATGTGTTTCAAACTTGGTGCATCATCCACCAAACATGTTCCCTCCGGAAAAGCAGGAGACCGCCCAAGGTTTGGATAAGTTCAGGGAAGCATCTGAACTTTTTGGGAGCTGTCCCATCAAAACTGGAGTTGTCTGGGTTTTGACCGCTGGGGCCAATATTCTTTTTTGTCTGGGCTTTTAAAAAAGATCAGAACATTGGGTTAGTATTCCCAGTTCTCTATATCATTAGAAGTTCTTCAGCATGAAAATTTCACTAATTTCAACCAGAATTTTGTGGGTAAAAGAGATGAGTAATGTGAGAAAATGAATGAGGAGATTGGCACTCACTGGGGGAAGTCAGGGCCTCCAAGAGGAAAATAAAAGCTATGTCCATCAGCCGGCCTAAAGCAGAAGGGTTTTTATTATATGTGCATCTTCCCAGCACTCTGTTTTGAATCTCCCTAAAAATTACATAAACCAGAGTCAGAAAACTTTGGGTTTGAATTCTATTTCTAACATTTATCAGATGAGGTAACTTCTTACAATCTCCAAAAGACTCAGTTTCCTCATTGGCAAAATGGAAATATTGGTGAGGGATTGTTCATTCATGTATTCATTCATGAACAATATTTGTAAAGCATTTGTTCTGGCACAATACAAGCATTCAATAATTAGTAGCCCCCCAAAAGTTTCTGTGGAATCCTCATAATCCATGTACCTTGATTTTTAAGGAGAATTTTATAATTCTACCCCAACTTTTTAAAATTTTGCTCAGGCATGTGATCTCACCTTTATAAAAAACACAAGTTGACCCATTGGAAACTGCACAGAAAACTTTTAAATAAAATAATGTATCTTTTAAAAATCAAACCAATATTATTAATTCTCACTAAAATGTAAAGCTCAATCTGTTGAATGTTTCTCAATTCACTTGAATGAACACTCATAGAAAAATATAACTTAGCTATATCCAAATGTGTGTCCACGGCTATTGTGCCATAAAATGGCTTGATATTTAGTCGCCAGAAGAGGAGCCTGGTCAGTGACCCAGTGCCCAGGAACCCAGCTCTACAAGGGGGTCTAGTAACTTCTACAGATGTCACAGTTTCTCATGCTATGGAGGTGAGCAGAGTGGAGGCAGCCATTTTGCTTTCATAGATTTTATGCCTTTGCAGGGCTTTTAATACTTTCCCAAAATAGTGTCCTCTGTCTCACAAACTTATATAACTTTTTCTGGAATAGTGCCCTTTTGTTTCTCCCCCATTTTGATTTTTGGTCCCCTTTTCTTTCAGAGTCCTGGGTACCTTCCTGATTTCTCCATGACTGAATTTTGCACTACTCTGAAGAAAACTGCAATTTGAGTAAATACCACGCATTGCTTTCATTAATATGTCACATTAAATTGAACATCTCAAATCCAAATCAAAAGTTGGATCTGTTAACATTGTTCATACTTTAGGAAAGTCTGAGGGCTGGGAATAATTTTTCTCATGGGCCACACACACACACACACACACAGTGCAGATTCTAATGGTTCCCAGCAATTTTGTTTTTTATCTTCTCACCATCATGTATGTAACATATTCCCATCGGCGGCATTTCTCCTCAAGGGCAGTGATTCTGGGTGGATGGGCCAACTTGCAATTTGAAAGGTTCCTCTTCCCACCCCATAGTATTAAGAATCACATTTCTAATTGCATTGGGATTGGAATTCGTTCTATCTAATAGAATAGGATTCCTCTGCCCGCTCAGATGGCTTTGTTGAGAAGAGCTTGGCAAGATTGTCATGCTTTGAAGGAAACAAAATCAACACCTTAAACTGGTTTTGGAAATAAGGGGTCCCATTGGAATTCTTTCTTCAGAGCTTGACCAAATGACCACCCTTGGCACCCCTTCCACTCACAGCCTTCCTGTGGCCATCATGTGCCACCATAGTGACCTGTTGCTAGGTCTGCCATGCCTCCTAATGGTGCCAAGAAGCATCTTTCCAGCCCCTCCTTCTTGCACAGGAACAGCAAAGGATCACTGGAAAAAGCTTAGATTTTCCTTATGAGAGTACAATGACCTGCTAAGAGATTTTGTGGCAGGCCCAGAATAAAAACAAACAACCAAACAAAATAAAACAAAGCAAACAAGACATTTTTTCCTCATATTCATAATATCAAGAGTTCAAATTTCCCAACAGCAACATAAGTCAAGGAGGCTTATAGGGGAAAAGAAAATAAAGCAAAACTCCCCGGGAACAATTCTGAGAATGTTTCCCTTCCCAGACTCGCGTGAACTGTAACCTACGGGAATGCATGCGACGGCCCGCTCCCTTCCTTCTCGTCTTTTCCATCCAAAGAACAAAACTGACATTAAAAAAAAAGGTATTGGCACCATTTTCCATGTCAGGAAAGAGGGTAAAAAGCAGGAAAAAAGGAGGAAAGAGATTAACTGACATACAGGGGCCAACAGCAAAATGTCATTTTCCTGGAGGGGAAGTCTCCGCCTGGCTCTGCGAGTGGGATGGGGGCCTCCGGGTGGCCAAGCTGGGTGGTTGGCAGTGACTTCTCAAAAACTGCCTTTTGAGTCAGTGATGCTTTCCTGCCAATAGAGTCGATTAAGCTAATTATGACTTTTTTTTTTTTTAATTAGAAGAAAAGGGTGTCTTTCTACCAAGAAGATCGTTTTTGAACTGCCTATGTGGACCTGGTCTCCTGTCCCGAGAACTACCTGCTTCTGGAAGGGGTTTCCTCTCAGCCTGGAGTTACAGGTACAATAGCACACAAGAGAGACATAGGAATAAAAAAATCGCAGACCATATAATTATAAACTGTGGTCAATGCTCCGTCATTTTCTATGGACAAATGTTATTAATACCATGATAGAAGGCCAGTCTCATTCAAATATTGAATGCATGGTTCAGCCTTCCCAGGTGGGAATAGTTTACACTGACACGCGCTGATCCGGTGTCTTATTACAGCTGAATTCTATTTTCCATGATGTGGGTTTGGAACTAAGGTTTAAATTCCACAAAAGCAGAAATTAGTGAGCAGGCCTAAGAAAATACTGAAAGAGCTGGGAAAAGGTTCAAGGATGCTTAAATTTCCCCCGTAGAACCAGTCTCTTTGCCAGAGGAAAAGGAAATCTCCACCTGTCACAGAATGGAGGGAGAAGACAGGCAGGGTAGAAATAGAATCAGCAAGGGAAATTTGAGCAGGTTTCTTGGCACCCTGTTAGATTCGCATTTGGGGGAAGGAATTCTACTAATTTGGCAATATTGCTAATGAGAAATGTGACTACTGTTCAGTGAAATTATATGTGCCTAAAGAAGAGTTAAGTTGCTATAGATCAGTCGTCCCCAACGGCAGGGGTTGGGCCAGTTTGAAACAGGTGTATGGCCACAGTTACTTGCCTTACGTTGAAGAATGTTCTGTTAAGTGTGATGTTAATATATCATATTTCTCCAAGAGTGGCTTGTGTCTTGCAGACTTCACCTAAACTAATTCTCACAGCATCCCTGGAAAGCAGGACATGAATGGGAAACTGTTTCATTCATGTGTGTCTGGCCAAGTTCATGAATTCTTAACAGGCAAATGTGAAATTTCCCTGGGAAAAAGAAACTATACTGCAAAGGGAGGGAAGATAGACTTACTGCATGTGGTCCTGTCAACAGCTCCATGACCTCCACATTCTTGATATTTTCTTCTAACAATGGGGACCTCAGTGCTGAATGACTTTCTGAAGTCACAGGGGTGGCAAAAGTCCTGGCCAGCGGGCGAAGGCTCTGCTCCTCCCAGCTGCATACGCTGCCTCCTCTTAGGGCAGGCAGGGTTGTAGCGAGAGGGAAACAGTGGTCACAATTATAGGGGCTAAATAATGAGGAAAACTCATCCAAGGTGTAGATTCTAAATCTTTGAATCAAACACAGGCCTTGATGAGATGAAGAAGAGTGAAAAAAAAAGATCGATGTGCAATCATAATACCTCGTGTCACTCATTTTCCTCCTTCAATTGCAAGGGTGTGGCCTGCAGCGACAGTGTCGCAATGGGCCCAGCCTGCCTCCTTCCAGGAGCTGTCTTCTCGTGGATGGTTCTTGCGATGTCACCCCTCCAGGCATCCCTAGTACTCACCTGGTCACCTACATGGTCTTGATTGCTTGTCTCGGTCGCTCACGGTGCTGAGTGGAAGAAGGGACCTTGTCCCACCAGCAGTAGATTCCTTTACAAAGACCTGTCCTGGCCATTTCCCACAGAGCCCCCAGGTTAGCACTCCCCTGCTCACACATTCAGTTATTACGTCGTCCTCTTCCCAGAGATGCGGCCCAAGCTGCCAAAGGGGTCGACTCAGAAGGCAGCTGGAGTGAGTCCCGCAATGTGGCACTCACAAGCACCCTTCCCGTGACTGTCCCATTCAGGCCTCTCCTGTCAGAAGCAGCTCCTCTCCTGCGGGCTGCTCTGCCAGGAGCTCCAAGGGTAGCCCTAGCCCCAGAGTCTAGGTCCTGCTGTGACAATTGTCTCTGAGGCTCCTCCACTGTCTTTTTGTGCAAACTCTCCAGGTCTTTACGGAAAAGAGAACTTGCAGCTGCCTGTCCTTGTCGGCCTTGATCTCAGCTGTGAATCCTGATGCTGCAACTTGCTAGCTGCAAAATTTCGGACAAGTCAATTAAAAACAAACAAACAAACAAAACAGCCTTCTATGTCTTGCTTTCTTTGTCTCTTCCATGAGGATGCCAACTGGGAACTGAAAAGCAACTTGAATGGAAAACTTTTGACTCATTTTTTTCCAGCAGCCCACTTGATAAGTCAAAGGGACAATAACAAGAAGTCGAAGTTAATTTAGGGCTTTGTTTCTGTTATAAGCTAACTTTCAGAACTCGTCTGTCCCATTTCTGCAGATTAGACGGGTCTCACATGCCCCAGCTCCTTACCCTTGCAGAGTGTTCGAGGCTAATGGAAATGCTTTCACAGGGGACTGTGTAATCTTCACATAATCCTGAGAGGTAGGTAGGTTTGCATCTTCACTTTACAGAGAAGGAAACTGAGACTTAGAGATTTTTTTTAAAGCAACTTCCCTTGAAGCTCCTAGCTCCTAAGCAGAGACAATCCTGAAACCCACATCTTCTGGCTCTAATCCTCAGTCCTTGTCCCAGGGCCCACACTACTGAGGTCACCGATGACCCAAATGATAATCTACATGATGACTCTGAGCCTGGACAAGTTTCCAAATCTTCAAAGAGAGATTCTATTTGATCATTCTATTGCACCAGCAAAGTGGGTTTAAGATCTGCAGAGAGATTTTTTTTTCCCCCAATAATAGCAGATCAAACAAGGCTGGTTACAGAACATTCCATTTCCTAAACTTTCCTATTGTAAGTCCATGCCCCAGTCATTAACACCGTCGTACACAGATTCACCATTTGAAGGAAGGAATAGAAAAAGCCATCACAGAAACTTAAAACAGCACATAGCAGGAAATGAGAAAAAACGTCATATATTGTAATCCTATTTCCGTCCCCAAGGAGCAAACTCAGAAACAGACAACTATGGCTTTAAGAGAAACAGGCATGCTGGGAGAGTGTCACAGGTGCGAAGGAGGAGAATGGTTTTCATGTCTTGGTCTGGGATTCCCAGTGGCCTGGGTCTGCTTCCAGCAGCCCACAGCCTTCAGCGTGTGCTATCTGCCGTGTGCTCGTTACCGGGTATGAATGAACTGGGGGGAAGAACCAGGTCCCTTCCAGGGGCGCTCGGCACCTCATGACGGCAGCATCACTTCATCTCTGTGGGAGGATGGTCCCCCAAGGATTCAGGGGCGTTGCAAAGATCCTGCCTCTGCCCTTTTTCCTCCTTGGTCCCCACTTCTTCTCTGGCATCTCCATTTGTTCCTAATTATTTCTCTATTTTCCCCGCTTCTGAAGAAAGGCCTGGACCAGGCATCCCTGGGTAAGACACACTCAGGCTTTTCCTAAATCAGGCCTCATCACTGTGAACTCCCTCCTTTTCCATTAGAGGCAAGACGTGGATTGTGAGGTGGACATGGTCCGACTCCTCCTCGGTCCCGCGAACTCTAGTGAACGGGCTGATGCGGCTTTTCTAAGGAGCTTCAGTTCTGTGGCCTTTTGCCTGGACTTCTCAAGCTTGCCAAATGTACCTGCTTTGAGATATCAAGCATATTACCTGGAATGCTACACCTGAGAACTGGGGACCCTGGGGGTTCATCTTATGTCACCAGCTCAGTGCGGCCCAAATCCATTGGCTGGTTTTCTTCATTCATGCTTATTGCTAACCATGTTCCCTTAAAGATCAGCACCTGTATCTTAAGTGCCAAATCCAGTTTCCTCTGTCCATTTCTCACCTTCCTTGGTGCGCTGTGGTCATGGCCATGTTGGGAGGGCCCCATTCTAGTTCTCTTCCTTCCTCTCGGTGTGATGCTTCAACCTCCTTGGTTCCTCTTCCTTCTTTCGTCTCACTGTGGGTGTGACCCTAACTTTTACTCTTGGTCTTCTTGTCTTCTCTCTCCTGACATTATCCTTTGGTAAGTTTACCAGCCACTGCTTTAAATATCACCTCTATATGTCTGACTCTTGAATCTGTGTCACGAGCCCCCTGGTGTTCCGTGGCGAGAACGTCCAAGTCTGTAATACACCATTTGAAAATGTGAGAGTTGGGAAAATTATTAGAGGTGGATACCAGACTCACAGTTTTACAGCTGAGGCCTTTAGACATACCTGGGGTCATGGGATTTAATTGTGGTAGGGATCTCAGCAATTCACGCCAACCTGCCTTCCCTTCCTTTTCTTCTGTCACTTCATGTCTTTTCACCAGCCAAACTGGGCTGCTGTAAGCTGCTCCTTCCTTCCAACCGCATCCCACAATGGTTCACCCTGTTTCCTTCCTGACATGCATGATACTCCTCCCCTCCCCTTTATCTAGCAAAACTCTACCCCTAATTCAGCACATGTGAAATGCTGGTGTCCCTTAAAACAAGTACAGGGAAGCCCCATTAATCAAAGTGTGCCCTGATGGCCAGGACAGTGGGGCTCTCATGGACCAGCGCCCTCGGGGGGCTCAGGGGTCCTGGCCACAGATTTAAGAGGACAAAGGGAATGAGTCCCCTCCATCCTTAGGCTTTCTTTCCACTACCCACCCCTCCACCTTCAATTTTTAGTAAAATCCAAAATACTTTTAACTGACCACATGTCAAAAGTTAAGTGTTATAGGAGAGGAAATTCAATGCAACCTTTAAACCATTTTTTTAATCTAAAAAAAAAAAAACAAAACTCCAAAACAAGTCCAAAATATGTATTGGTAATTTAAGAGGCATAGCAGAGATTTTGACCCTGTTAAAATTCCTCAGACAATGACTTATTTTAGGCATTGTTGAAAACTTTTGATTTAAAGTATAACTATTTTTATCAACACCATGAATTATACACTCTCTCTTAGCATTTATCCTACCTGCTTTCACTTTCTACCTTGCTCATTCATATGGTTGGAATTGTCACATGGTTTCACAATTCTCTTTTGTTCTGGTCAAACTTTGGTTAGAATTTAATGTTAAATATAAGTGTGCTGGAAATATTTTTATATTTTTTCTAATTTTATATATTTTTCCTGTTACGAAAATATGTTGAAGAGAGAAACATCGGTGATACTGGACAAACATGCTGGTGGCACGCGGTGCTCCATTTTTAGATCTCTTAAAACTAAATGTTTGCTTAGTTCACTAAGCTGCTTTTATAAGTTGCCCAGGAAAATCCATATTTAGTGAGGATTTGAATACTTGCATTTAACTTTTTACACAGTCAGTGGTTTGTAAAACTATTGTGACAGTAGTAAAATTACACAGTCCCCAAACTCAAGTCCCAGTGCTACGATGTCCAGCCATGAGCAGGAGGCCACACTCCTGAGCTTGATACCGGCCACATTCCTGAGCTTGATACCGACGCAGGTCAGTTACACTCCCCCAACCGGGGTTGAGTAGGGTGGGAGAGCAGCGAGTTGGGACACTCAGGCCATGATTGTGTGCTCTGTGACACCACATTGTCCCATGGCCCCCAGCCATGCACCTAGCTGGCAGACCTTACAATAGCTCAAACTTATTCTCATTACTAGTGAAATAATCCCACAATTATATGACACAAGGCTCCATTATCTTTGTTGTACATAATGGATTATTTTGACAACTTCATAGGGCATTGGCAAACTTGAAATCCCATGTCCCATTCTTGTCTTGTGAATGGAAGCACATCTCTATCCAAACTCTAAGTGGGGGCCTCTCCCCACACTCTAATTTATGGGTCATCAACCTTTCAAAAGTGGAATGTCAAGTGTCTGACCCTGATTTTAAGTGAGAGAATGTATGGGAAGCGCCTGGCCACTAGTATGTCACTGAGACGTGGAAAATGGCAATACTCATTTCTGCTATTAATCCTGGGCGTTTCCTATTAATTCCTCCAAGGTTCTTAGCATGGCTGTTGGTTGAGGCCTCATGCCACTGAAATTGACTGACCCATCTTCCTCTGCACCTTGTCCTTCACCCTTATTGACTTGTCACAGTTCTTGGGAAATGCTGATGTCAGCACAGCCAGGAAATCACAGCTGAGGCCTGCTTTCTTAACATCTGTCTCCTATGCTAAGCTCTCGGCTGTCAGGCTGGGCCCTGTTGGCCTTGTCCCCGTCTTGTTCCCTCGGGCCTCGGACAGGCCTGGGACATAGTCGGCACTCAGCATTAGCACGTGGTACCCTGGCTCCTGATCCAGCCATGTCTTCTCAACCCTCTGATTTCTGCTGTAAACACAAGTTGTTCTCATGGATTTAACACCACTGACTCATCCTCTCCTATGTCGTATCAGGCACTCCTCTGTGGGACAGTGACTTGGCTGAGACTGAGTTTCTCTCCCACATAGTACCTCATGGGAAACGCTGGAGGGCCTTCTCCTCTGTGCACTCAAAAAACACATCTTTGCACATAGGCGATAGTCAAGCTGCTTAGGTGGTCACAGAATTTTCTGGAAAGAGGAAGTTCTATAAACTATCATCTCATTCCACAGGGTTCAGTAAACATCCTGCAAACACTAAAAACTATTCATTAATGTCTTCGAATGCTTTCTATAGTCTGGGGTTATTTTCACTTTTCTTATTTTAAAGCAATAAAGAGTTTCTAGGATGATTTTCACTGACTTTGCTATTTTTCTCTGTACCTAAACCACAGAGAAAAAGGAGCCAACAGTTCCTTTATGAGACTTCGTGTTGCCAAACACCACTGGGCCTTTCTGATTGTGTGGGGCACATCCATTGTTAATCATGCTGATTCTTATCCATAGCAGAGGGAGGTAAGTGAGATTCTGGCTCTGAAGCTTGGGAAATACCCTGTTTGGCGCAGACAGGAAATCACAGCCTGGGCTTTGATTGACCTTGAGCTTGATTCTCACCTTCCCGGCGCCCCCCTCACCTTCCACTCCTCCACCTTCAGTGAACCCAAACTCCACTTGGGCATAAGGGACAGGAGAGCTTCTGGAAAAGTGGGCAGCTATTTTCCCTATAATCATTTGGAAATCATAGAATTTGGAAGTATAAAGTGATCTAGAGTTCTATTATTTCATCCAACTCCTTCACTTTGCAGGTAGAGAAAATCTAGCCCAGAGTGGCCAAGTGGTGAGGCAAAACGAGGACTAGACTGCGGAAGCATAAGCTGGAGTTCTGCAGGCGAAGCCTCAGCAAGGTCCCGCTGCCGGGTTCCACTGTACAGCCAACCGTAAGCTCACATGAGGCGGGGTCTACAGGGAGGATTAACAGTGCATGGTTCCTTTGTATACTTTGACCTGAAAGCTTCCTAACCTCTAAACCATATGTTAAAAGTAGAAATAAAGAGAGAAAAAGATGATAAGTACTTAATTTATAATCGATGTTGTATATAGCTTCCTAGTCATACCAGAATTCCTCTTGATTTTAATCAGCCAAGTCAGTGGTCCTCAACATTTTTGGCACCGGGGACTGGTTTTGTGAAGACAATTTTTCCATGGACAGTGACGGGAGTTGGGGGAGGAACGAGGGGGGAGGTGGAGCTCAGGCAGTGATGGCGGGGATGGGGAGCAGCTGTAAATACAGATGCATCTTCGCTCACCGCTCACCTTCTGCTGTGTGAACTTCCCACCCCCAAATTTCAAGAAAGACAATTTTTCCAAGGACGGTGGAGGAGGGGACATAGCAGAGCTCTGCAACCTGGTCCCTAATAGGTTATGGACTGGTAGCACAGGGGGTTGGGGACTGCAGAGTTAAATGATGACCTAATTACAATCATGGGTGAGTTTTATGAAGGGTTGAATAACTTAATTAGCTTGGCTTTTTATAATAGTCTGATCCCCACTGACTCCCTGTGTTTTGACAAAACTCGAACACTGTTAGAGGTCAAAGGGAAGATAATATGAAATCAGGACATGCTAAGGGTGTTACCCCAAAAGCCGCCTGTAAATAGATAATTGAAGAACTATTTCCAAGCTGGACTTCTGCCCCTAGAGGCTATAATTATCATCAAGGACGGGGATAACCATAATCTGGGGTGTGGGAGCACTGGTGGATCCCAGCTGGGAGAAATGGATCCCATTCAAGCATCCATGAGTATGTGATCGTCCCGGCAAAGATTCAGAACATCAACCAACTGCCATGCATGCGATACGGGTGTCCTTCAGAAAGGAGTTTTGGGCATGCCAGTTTTTATTGCCTTCTGAGGTCTCAGGGTTCCTTCAAAATTAGTACTCTCCTTCTCCTTATTTATTATTGATGTTAATATCAATCATACCAAAGTTATCAATGCCAAAGTTGTTAATTTTGGTAACACTAATTTAATCTGTATACAGTATTCTCATTAAACCAATATTAGTTACAAATAATGTCTCATCTAAATGTCCTGTGTGGTTGTATTTGAAAGAGAAGACTTGGTTAAGATATCAAATGGGTATCGTTGGGAAAAACACTTAGGTTTTCAGAGTCTTGTTGTAAAATGAGAATAATAACACCTATTCCACAAGGCTTTTCCCTCTTAATGATTCCACAGATAGTGTGTTCATTGTATGAAACAATTTCTGTAGAGCAATCTACATCACCTTTGAAAAGAAATGGAAGCATCCCTAGTAGGTGCTGTGGCAATTAAACTTACAAATAATTTCAAAATTTTAAACTAGAATTAGTCATTTGAGAAATTTGTGCCTTACTTGTAAATTATAGTTTATAATCATAAAAATCAAGAAATACCTCTTTTTAAAAATCTCTACTTACGAAGCAGTTCTAAAAATCTGACCAACTCCGTACTCCATAAGGTTTTGAGATACTCAGATGAAACAATATACTTATTTTTAGATGACTAGATAGATGTTCATGTATAAAATTTGAAATAATCTCAAATTTCTGAATTCCAAATTCTTAAGATAATATTTTACTTTGGCCCCTTTTGTTAAAATTTACTAAAATTTTATTATAATAATTATCAGGATTTTTTTTCCCCAGGGGGACTTGATTCCCTGTAAATACCTCACAATTATACTTAGTTGCTGCCTGAGTGGATCAAACAAAAAACTGTGGGAAATATTTCCAGAAAGAACAGCTATGAAGAAAGAATTTTAGCAAGTGCTAAAAGAGACTACATCTTCAGACCTTTTCTATACGGAAGGATCTGCTCTGAAATCTTTGAGAAATGGTCAAAAAAAAAAAAGAGAGAGAACATTTAAGACTATTGTTATTTAAAGATTCTATAAGAACATCATAAATTTGTCATTTCTGTAGCACTTAAGTTTTTGCCTCCAAAAGGATCAAACAGATCTGTTACGGAGAGTCATGCAGCAATTTGTGAATCTTTGAACATGTGTGTTTAATGGAGAAGGATGTAGACCATTCATAGGTGTATAGTGATGCTATTTAATAAATCAATGGATTTTACAAAGTAGGCACAGGACCCTTTCTGGTCTCAACCTGTGGAGGTCAATGTCTCTGCAGTAATTCTGACATAGAACCTGATATACCAAGAGCATTTCTCACAGCTTGCTTCAATGTGGCCGCCTGATTTACCTGGAAGCCTGTACCACCTGGGTCACAGGCTTTGTTTAGATAATTAGCTCACACCACAGCTGAGGGTCAGGGATATAGGTCTACTCAGAACCTGATGGGTCTTCTGGCCTCTCTTGGGGGAAAAGGAAGAATATTGGTCAACTTGCCAAGAAATTTCTTGCCAGATTTGAAGAACGAGAAGAGATTTTTTTGCCTAAACAGAGTATATATTAATTATGGAATACATCAGGACTATATCTCAGTCCTCCAAGCCTGTTCATCAGTTTTCAATTTGCTACCTTTAAAAATGACAAAACATAAAAGAGAAGAAAGGGGAGGGCTGACTCTAAAACTGTCAAGGGAGTGTAAAAAAACTCCAAAATCATAGTACAATTTATTTTGAAAATTAGCTAACGTATGATGCTGCATGAGGGGCCTTATATATAATTACTGGCTCTCCTTATCTCTAGTGAGAATTCTGTTTTGCAATAGGAGAAACTCAAATATAGAAAGACAAACAAGGTCAGGGTCATATGGTACTGGATGCATGATGCAAGATGCTGAGAAGGCATTCCAGTGATGGTGACATTTCCAGTTATCTCGGTGTGATGCATAACTGGTTTCTTCAGGCCTCAGTCGCTTGGGAGGTAAATGGAGACATATTACATAGGGTTGCCAGATAAAATACAAGACATCCAGTTATTCATATTGGAATTTCAGATAAACAAGTAAGTTTTTAGTATAAGTATGTTCTACTTATTTTAAAAATTACTTATTGTTTATCCGAAATTCAAATTTAACTTGATGTCCTATATTTTTATTTGCTACATCTGGCATCCCTACATTAGCAACACATAACTGTTTTTCTCTGGTTCTGTTCTCACTTGTTATTGAAGAATCTCTAGTCTCTCTTAAAAATCTTTCCTGCCTGTAGGAGGACCTCAAGATATCACCCATGCACACACAAACACAGCTTTCTTAGCTATTGCAAAGCATCCTCCAAGTTCCTCTCTCCAGCTTTGACTTCTGCTTCTTGAGGCCACATCTTCTGGCGAATCTTCTGACACCTGGGAGGCCCTGTGAATGTGCCTTTATGATGCATCTCCACCTGTGTTATTTTCCTCTGAAGCTTCTCAAGTTGCGCTATGCCAATGCCAAACTGGGAACTCAGATACTGATGGCTGTTGAGTGTTGAGAACTTCCTTCAATTTATGACATGATAACTGACAGCAAGAGCTTTGATGTCAGAGAGCTGAGAGACCTAGACCCGGCTTTAGCACCTTGTAGCTGTGCGACCTTGGGCAGCTTTCTTCATCTCAATAGGTTTCAGTTTCTCCTGGTAAAATAGGGTAACAACTACTTCCATACCTACTTTAAATGATTATTCAAGGATTATTATTATTCGAGGATTAAATCAGATAATGCATGAAAAATACTTAGCATACATCTAGCACCAAGTAAGTGTAAGTATTAAAAATAAATTACCTTGAAGAAATGAAGCAACCTAAAAGCCCATAGATATAAAATTAGATAATAGTACATTCATGCAAAGAAATTTAAAAATGGAGTTAAAAATTAAAATAGATCTCTATAAACTGATAGGGAGTTATTTCTAGGATATATGGGTAAATTGAAAAAATCAAGGTGCCAAAAAAGAGTATGTATTTTATAATATCTTTTGCATGATAAATAAGAGGTGAAACTTCTGGGATGGTGGAATAAGGACATCAGAAAACCCATTCCTCCTATGAAGTAACATGAAAAATTGTCAAAATCAACTTTTTCAGAACTCTGGCAATTAACCAAAGGTTTGAAACAATCTGTTTATTAAAAAAAAAAGACCGAATCTCCATAAAAACAGCAAGATTTGTGACATTTTAACCCACCCTATTTTCACCTTTCTCTCAGCTCTGCAGTAGACTTGAAAATGGTGGCTTCATAGCCACAGTACCTATGAAAACCAGAAACCGAATAGCTAGTGGAGGGGAACAAATGGGTTTAGAACTTCTCAAAAAGCACCAACTCTGGAGAATTGTCAGTGTTTGACTTTTATGGAGGCTCCCTGGAGAAATCCCATTCATAGGGTTTGTCGACATTTGACCTGACTCAGAGCTTGTTCAGTTTGAAAAGCTCTATCCCCAGGACATATGTCAAAAACAATCAGTGCAGTTGTCTAAAGTCACAGCTATCTGTAGCAGTGACACCAGTTGGGGCAAAAAAAAGGCTAGTAATAAAAAAATAAATTAAAAAAAGGAAGAACTGGGGAATGTGATGTTCAAAGCACCAATATATTCCTTGGGTCTAGAAGACTAAGCATATATGTGAAGTTGTGTGCATGCCCAGGAAAGAGCTGAGAAGGCCCTACTCTCTCACCTTGGGATGGCCTTAAGGTCCAGTACAAGCAGGAAATAGAGACATGGCAGAATTGTAAACTGCCAGAGCATTGAGGATTTGCCCTAGCGCGCGCACACACACACACACACACACACACACACACACAGTCCTTTGGCAAATGGTACAAGATTTTTTGTTCAAGGCATTTAAGGAACTCTCTGCCAAATCAAAACTTGATCATTAAGATAACTGAGGAGAATCTTCAGTGGCTGCTCATAATAAGAAATTCAGACATTATAGAATAAGTCCAGAAAAGTCACAAAACAAACAAACAGCAGCAACAACAAAGAAACAGAAAAGTGTAGCTCATATACAAGAAAAAAAGAAGGTAGTCAAAAGAAACTATCCTTGAGGAAGCCCAGATGTTGGACTTACCAGGCAAAAACTTTAAAGCAGACAGTACAAGTATGTTCAAAGAACAAAAGGAAACCATATTTTAAAAGTTAAAGAAAAGTATGAGAACAACATATCACCAAATAGAGAATATAAATGAAAAGATAGAAATTATATTTAAAAACCTGGAGTTGAAAAGTCAATAACTAACACTTAAAAATTTGGTAGAGAAGCTTAACAACAGCTTTGCTTTGGCAAAAGAAAGAATCAGCAAATTTGAAGACAGGTCATTTGGGATCACCTAGTTTGAAGAACAGAAAAAAAAATAAAGAAAAATTGAATAGATTCTCAGAGATTTATGGCATAAATATTTTATATCACTAAGTATACTAACATACCCATAACAGGAATTCTAGAAGAGGAGAAAAGAAAGGAGAAGAAAAAAAATTGTTAAAATAATGGCTTAAAACTTAGCAAATTTGATGAAATGTGTTAAGCTATGTATCCCAAAAGCTCAATAAGCACCAAGTAGGATAAACTAAAAGAGATACACATCTATACACATCATAGTCAAATTACCAAAAACCAAACACAAGAAAAGAATCTTGAGAGCACCAGCAGAAAAGTGACTCATCACTTACAAGAGCTCCTCAATAAGATTAATAGCTGATTTCTTATCAGAAACCTTGGGAGCCAGAAAGTGGCAGGATGATATATTAAAGTACTGGGCGGGGGGAGGGTTAGCCCCATTGTTAACCAAGAATTTTATATCAACCAAAAGTATCCTTCAAATATGAAGCAGATGTTAATACATTCTGTATAAACAATAACAATATATTTTAATATATTTCCTTATAAGAAATAGTAAAAAAGTACTTCAGACTAAAGTGAAAGAATGCTAGATGGTAATTTGAATCCATGTGAAGTAATAAAGAGCATCAGTAAAGATAACTACTTAGGTAAAAATAAAAGATAGTACAAATGTATTTTGGAGAAACTCTTTCCTTTTCCTACCTAATTTAAATAACACTAGGATAACTACAAAACCTTAGCAAAATAAAGAACAATGGAATGTAAGTGGTACATTAGAATGTATCTATTTAAGACAAAAGAATGCAGTAATGGAAGAACAGAGGACAAAAATAACATAAGACATGTAGAAAACATGTAACGAAACATCAGAAATAAATCCTACCTTCTTGGTAATTACATTAAATGTAAATGGATTAAGTGCTCTAGTAAACAGCAGAGATTGACAGAATGGATTTAAAAAGCAAACAAAAAAATATGTTTTAAATATAAACTGCATGTAAGAGATATGATTTAGATTCAAGACACAAATAGACTAAAAATAAAAGGATGGGAAAAGATATAGCATGTACACAAAGTCCTAATAGACAGCTTGATTTGCTATACTAATATCAAATAAAATAGATGTTGAGGCAAAGTTGTTACTAGAGACAAAGAAGAACATTTTTATAATAATATAAAGGTCAATCCATCAGGAAGATATAACAATTATAAACATATGTACACCTAACAATAGAGCACCAAATTACACAAAGAAACAATTTACAAAATTGAAGAGAGAAATAAGCAATTCAACAATAATAGTTGGAGGTTTCAATCCCCCATATTTAATAATTGATAGAATAACGAGGCAGAATATCAACAAGGAAATAGAAAACTTGAACAACACTGTAAACCAACTAGTAGACCTAAAAGACATCTACAAGTTACTCTATTCAACAATATCAGAATATACTTTCTTCCCAATAACACATGGAACATTCTCCAAGATGAACCGTATGTTAGGCCATGAACCAAGCATCAATAAATTTAAAAGGGTTGAAGTTATGCAAAGTATGTTTTCCAATGACAATGAAATATAACTAAAAATAAATAACAAAAGGAAATTTGGGGACTTGACTAATATGTGGAAATTAAAGAACACACTCTTAAATAACCAAAGAAGAAATTATAAAGGAAATTAAAAAATACTTTGAAGTGACACAACATACCCAAACTTATAAGAATCAGCTAAATCAGTGCATAGAGGGAAACTTATACCTATAAACACCTATGTTTAAAAAGAGAGAAGCTTCAAATCAATAACCTAATCTTCTACCATAGGAAACTAGAAAAGGAAGAGCACACTAAACCTACACAGCAAGCAGACAGAAAGAAATAGTAAAGATTAGAGTAGAAATGGAATAGAGAGTAGAAAAACAATAGAGAAAGTCAATGAATCCAAAAGTTGATTCTTTGAAAACGTTAGCAAATTGACTCACATTCAGGTAAATGGAGAGACAGAGAGAGATAGTGAAAGAGAGAGAGAGAGAGAGAGAGAGTGCACATGCGGAGACTCACATTACTAAAATTTAGACTAAAAGAGGAGACATCACTACTGACCTTACAGAAATAAAAGAATCATAAGGGAATACCATGAACAACTGTATACTAACAAATTAGATAATCTGGATGAAATGGACAAATTCCTAAAAAGACAAACAACCAAGAGTGACTCAAGAAAACATAGAAAATCTGAATAGGTCTATCTATAACAAGGGACTGAATTAGCAATTTTGAAATTCCTCACCAAGAAAAGTCTGTTCCTTTTTGGTGGATCTGTCCTTAGTCTTACTAGTTTCCTCACACAAATGTGTAGATCAGTACTCAATAGAAGACTCAAGGGAAATCCTCTGCAGTTCTCTGAGACTCTTTCTCTCTGGGAAGCTCCCTCCTCTCTGGTACTCTATACTGAAAATTCTGGCCTTTTAGGCTTTGAACTCTGTTTCCTCAACTCGAGGGGACCTCCAGACTATGTGTGGTTACCCCTCCTTGTGCTGTGGCCTTGAAACACACTCTCCAGGCAGTAAGCAGGGGCATTGACAGGGCTCACACCATTCGTTTACCTTTTCTCATAGATGCCATGCCACCTCTCGTGAAATATCTGATACTGTTATTTCATATATTTTGTCCAGTTTTATAGTTGCTTAAGATGGGAGGGAAATTTTGACTCCCATCACTCTCTAATAGCTGGAAACAGAAGTCTTTAGTGATATTATTTTATTATAAAATGAGAAAACACTTAAGAAATTTTGGAAATTACTTATGCATAAGCAAATAAAAGCAAAATGCCCATTGATCATTCACCAAACACATGACATTTTGGTATATTTCTTTTAGCTATTGTGTTTCCTATAATAAGCTTGCTTTAATTTCTTTTTCAGAAATGAATGAATAAATATGATATTTAAAATAAAATGTTAATACTTCTTTTTTATTTAACATTATTGTATAATCACTTTCCTTTGCTCCTCCTTAGCATCATTTGTAAAGCCCAGACAATATTCCAACATGTGGACATGTGTATAGGAGATTACTTAACCTTCCCTCTGCAGATGGACATTGAACTAGTCCCCAGTTTTTGCTACTATTAATATAATTAATGAATATTTTTATACTGATATTTTTGTTTAAATTTGAATGATTTACTTAGGTGATGTTAGAATTACTGGATATGAATATTTTAAGGTCTTCAATTCATTTTGCCAAATGGATTTCCAAAGGATTGTATAGTTTAAAACATTTTATTCACCACTCCTCATACAATTATAAAGTACTTATTCTTTGCCACTCATTGTTCCAGGTTCTGGTGATGGAAGATGAACAAGGTCCTGACTCTGGATTCTAGGAGCTCATAGCCTTGTAGTCCTTGTAGTGGAGATAAATATGTAAATAGATAAGTGCCACAAAGCATTATAGAGGTTCTATAGACGTATGAACAGGATGCCGTGGGTTGTTTGGGGCATAGAAATGTGTCTGCCTTATCATCTAACACAGAATCTGATGCACAGTAGTCATTTAATATTGAAAGAGAGAGACAGAGAACAGAGGAATGACTATTCAATCCACCTAGTGACTTGTCCAGAGAAAGTTTCTTAGAGGAATCTATGCTTTGTAATTAGCATATCATTTATTCCTTCATAAATTCATTTAACAAGTATTTTTTGGCAGTGCGCCAGGGACCATGCTCGGTGCTAAGGACATTGTTGCTACTGTTCCTGTGGAATTTGCTGCCTGGAAAGAAGACAGTTAATAAACAAGTAATTAAAATAATGGAGAACATAGGGTAGAATAAGTGTAAATAATAGGAGTGACTCACTTAGGGTAGCGGTCAGTGGAGGCTTCCCATAGGGAGTGACAGTTAAGGCATGACTTGAAGGATAAATAAAAGTTAGTTAGAAAAAAGGGGAAAGGAGAGAAAAGTGAAAAATGGTTCCAGGCAGAGGCAATCATATCATTCATCTGCATGCAAATAAATGCTTGTTTTACATTTGAGGTGACTTAAGACAGTTTATTCGCTTAGATACTCTCACATCCTCCCACCCAGCAATGTGGTTTATATGGTTCTTAGCTTTCTAAACCTTTTCTTCTATGAATAGGACAAAGGTAAACTTCACCCTAGATCTGATCCATATTCAAATTTAATGGGGCTCTAATCCAAAGGGTTTAAATGTGTTGCTTTCAAAACCACCCCATTTGATATGCGGTGTTGTGGCCTTCCTATGGTTGAGGAAACTGAGCCATAAGCCACACTGTGTAGATCTTGAGACAGACCTGAGTTGGGCGGAGGCCTGGCCCCTTCCTGGCTGATGGACCTGGGGAAACCACTTCACTTCTCTAGGCTTCCACCTCCACGTCGGTAAAATGGTGTTTCTAATGCCTCCCAGGATGACTATAGGAGTAATTGAGACAACAAATGTGAAGTCCTACTACAAGTAGTTAGTTTGCAATTCTGAATTTGTTTTCCTTGTTCTAAAGGACCCATGCATGAAAGCATCAATTTTAACAGAGTAAGTAGTTTTTCTGGGCCCTGTCTTCCTGTTGGCTGTGCCTTTTTGATGCCATTTCAACAAATAGGCTTTGAGCACCTACTATGTGCTAGGCAATGTTACTAGGTCTATCCCTAGCCAGCTCCAATGTCTCCTGAGAATTGACTGCTTCCGATGGCCATGGGCCCAGAAATCAGGGAGCCAAACATGTTGTTCACAAAGCAAGTGTGGACATCTCAGCGAAGACCACAGGCCTGCCCTGCCATGGAGAGTACTTGACTTTGTGACTTCCCTGAGCACTGTCCCCAGACTGCTGGGTTCTCACTTGTCGTGGACACTGTGGATATGTGAAGCCTTGCTCTCCGCACAGATGGTGGGGCCACGCCAGGGGTGCTCCTGAACGCAGCAGAGGACACTGGCTTACCCTGCAGCATTACCCTAAGAAGAAAAACCTGCAAGCAGAGGGTGTGGGAACTGGATTGTTAGCAAGGAGTGTGAAATCCTCTCCTAGAGGGTCCTGGGAGGAGAGACATTCTCCCAGGTCGGCTTACACACTAAAGCCACTCATCACAACAGAAGGGGTGGCCCACCCAGTGCCCTGGCCCCAGTTCCCTGGGAGTCCGCACTGTCTTCTGCCTTTCGGGGGAGATTGGAGCACACATCTCTACAACGTTACATCATCTCCTGAAGGCAAGGGCCGCTAGTGAGTTTTTGCTGGCTAAGTCCTCAGGGCAGGACTTGGTGTTCTTGATATAAAACATCTGTCTTGGGAGGCACAGTTAGGAAAGAATGAAGGATTTTTCTGGGAGCCCGACTGGCTCACTGAGCAAAGGCCAGGAGGCATTTGGTGAAGTCGTGGAAAGCTGTGATATATAAACAAGATGTGAGTGTGCTTCTCAGGATGACAGCGCGACTAGGGAAATGAACCACAGGCTGACTTCCTCCTCAGCGCGCGGAGGCAAAAGGAGCCTGTATCAATGTGTGTTTATTTGTTTGACTCAATGGGTAAACAGATTTAAATATAGGTAGATATAGATACAGATACAGATATAGTTATAGATGTATCTATCTACCTATCTTGCCCTGGGGTAGAAATGAGTATACACGGATAACGACATTTTCCCTTTACCGTTTGCTGTTTGTATAGAATTTGCTCTTTGTACAGATAGCATCCTCCGATAAAATGCCCCAATGTCCTGACATCAACTCATCTATGGGATGTTTTCCTTAA
This sequence comes from Propithecus coquereli, assembly GCF_000956105.1. NCBI lineage: Eukaryota > Metazoa > Chordata > Mammalia > Primates > Indriidae > Propithecus > Propithecus coquereli. The sequence continues at coordinate 8,579,821 of NW_012149507.1, read as the reverse complement.
GATGCTGAAATCACACGGAGCAAATGAGCCCTATATTGGCTCTTTATTTCTACGGAGATGGAGGAGTGTGTAGTAGACTCCTGTTTTCTAAAAGAAAAAGGAGGAAACGTGGAAATAGTGTATTCCAACTAACCTGACTAATAAGCTTGATAGAAGCTTTAAGAAACAAGTCAGAAGAGAAGAGCTCAAACTGTAAAAGGAAAAGGTTACTTAAGAACTTAAATGATCATTTACCAGGAATTCCATCCTGACCTCACCAGCTTTGGAAGATCCAGGACTGTCAGGGCTCACCAGCCAGAAAGGGCAATAGAGGAACAATATGAGCAAACATTTGGAAAAGGTTCTTTGTACCCCCTGAACCTCCTGAGATAAGAGATGGAAACAGTCTGAAGATGCAGTGGATCCTGTCCCTTAAGCTTCTTTGTTCATTCTGTTTTGATATTGATCCAGGGTGACAGGTTGAGAAAGAGTCTTTGAAAGGTCAACGACAAGGCAGGGTTGGCTACTCAGGATTTGGAGAAATATGTGTGCTGCCTGTATGTGCACAACAGTGTTTGTGTTGGGAGCAGGGGGTCATACTGGTTGTCTCAGGACAACCAGATAACATCTAATCATTTTTAAAGAATTGGCTCAAATAGAAACCCTTTCTTCTTCTCTGAAGCCTTTGCCAACTCCTCTCTCTGACATCCACACCAGGTGGAATCTATCTGTGTCCCTACTTCATATAGTCACACAACTTGTATCCCATCTAGAATCCCAACTCCCCCTGTAATTGTGGCCAGGAGTGTGTCTGAGCCTTGTTGTAACCAAGTGTCTAATATAGTCCCTGATACATAATAAAGAATAGAATTGAATAAATTAATATATGTACATGAAACTTACTTTCTCCATTTATAAATTCATATACAAATAATTTCATATGTTAAAGACATAAGGATACAGAAACTGCATGTGAGATACATTTGCGCTTTGAAAATCAATAGTCAAAAACAAATACTTTAAGTCAGTGTTTCTCAAGAAGATATTACGATTCAATTAGTCCGGGATAGGTGTTGTGTTTTGATTTGATTTTACACTCTCCAGATGATTCAAATGTGCTGCAAGGAATATATACTACTAATTTAAGAGGAGAAAGATTTTTTGGGGGGGAGTCAAATTTATCAATTTTCCCCCTTTTTAGTGATTTTGATGTCCCCAAATATCTGCCTGTGCCAAGTGACAAAGATTTTTTTTCCTGTTTATTTTTTCCTAGAAGTTTCATAGTTTGGCATTTACACTTAGGTCTATGATCCATCTCAAATTAATTTTTGTGTTTGGTGTGAGGTAGGGGTCTGGGATCATTTATGCACAATGATTTAAAACAATCAGATGTGTTCATTTTAAGTGTACAGTTCAATGAGTTTTGACAAATTTTTGTACCCATGTCACCACCACATCCAAGTATAGAACATTTCCGTCACTCCCAAAAGTCTTCCCGTTCCCCTTTATAGGCAACTCCTTCCCCTCTGACTGCAGGTGATGGCTGATCTGCTTTCTGTCACTACATGTTAATGTAGCCTTTCTAGATGGAATCATACACTATGTAGTTTGTGTCTAGCTTCTTTACTTGGTATAATGTTTTTTAGATTCATCCATGGTGTAGCATCTATCAGCAACTCATTTCTTTTCATCACTGAATAGTATTCTATTGTATGGACCCAGCACAATTTATATAACCATTCACTTTTGTTGGACTTTGGGGTTGTTTCCAATTTATGCTTTATGAATTAGGTGATATGAATATTCATGCACAAGTCTTTCTATAGACATGTTTTTATGTCTCTTGAGTAAGTACTCTGGACTAGATTGCTGAGTCACACTGTAAGTGTATGTTTAACTTTATAAAAAAATACACTGTTTTCCAAATTAGTTATAACATTTTACATTCAACCAGCAGTTTATGAGAGCTTCAGTTCCTTCTTATCAACACTTGGAGCTGTCTGGTTTTTTGTTTGTTTTTAATTTTAGCCGGTCTAGTGGCATGTTATCATGGTTTCAGTTTGCATATCTCTGATGATTAATGATATGGGCATCTGTTCATGTGCTCATTGGCCTTTTGTATAACTTCTTTTGAAAAGTATCTGTCAAACCTTTTGCTCATTTTTAAGTTGGGTTGTGCGTCTTCTTATTATTGAGTTATAAGAGTTCTTTATGTATTCTGGATACATATCTTTGTCACATGCATGCAATGCAAATATTTTCCTCCAGTCTGTGACTTACCTTTTCATTTTCTTAATAGCATCTTTTGAAGAGAAAGGTTTTGAGTTTTTGAAATCCAGTTCATCAAATGTTTTCTTTGATGATTTGTGGTTTATGTATCCTAAAAAGTCTTTGCTTAATCCAAGGTTGCTAAGATTTTTTCCTATGTTGTTTTATAATTTCAACTTTATGTTTAGATTTATAATCCATTTTGAGGTTATTTCTGCATATTGTGTCAGGTAAGAATTGGGGTATATTTTCCCCCCATTTGATATCCAATTCTTCCAACACAATGTCCAGGTCTTCCAACATAAAGAGAAAGTGAAAATACTCTCTCTTCCCATTGAATTATGTAGGCACATTTTTTTTTTGAAAGTCAAGTGACCATATATGTGTAGGTTTATTTCCGGATTTGCTATTATGTTCCATTAATCAATATGTCTATTTTTACAGTAATGTCACATTATCTTGATTATAGCAGTTTTACAGGAAGACTTGAAATCAATCCTCAAATATTATTCTTTTTCAAAATTTTTTGGGCTATTCTGTCTTGTTCCACTTCTCTATGCATTTTAGAATCAGCTTGTATTTTGATTGGATTGCATTGAATTTATGAATCAGTTTTAGAAAATTTGATATCTTAAACAATATTACATCTTCTTATCCATGAACATGACATATTTCTCCATTTATTTAGGTCTTCTGTAATTTTTTTAAATAGCATTTGTTGTTTTCAGTGTGGAAGTATTTCCTATCTTTCATTAAATGTATTCTTAATGTTTTATGTTCTTGGTGCTGTTATAAGTGGAATGAACATTTTTAAATTAAAATTTTTATTATGAGATAATTGTAAATTCACATGCAACTCTAAGAAATAATACAGGGAGATCCTATGTACCACTTACCTAAGTTTACCCTAATGGTAACATCTTGCAAAACTGTGGCATAATGTCATGACAGAGATGTTGATGTGGTGCATGTGAGGCAGTCAAGATAAGAACATTCTCATAAGCGTCCTTCAGGTTGCCCTTTGTAGCCATACCAGCTTCCCTTCTCTACTCCTGGCAACCACTAATCTCCATTTATATAATTTTGTCATTTAAAGAATGTTATATAAATGGAATATTAAATTATGTAACCTTTGGGGATTAGTTTTTTTCACTCAGCATAATTCTTTAGAGATTCATCCAGGTTGTTGTGTGTATCAACCGTTTGTTCCTTTCACTACAGAGAATCTTCCATGATATGGATGATTTAACCATTCAGTTTGTTTAACATTCACCCACTGAAGAACATCTGAGTTGTTTCCAGTTTTTGGGTACTACATACAAATAAAGCTGCTATAAACATTAATGTACAGGTTTTTGTGTGGGCATAAATCTTTATTTCTTTGAGATAAATGCTCAGGAGTACACTTGATGGGTTACATGTTTGGTTTTTTAAAAAGCTGCTGAACTGTTTTCCAGAGTGGCTGTATCATTTTACATTCCCACCAGCAATGCATGAGTAAGCCCCATTCTCTGCATTCTCATCAGCATTTGGTGTTTCACTATTTTAAAATGTTAGCTATTTTGATAGGTGGGTAGTGATGTCTCATCATGGTTTTAATTGTGGTTCCCTGACAGCTAAGGATATGGAACATCTTTTCATATCCTTATTTGCCACCTGTATCTTCTCTTTGGAGAAATGTCTCTTTGTATCTTTTGCCCATTTTCTATAGGATTGTTTGATTTTTTTTTCCTTTTATTTATTTTTATTTTTTTTATTTCAGGGTATTACGAGGGTACAAACATTAAGGTGACACTTTATGTCTTTGCCTCACCCAAGCAAGGGTTAGGGGCATGCCCTTCCCCCCTACAATGCTCCCCGTGTCCTTTAGCTGAGGGTTTACACTCCCATCCCCCTAATCCCTGGAGAGTATTTCTGCCATGTGAGCACCCTAGGGTTCATCAGTTAGTACCAATTCGATGGCGAGTACAAGCGGAGCCCATTCTTCTGATCTTGTGGTACCTCACTTTGGATAATGGGCTTAAGTTTAATCCAGGAAAGTATAAGAGGTTCTAGATCACTGTCGTTTCTTATGATCGAGTAGTATTCCATTGTTTGATTTTTTTAAGTGCTGGATTTTGAGAATCTTTTATATTTTCTAGATTCCAGCCCTTTGTTAGATATGTAGTTTGCAAATATTTTCTCCCAGTCTACATCTTGTCTTTTCATCTTCTGAACAGTGTCTTTTGGAGAGCTTACGTTTAATTTTGATGAGATCCAATTTATCAATTTTTCTTTGTACGGATCATGTTTTTGGTGTCAGATCTAGGAACTCTTTGCCTAGACTTAGATCTCCAAGATGTTCTTCTATTTTTTTTCTGTTTTATAGATTTATATTTTGATTTAAGTCTGTGGCCTATTTTGTGTTAATTTCTGTACAAGAAGGAGATTTATATTTTTGCTTATGGATATCAAATTTCTCTAGTGCCATTTGTTGAAAAGAAATATTTCCTTCATGTTCACACTTTTCTTGAAAATCAGTTGGACATATTTGTGAGGGTCTATTTTGGGGTTTTCTGTTTTGTTCCATTGATCTACATGTCTATCCCTTCACCAATACCATACAATCTTGATTTATGTAACTATATAATAACTCTTGAACTAGAGTAGACTTGATCTTCTCACTTTATTCTTCTTTTTCAAATTGTTTTAGCTCTTCTAGTTCCTTTTCCTATCCACATAAATTTTCAAATACCTTCGTCTATTTCTGTAAAAAAATTTCTGGGGTTTGATAGGAAGTGTATTAAGAATTGACAACCTATCTCTCCATTTATTAATATTTAGATATTTGATTTCTTTCATCAGCATTGTGTAATTTTCAGCATACAAATCTTGTGTATGTTTTGTTAGATTTACACCTAAGTATTTTATTTTGGAGGCAATCATAAATGGCACTCTATTTTTAATTTAACTATCCATGTGTCTATTGATAGTAAATCAAAATACAATTGATTTTTTAATATATTTTTCTTGTATCCTGTGACTTTGATGAATTCACTTATTAGGTTCAAGAGGCTTTTTTTTTTTTTTTTTT